>NW_026652277.1:546726-978839 GCF_009828535.3 Hylobates moloch | reverse complement strand
AGTCTAACTCTCCCCTCTCCATGCTCATTACCTCACGTTTCCCAGTCTAACTCTCCCCTCTCCATGCCCATTACCTCACGTTTCCCAGTCTAACTCTCCCCTCTCCATGCTCATTACCTCACGTTTCCCAGTCTTCATCAGTTCCTGGATGTGTCTGATTCCACCCTCTTTTCCAGCCGTTTGGTTTGAATCTGGACACATCTAATTGCCACCAGTCTCCTTGCCCTCTTTCCAATCATCCCACAAACCGCCAACTTCGTAAGGTGTAAACTCCTTGTCTGCTTTAGTCTTCATACACGTATGAAGGTGAAAGTCAGCTATGTGGTCTGGGCCTGCTCAAAATGACTCTCAGTCTAACCCTCCCACCACATTTCTCTCTCACATAGAAACTCCAACCAAACCACGACTCGCTGCATCCCACACACTGGAAGTACTTGTCGCTGGGGCTCCTTCTTAAACAACTCCACCTGCATGAAGCGGCCAGTCATCTCAACCTCGGTGTTCTATTCCTGGGTCAGCACAATTTGGCCCATAGGCGAAACCCAGGCAGCCGCCTACTTTTGTGAATAAGTGCACACAGCCATGTCCACTCATCAGTGCACTGTCTGCTGCTTTTATGCTGCAATAGCAGAACTCAGTACTGGCGACAGAGCCTGAATGTCCCGCAAAGATGAAAATATTCACTGCTTATTCCTTTACAGAAAAATCATAAGGACCTCTGGTCTACTGAAAGCCTACACACATCCTTCAAGATCATCACCAATGTCCCTGGGCTATCATGGGGATCTGTGGGAGTCTGACAATCTCACAGGAAAAGTTCTCAGTACTGTAAGGCTACCCTCCAAAAGCAACCAAGGAAGGCACGTTTTTAAAACTACTCTGAAATTATGGCAAATCCAAGCTACCACGGGTTAGGTAAATTACCCAGAAAGAAGTAAAAATGCTGACATTGGCAACTTGCCGTGTCTCTGTGCTACTTTTCTCATTTCTCCGTACCAGATCCGTACAATCTAAGGGAACAGAATGGTAACCACAGGGCCTTGAGGAGCTCTGTCTACAGGAACCACGGGGGGAACAACAAACATGCCAATGCTGTACGGAAAGGCTTCGAGAAGACCGTGAAGCCATCTTCATCTCACGATAAATCCAACTGCTTATCCACTACTGTCTCTAGAAAGTACTGCTCAATGTATTTTCCTTTATCCATTTCTCATTTAATTCATAAAATGTCTACTAAAGATTAACTTTCATAAAAGCCATGGATTATTCTGCTATGATAAGAAAGGAATATTTATAGTTGTTTTAAGACTATCTAACATTTTGTTCAATGAAGAAAGAAATCAACATACCAGTGAGAGCCAACTGCTCTGAGGGATGAAATTTGATAGAATTTACTGCAAAATAAAAATATGATAAAAACAGGTTTAAAGTGACAAAAACATGTTATCAACATTTATTAGCTATAGCGTGTATTTCAAAGTCAACATTAAAAGAACTATGAATTCAATATTAGATCCTCCACTCAGTTAAATTATAAATAAATGTGTGAATTAGAACAGAGGCACAATAAAAACAACTAAGCTATGAACCACCAAATCGCTACAGTTTAGGACCCCAGGAAAAGGATATTCATCATCTAGTTCTTTTTATAGACAAAGATGTCATTTTTAGCTAAAAATAAATCAGGATTAAAAAAAGAAAACATAATTATGACAACAGGTGAAGACAAATTATAGTGTGGTAGACACAATTTATTACCATAAGCCCCACCCCACCCGCCTTCCTTCCCAGCCTAAGGACCCCAATCTGTTCTGTGACTAGTAGAGACCCCAGGACCCCAGAGAGTATAACCTCTGCCAGCCTCAGAAAATGAATCAGGACTGGGCTGCGCAGGCTATGACGTCCTCCCACTCTCCTTACAAAAGGGGTATCTGGCAGAGGTCTTTTTTTGTGTGTGCGTGTGAGATAGGGTCTCACTCTGGTTGCCTAGGCTGGAGTGCAATGGCGCGATCTCAGCTCACTACAGCTTTGACCTTCAAGACTCAGGTGATCCTCCCACCTTAGCCTCCCAAGTAGCTGGGACCACAAGAATGTACCACCACACCTGACTAGTTTGGGGTTTCTTTGTATTTTTAGTAGAGACAGGGTCTTGCCATTTTTAGTAAAGACAGGGTCAGGCCGGGCGCAGTGGCTCACGCCTATAATACCAGCACTTTGGGAGGCCGAGGCGGGCAGATCACGAGGTCAGGAGATCAAGACCACGGTGAAACCCCATCTCTACTAAAAATACAAAAAATTAGCTGGGCGCTGTGGCAGGCACCTGTAGTCCCAGCTACTCGGGAGGCTGAGGCAGGAGAATGCCGTGAACCCGGGGGGCGGAGCTTGCAGTGAGCCGAGATCATGTCACTGCACTCCAGCCTGGGAAACAGAGCTGAGACACCATCTCAAAAAAAAAAAAGACAGGGTCTTGCCATGTTGCCCAGGCTGGTCTCAAACTCCTGCCCACCTCAGCCTCCCAAAGTGCTGGGATTACAGGTGTGAGCCACCGCACCTGGCCAGAGGTCTGAGGAAGCTATCATTTTCTTGAAAAAGGAGCATGAGACCCTGGCACTTCACCTTCCCCCTTGCTCCTGTCTTGAATGTAGACAGAATGGCTTGACATGTGGTCAGCAAGACCGCAAGCATGCACATAAATGCCAGCATTGAACACAGAGCCCAGCTCCACAGGCCTGACCTAGTCTGGAGCCCACACTGCCCACCTGGGATCTTCCCGAAGCAAACGACAGGGATTGGGATGGGGTGAGCTACCGTCAGTCAGCACCAGTCAGCAGAGCAAAGAGTTGACTCATGTCACTCTGGGGACACCAACCCTTATTTCCACCCCTTGTGAAGAAAATGCATGTCCCTAACATAGAACATATAGGAAATTTTACCAAATCTGAATAGGTTATCTCCTTAACAAAATGTTGGTAGCTATACCACTAGAATTATATTTTTCTAAGGAACTAAATGAAAAATGCTAGAAGATAGCCTCATTATTAATATTAAAATACAGATAACTGTGGGAAATACTAGTGGAAACTGTGTACACTTATAAGCAATAAACTTAAGCACTCAATGGCGCTAAAACCAAATTATCACTAGAACCACTAACAAATAGTATTAATGCTTCCAATTTTGGTGAGAAATTTTGGTAAGATCAGTGTTCAATTTTCACTTTATTATGTCTATCCCAACCTTCAGCTAATCACAAATGAAGCTGGGCCACTGTGAGGTGTGGGTGGAAGGCACCGCGCCACAGAAGGAGGCAGAGGGCAGGTACAAGGTGACAGGAGCCGTGGAGGCAGTTTCTTCGCAGCACTGCTCACATAGGCATAATAATGTGAAAATTGACCCCTGATCTTACCAAATCGGCACAGAATCATGTTGGGGTGAGGATGGAAACCAGGCCTGTGTAATGAGGCCCTCGAGAGAGCTCAGTCACCCCCGGTCACCTTCCACAGTGGATGGTCAACTGGTGGGCTGGAGCAGGAAGGCGGGGGCAGCACTGTGAGCCACAATTTAAAGGTGCGGCAGCAGAATCCGCGGGCACCTGACCCAATCCACAGTGGCCATGAGGGGAGCAGAAACGGGGATGCCAGCCATGGCTACCCTTCATCCAGTGTCAAAGGCACTGGCTCTTTCCATCACATGCACATTTAACTGTCATAAAATTTAAGCTGAAATCTAAAGAGAGAAGAACAAAGGGGACAACAACCTCTGCCACCAGTGTCACCTCTGCCTCCGAGAGGTGCAGACACAGTGAAACTGGGACCCTCACCCATTTTCTTCTCCTGGGGGCCAGAGAGGGGAGTCTGCTGTTGGGCATTTTGCTCAGAGGACCCAAGAGGAAAGAGGCAGAGTGTGATTCAGGGTCAAGACCACCTCCTTGTAGAGTTGTACTGATTCAACTCCCACCAGCCCCACCACTCCCTTTAGTTAGGTCAACTTAGAGATCAAAACATCTCCAGGCCAGGCACAGTGACTCACACCTGTAATCCCAACACTTTGGGAGGCCAAGGCAGGCGGATCGCCTGAGGTCAGGAGTTCAAGACCAGCCTGACCAACATGGTGAAACCCCATCTCTACTAAAAATACAAAACTTAGCTGGGCGTGGTGGCATGTGCCTGTACTCCCAGCTACTTGGGAGGCCGAAGCAGGAGAATCCTTTGAACCAGGGATGCAGAAGTTGCAGTGTGCTGAGATCCTACCACGGCACTCCAGCCTGGCGACAGAGCAAGACTCCGTCTCAAAAAATTAATTAATTAAAAATAAATTTTAAAAAAATACAAAATTTAGCCAGGCGTGGTGGCGGGCACCTGTAATCCCAGCTATTCGGGAGGCTGAAGCAGGAGAATCGTTTCAACGTGGGAAGCGGAGGTTGCAGCGAATGGAGATCGCACCACTGCGCTTCAGCCTGGGTGACAGAGTGAGACTCCGTCTCAAAAAAAGAAAAATCCCCTAGTGGAAAAACGCAAACACAAGTCCCCAGGAGGTAGAGGAGAGACACGCAACACGACAGCGTGCCAGAAACACAGGCATCTTCTCCCCTCTCTGACACCTCTCTAAATGCAGGAAGCATCCTGGAAGAAACAGGCACAGACCCACAAAGAAAGAACTAAAGAGATGATGAGCGAAGAGACGACACCAAATACTGGAGGCCAGAAGAGCAGATGGTGACGGTGAGTGGGTGAACACGGGAAGGTTAAATTAACCTGCGTGAAGAACGGAAAGCCAACAAAAAAAAACAAGCCAGGCAAAAGAACAGGAAGAGACTTCTTCCTGCTGGGACAAGGCAGCCTCTATGGATCCACTCAAACCCCCTACTGGGATTAATTATAAAAGCTGCAGATAAACAGCAAAAAATAAACAAAAGGCTTTAAGTCATCATGGAAGCCCTGAGGCCCCAGAGGGAAGCACTGGAAGCCCCACTACCTGACGCACTCCCTCAAGGCACAGAGACCAGCCAGAGCGAGGGTGAAGTCCAGACGTGAGGGGCCACGACAGGAGCTGAGGCCAGATCCCTCAGGAGAGGCAGCCAGGAAGGAGCAGGCCAGCTGCTCGCCTCCCCCAGGCACTGACAGCACCTAAACTGGGCATGAGGGCAGACACCAAGCAGAAAGCAGCCTCTAAGAGCTAACACGGCAAGGACTGGCAGATGAAACTAAAGCTCGGGGCCTGTGAAGGCACACCCTTGAAGGACAACTCCCTTAGAACAAGGGAAAGCGAGAGGAACAGCAGAGCCCCTAAAGCCTGAAACCCACCGGCCACCAACCCTTAAGTCAATCAAGGCTTGCCGTCCACTCTATCTGCTGGCCAAGGGAAAATTAAATCCCCTCTAGAGAACAGAAATGACTATGTGTGTATGTACACGTCTGTGTGTGGATGCAAGCATATCCCGTTTTATTACCCTTCACTTTACTGTGCTTTGTAGGTACTGGATTTTTTACAAATTGAGGGTTTGTGGCAACCCTGCGTTGAACACCTAATTGCCACCATTTTCCCAACAGCATGTGTTCACTTCATGTCTCTGTGACACACGTTGGTAATCCTTGCAATATTTCAAACTTTTTCTTTTTTTTTTTTAATTTCTTTTTGCCAGCACCTTGACCTTGGATTTTTGCATTATTCTCATATCTGTTAATAGTGACCTGTGATCTCTGATGCTACCATTGTCATTTTGGGGGAGGCACAAACCACACCCACATAAGACCACAAACTTACTCAATCAATGTTGTGGGAGTTATGACTGCTCCACCAACCTTTCTCTCATCTCTCCCTCTGCTCAGGCCTCTCTACTCCCTGAGACAAAAGAATACTAAAATTAGGCCAATTCATAACCCTACAATGGCCTCTAAGTATTCCAATGAAAGGAAGAGTTGCACATTGCTCCCTTTAAATCAAAAGCTAGAAATGATTAAGCTTAGTGAGGTAGGCAAGTCAAAAGCTGAGACAGGCTGAAAGCTGGGCGTCTTGCACCAAACAGCCAACTTCTGAATGCAGAGGAAAAGCTCCTGAAGGAAAATAAAAGCGCTATTCCAGTGAACGCACAAATGATAAGAATGTGACACACAGGAAGTTTGAGTGGTCGGGATTGATTAAAGCAGCCACAACATTCCCTTTAGCCAAAGCCTAATCCAGAGCAGGGCCCTGACTCTCTTCAGTTCCCTGAAGGCTGTGAGAGGTGAGGGAGCTGCGGAAGAAAAGCTGAAAGCTGGCAGAGAGTTGTTTATGAGGTTTAAGACGCCATCTCCACAACATAAAAGTACAAGTTGAAGCAGCAAGTGCTGATGGAAAAGCTGCAGCAAGTTCTCCAGAAGATCCAGCTGAGCTCATTGGTGAAGATGGTTACTCTAAACAACAGGTTTTGAATGCAAACAAACAGCCTTATGTTGGAAGAATATGCCATCTAGTACTTTCCTAGCTAGAGAGGAGACATCCATGCCTCCGAAACTTCAAGGGACAGGCTGACTCTTGTTAGAGGCGAATGCGGCTAGTGACTTTCAGCTGAAGTCAGTGCTCACTTGCCATTCCAAAAATCCCAGGGCCCTTAAGAATTACACTACATCTCCTCTACCTGTCCTCCATAAATGGAAGAACAAAGCATGGATGACAGTACATCTGATGACAGCATTGTTGACTGAGTATTTTAAGCCTACCATTAAGACCTACAACTTTCATAATACAACTGGCTCATTGACAACGCACCTGCTCACCCAAGGGCTCTGATGGAGATGTACAAGATGAATGTTGATTTCATGCCTACTAACACAACATCCATTCTGCAGCCCAGGGATCAAGGAGTCATTTCCACTTTCAAGTCTTAAGTTTTTAGCCTATGCACATATATTTCATTTTTTTTAACGTTTTTGAAGAGGAAATTTGGATGAGGAAACAGAATACAGCACTCGTTCCTGTAACAGCGTTTTGCTCTCCATCTGAACACCAATCACACACACGCCAGGCACTGCTAGAAAGCTGCAGGTGACACTGTGGCACCCCAGCCAGTCTGTGGGATGCCAGGGGAGGAAGACCGGTAAGAAGGCAGCACGGAGGAGGGCGTCTAACACGGGAAAGGCACCAGCCTGTCTACACACTAAGGGGAAATGTCCAGGGCAAGAAAGAGAAGACACGGTGACAGCAGGAATGGCCAAAGGAGAGGAGGTCCTGGGAAAGGGGAGGGGAAGGCTCCGCAGCTCATCAGGGCCCTGGGGACGGGCAGACAGGTGCTCAGAGCCACAGGCCCCACCCACACCGGTCCCTCTGTGCACACAGGCAATGCCATCTCTCAGCCTGGCAGCGTGGAGGGTGTGAGGGAGGGCAAGTGAGCAGGTGAAGAGGGCACTGTGGGGGAAGGAACCACACAGCACGTGCGAGAGGAAACAGAAACAAAATCTGGTCAGGAAACTGGTACACACACAGCTCTAAGTGAAAAGGCAGAAAAGAGCTACGTGGACAGCATTCACTACGTGGACAGCATTCACTACGCGGACAGCATTCACTACGCGGACAGCATTCACTACAGGCACACAAGCACATTCGTGGAGTATCCTTTATTGAATACATCCAAGTTATCACTACATCAAAAGTAAACCTCTAAAAGAGATATGTATTTTGTGATAAATAATGCACATTTCAGTTACCAAATTTCCTGCATATGGTTTATAGACAACATTAAATAAAATGCAGACTAAGACGATATGTACATTGTCTAGGGAGTTAAGCTTTTCCCTGTTATTGAGCCCATACAAGCTCAAGACAGAGTTATCCCAGTCTCTGAACAGACCACACTGTCCCCTGACAACCGAAACAGTAAGGCTTCCTACGGAGTAGCAGCTGGCTTCATCATGCACGATTTTAAAAACACACTGGAGGAGGCAACGGCCTCTGGCTACGGCACTCCTTAGGCAGTGCTTACCTGAGCCCACGTGGCCTGCGTACTTGACCAGGCACTTCCCTGTCTCTATGCTCCACAGCAAAGCCGTGTGATCTGTAAGATGGAAATGAAGAAGTCAGAACTTAGCTATCATCAGTTTATAGTTTTTCAAATGAAAGAATAAGACAAATCCTCTAAAAATGGGAAGTTACACTACCACTGATATCTCTTCCACCTTTGATTCTATTGCTCTCTACACTTCAACAGATCAAAGAAAACATTTCCCAAATGGGAGAAGCTGTGACCTGTCTGAGGCCATGAAGTCAGCTAACGGACAACCAGAGACTTGATTTCCTACTTTACTATGAGGCTGGCTGCATCATGCTGGAAAATGACAGACAGAGGTCGTTCCCATCACAGTTTCATTATTTTATTAAAGTATTAAAATGTTCCAGAACACCTCCCAGAGTTCAAATTCAAACAGCATCCAAATCCAGTTACAACTGTTGAGATAAGCATTTCTTTGGATCTTTGGGCCTTTCTCTTAATAGCCATTATTTTTTTAAGTAGATTTAATGGGAAAATCTGAGAAATAAGCACCAATTAGCCAAATGAAATTTCTGAAATATCAGAAAGGACCTTTTTATTCTTTTTTTAAAACTATGATTTCCAAAGGAATCCAAGGCGCTCATCCATGAAAACAGTTTCAAAGAGGAGCAAGAACTTTCTTCGCTATTCAAGTGGTTTATCACATTCACTTCTGCCTCTAAAAAGCAGAGTCCAGTGAGTGATTAACGTCTCACAAGCTGGGACAGCATTTTCAATGGGCACCATTTGTAATGTGAGCAATTTTTATCTCAAGGGGTATTATGCCACCTTAGATAGCTTTCATAAAATATCTTTTTTTAGAGAAAACAAAGGGTCACTTTCCACACTCTGCCCCTGTGGGCAAACCTCTGCTGGGGGAGGCCATCAGCCTCACTGCTGACTACACGCCCAGGTAGTGTTCACTTTCAGTGAGTACCACAGTCCTGTCCCTCAACTGTACTCCACTTGTGGAAAAAAAGTCAAATACATCTACAAATCAGAAACACACTTGGCTATGGATAAGAAAAAAAGGGCCAGGCACGATGGCTCACGCCTGTAATCCCAACACTTTGGGAGGCCAAGGCGGGCAGATCGCAAGGTCAGGAGATCAAGACCATCCTGGCTAACACGGTGAAACCCCGCCTCTACTAAAAAAACAAACAAACAAACAAAAAAATTAGCCGGGCGTGGTGGCGGGCGCCTGTAGTCCCAGCTACTTGGGAGGCTGAGGCAGGAGAATCACTTGAACCCGGGGGGCGGAGCTTGCAGTGAGCCGAGATTGCGCCACTGCACTCCAGCCTGGGCAACAGAGCGAGACTCCGTCTCAAAAAGGAAAAAGAAAACGAATAATTGGAATACTGATTCCTCAACACATTTAAGTTAAATCCATTCCAAACAAGTATTTCTTTCCTCAGATACTTGGTTCACTGTGAGTTCCAATGCCCTACCCACAGGGACCTGGAAAAGACAGGGTGCAGATGCACATCTATTCATGGGAGCATGGAATGCAGGATGCAGCTGGACACCCACCCACAGGACCACAGAATGCAGGACTGCAGGCCACAGCACTAAGCATCACCAAGGGCTAATGTGTGGGTTCCACTGACTCCTCCATGACGCTTTTGCATCTAGGGTTCCTCTGCCACAGAAAAGCGAATGTCCGTCACTCAGAGATCAGGCACAGCCATGCTTCCACAGGCTGGCCAGGTCCGTGTGCGACTCACCGGCCGATGCAGTCCCAAGCACCACTGGCTGTGTCTTGGCCACGCTGACATCCCAGATGCCGTCCCGGTGGCCGATGTACTCCTTCACGAGCTGGCAGGCAGCTCGCGATGTCGTGGTCTTAAAGCTGGAGACAATCTGAAACCGAGATGGGAAGTCTTGTGAAACAATTTGCTGAAGTAAATTTTTCTAAGTCAAGAAAGAGAAAACGAAAAAGACGTCTTGGAAAATGCACAAATCACTGACTAGGACAGTTAAAAGCATCAAGGAACACAGCCCAAGTGTGAGCTGAAACGCCCCGTGTGGACAGGGTGGCAGGTTCAGCTCGTATCACAGAGAATGCGTGCAGCTCTCGCGGCGACCTGCGCAGGCTCCCCCACCTCAGTCCGACAGCCAGGCATGGAAGGTCTCACTGCAGAAGGGTGGATTTAGGTGTTTCAGGTCCTCTCCCCTAAACCCAAACCATGAGACAAAATTTCCAAATTCTTAAAAAAAACAAATCGTTAGCTAGCCACTCAGACACAAAGAAGTCAGGAAGGACATCCCAAACCCTTAACTTTAGCTAATGACACTGATCGCTGTACATGTTCACATTTTGCTGTTTTTGAGAATTTATACCAACCACGTATCATCAAGTGTAAAAAAAGCCTGTGGTGGGGAGGAATCAAAAGACGACACTAATAGGTGTGCCGGTTTGCCCGAGACTGGGCGCTCGCTCAGAGCAGGCACCAGCTATGAGGATGCAGGGCAGTGCGGCCGTGGGCCCCTGGCCTTTTGGACATGCCCAGCCCAGCAGGAGACAACGCGAACACATCACAGACCACAGAAAGGCATCGTCTCGAATGACGACACACACAGCAGACAGTTCTCATGTCTCTTGTCAGGAAAAATATGAAGTGAGTGAGGAAGAAACTAATTCAACACAACGATTTCTGCAGAGTTTGCTTTGTAAATTTTTCTTCGGTAAGAAAACAGCTGTCCAGCTGTTAGGTAAATCAGAATAATGTAGACTTTTCAGAATAAAACAAAAAAACTAAGTGAAGAACTAAAATCAGTGGCACTACACAACTTGTTTTAAACACTGATTTGGCATAGCCCTGAAAAACAGATCTAAATTCATTCTTCCTAAGACCATGAAAGCACAACCCACTGTCACATGGATTTGGGTCTGCACCCTCGAGTTATTCTCCTCGGATACAGTGACATAAAAGGGCTGAGGAAGAGGCCAACATTTTCACCAGCTACAGAAAGAACTTCCACTGGAACTGGTCACAGGAACTGCAAAAACACTTGTTCAACCTCAAACCCATCATTATCCTCTTTTCTTTCTGAACACTAATATCCTATTCAATCCAGCAAAATTATGCCTCCACAACATGGGGGATACTTTTGCTTACAGAAAGTGTCATTCAGATGTTAAATAATATTGTAACATTTTAGGAGGGAGTGAAATTAAAGGACATACACAACCTCCCACCATAATAAGCTGTGGTAAATTTCACTTTCCAAGTCTCTCCCCATTTCTAACATTAATAACCGTATCGTAGTAAATTTCATTTTCCATGTCTCTCACCACTTCTAACACTAATAACAGTATTACAAGAAACAAACTACTAGAGTTACATTCTTCACCTGCTCCATTCGCAGGGTAAGAACAGAGTGGCTCCCTCCCGGAGGCTCCAACTGCACTGCTGCTGGAGCTGTGCGGCTGGAGCTGGGCGGCTGGAGCTGGGCGGCTGGAGCTGTGCAGGAGATCATGTGCCGTTTTCAAATATTTTCTCATGTGTTGCTTCCAAAATGCCCACTGCACTTTGACCATCCGTTACCTTAACTCTTTTTCCTTAGAAAAGCTGACTTAGTTGTCATTATCAAGAGGCCCAAATCAGACTGAATTACTTAGAGGGAACGTTCATAACAGAAAAGCAGCAGAATGAAGCAGCAAACTGACATTCACACCCATCATCCCAGATCATTTTAACTGCGGCGCAATCTGAAGCATGGTTGTAAAAATGTGTGCAAATATTTTTGAGAAGATAAGTATCTTCCTTTGTGGAAAAAGCCCTTTCTGATTTTTATGTTTCTTTAAAGTGGGCTGCAGGTTAGACTCCCTCACTTCCCTCCCACGTAGGCATCAGAAATCTCATTAGCCACCCAGGAAGGGGAAAAACCTCTTCTGCGTTCATGTAACACACTTTTGTGTTCCCGCTATCCCACCAGGCACGTTACTTGCTTTTCATGGCTCTGGGTCAGAAGGAGGGAAAGTAATAAATCTAGACTGTAGCCTTTCTCTTGTTACATTCATGCTTAGCTTTGGCACCAAGAATCCACACTGTAGTACAAATCAGAATATATTCTGTTACCAAATCATTTCTTCAATCTTCAGATGTCTTATATTTTCAGTTATTTTTTACAATGGGTACGGGCAGTGTGCAAAGGCTATAAAGATCATTAGTAATATGCTTCTTATAAATTCAGATGAATTTCTAATACCTAAAATGACTAGGCTTTAAATATCTCTAATACATTTTTTAAAGCAAAGCATTACTGTACATATCCTTACCTTTGTCCAAATCTTATCTTTTACTGCTCATGGTAAAGGACAACTTTATATAATCATTTCTTCCTCTACTTCAGTAATAATGAGAAAGTTTTGGAATTCCAAGACCATACATTGTATACATACAACTGTACACACCAGAAAAAGCAACATAATCCGAGATAATGTAATAAGAAATTAAATGAGGAAGAACATAATTTCACACTTCATTATGAAGAAAACGCTTCAAGTTAATTTATTCAAAAGTTCCAAACGTGTAAGTATAAGCTAGATATTACATGGCCAAAAAAAATCAAATAAATTAGCAGCTTACATTCTAGATGTTATCAAAGGAAAGTACAGTAGAAAACACCAGCAATTTCAGATTTTCTTTTGAATAATAAAGAATTACCAAAGACTATCAAATGAGGACAAACGGCAGAAGGACTGAATTTGCTCTATTAATGGCAGTTAATCTTACTACAGATGTCATGCTAAGTAACTTTAAACTCAAGGAAACAAATTGGAAAAATAAAAAGCTAACAAGAACTACTTACACCATCATAGCAAGATCACTGAAAATTTCAATTTATCTTTTGTATCCTTGAAATATGCCAAAGTACAGATGCACACAAAATTACCTCAAAATATCACTTGATAGTAATCCATCACAGACAAATGAATTCCCAAACAATTAAACCCTTTCCACTTTAAGAAGGTCAGCACGAGATACTTTAAGAAAATACAAAACACCATGAACATTCCTGTTTGCCTCAGAGACAGACCTTCACTTCCTGATCACACAGGAAACTGAGGAAAAGAACGTGATGAACTAAAATGTAACTTTAGCTCAGAACATAATTTTCACTAATTTGTACCTATTTATTAGCTTCCTCCAAATTCAGACCCTTTATATTAAGCCAATTAACGACAGAAATTACATATTCCCTCTAAAGACAATATATTTACTAATACATCATATATTAATCCCTGTAGGTACTAGGGTAAGCTACTATGTAAATGCCTGCATACTGACATTCTTTTTCTTTTTTTTTTTTTTTTTTTTTTTTGGAGTCAGAATCTCACTCTGTTGCCCAGGCTAGACTGCAGTGGTGTAAGCTCGGCTCACTGCAACCTCCACCTTCCAGGCTTAAGCGATTCTCATGCCTCAGCCTCTCAAGTAGCTGGGATTACAGGCACCCGCCATCACGCCCGGCTAATTTTTGTATTTTTAGTAGCGACAGGGTTTCACCATGTTGTCCAAGCTGGTCTCAAACTCCTGACCTCAAGTGATCCACCCACCTCAGCCTCCCAAAGTGTTGGGATTACAGGCATGGGCCACCATGCCAAGCCAGGACATTCCTTTAAAAAACTAAATTTCCCTTAAAACCATTTATCTTTTTCTACTATGCCTTTCTAATTGGAAAATATGCAACTTAAAGTACACATCTGCACACCTTAACCACCACATGATGGCTCGAGAGCCGGTGGCCTGCATACCTTGCTGGTGGAAGCCTTGTAAGTGGTCTTCAGTTTCTGGGAGAGCTGGCTGGTGCTGTGACTGGCTGCAGGGACAGAGAGTGTCAATCAAACACAATCACACAATCAAAGACCCACAGCCTCCCAAATGGATCTTGTGTCTTGCACAGGAAGAAAGGGGGCCCAGAAAGGCTCATTTGACCCTAGTGACACAGAGCCATGGCAGAACAGGAACAAGAACCGAGCTCCTTATTCTCCTAGGCCCACACCTGAATTAGATAGTTCAAGGTTTGCTGACAGCAAAACGCAAACCAGCCAGCATCCTGCACTAAATTCCAAATTTCCTGCATATATAATCTGCAGGACAAGACTTTCAATTCACCTTACCTTTTGCTTTGAGTTGGCCCTTACTCAGCTCTGCTCCATCAATCGCTTGTCCTTCAGCAGCTAAACGTTCATTAAGAGTGTCGATTTCTCTACGCACTGGGAAGAAAAAAGTTTTCAAAAATCTAAAGTATGTTTTTATGTTCAAGTGTACTCACCACTTCCAAAACTTGCACACAGAAAAAATGCTATATATTAGTGTTATATAAACAAAGACATGAATAACATTCTAATAAGCAAGATCACAATTCATAGAGTTCTCAAAAAACTAAAGAAATCATTTGAGGCTGGGTGCAGTGGCTCACGCCTATAATCCCACCACTTTGGGAAGCCGAGGCAGGTGGATCACGAGGTCAGGAGTTTGAGACCAGCCTGACCAACAGGGTGAAACCCTGTCTCTACTAAAAATACAAAAATTAGCCGGGCATGGTGGTACATGCCTGTAATCCCAGCTACTCAGGAGGCTGAGGCAGGAGATTTGCTTCAACCCGGGAGGCAGAGATTGCAGTGAGCCGAGATCACGCCACTGCACTCCAGCCTGGGCAACAGAGTGAGACTCCATCTCAAAAAAAAAAAAGAAAGAAATCATTCGAGATACCATTCCAAAAATAAAAGCTCACACACTTGCTACACCGTGGAAGACACTGCTATCAGGGTCTCAAGGACAGCACCTGCATTTCAACATAGTTTCCATAGTGCTTGATTCTGCACAATTAAAAACATTATTCTGGGCTGGGCACAGTAGCTCATGCCTATAATCCCAACAATTTTGGAGGCTGAGGCAGGCAGATCACTTGAGGCCAGGGGTTCAAGACCAGCCTGGCCAACATGGCAAAACCCCTTCTCTACTAAAAATACAAAAATTAGCCAGGCGTGGTGGTGGGTGCCTGTGATCCCAGCTACTCTGGAGGCTGAGGCATGAGAATTGCTTGAACTTGGGAGGCGGAGGTTGCAGTGAGCCCAGATCACGCCACTGCACTCCAGCCAAGGTGATAGAGCAAGATTTTGTCTCAAAAAAAAAAAAAAAAAGTTGAAATAATTTTTCCCTCAATGAATTGTAAAGGTGGACTCTTTAAAAAGGAGAATCCTGTATTAACATTAAAATTTCCAACAGCAAAGTTTAAATGACATAGGATTATATTCTCTTCATTATTCATCCAACCACACCACTTAGTTACAGAGTGAAAAACAGCTTAACAATGGAAATGCTCTTTGTTAGTATTCAACTTTTGGAATCAACCTGTAGATAAAGCATGAAAGACTTGATTATAGTTACATTTGTCTAATACAAATTTTATAGGTTGGGTGTGGTGGCTCACACCTATAATCCCAGCACTTTGGGAGGCCAAGGTGGGAAGACCGCTTAAGCCCAGAGGTTTGAGACCAGGCAACACAGGGAGACCCTGTCTTTATATATATAAATTTTACAAACACAAACCCTAGAAGAAGAAAAACTGGCAAGTAATAGAGCAGTGAAAAGGACCTGTTTATTTCACTGTGAAGCATTAACACTAAAGCGGATAGATCTAAAACCAGAGACGATTACTTACATTCACAGGACTAACCACCAAAAGAACCAAAAGCAAAAACACGCAGAAAATGTCTTCCTTTGAAGAGTGCGATGGGCTTGAGGGGTAATGGTAGATTTATCTTTATACTGTTTGATAAATTTTTAAGCACATATGTGCATTACTTACAAAATAAAAAAAAAGAAAGAAAAATTAAAGCCAAGCTAATTCAAAACTGTTTTGATTTGCCTTTAATAACTCAGATATAGTATATGCATCAATTTTCAAATGATGTTACATTAATAAAAAAGTAAATCAATGTTTTCTCAATTTATGGTGTACTTGGTGTAGGGAAAATTATAAGATCCATGTATTTTTTATTTTTTATTTTTATTTATTTATTTTTGAGACAGAGTCCTCATGGGAATCACACCAGACCCACAGAACTGCAAGATGATAAATCTGTGTTAGTTTAAGCCACTAAAATAAGTTTAAGTTTGCTACAGCAGAACAGAAAACTAATATAGTGATGAATGTCTATTCATAAATTTGACTATGGATAGGTAAAGCTATAAATGTATATTAAAATAGGAGATACTCACATTCTAAGTTTTCAATATAAAGGTTTTCAAATTCTCTTTCTATTTGACCAAACAGTTCCAGAAGTGTACTGCGAACCGAGGAAGGCAGTTTAGAATCCTGCAGAAGAAGACTTTGTTTAAAATGAATGAATGAATGAAAAACTCTAAGTACAAATATTCTTTTTCCCAAGTGAATTATCTTTTATTCTAAACTCTTATTTTGTATTATTACATATTTTTATACATAAAATGCTTAAAGAGTTAGTTCCAAATTTCTGCCAAGGAAACTATAAATCAAATTGTATAATGGCTACCTAGTATGATATGGGATTTAAAAACAAACACTCCTTCAAAATAACACAATTTTTCCCTTTACAAGAGAGGACATAAGCCTACCTTATTTTAAAACTTCCAAATTTGTAGAGGAAGGCAGCAGCTCCCATAAATGAACTATTATAAACAGCCTCTGAGTGCCATCATACGCTATCCTACAAGTATTTTAATCTGCTAGACCCTCATGGAAAAGGCACCTTTACAGAGTTCCCGCCATACCCACTGCGCTTCAAGCAAAAGCACAGTCACTCTTTCCGTCACTCTACATAACACCTAACAGAGCGTTCTGAAGAGGAAAAAAAGAAAAATTTCACAAAAAAGAGCCAAATGTCTATTAATTGAGTGAAAAAATGATTAACTTCTAATTTCCCGGCCGGGCCACACTCTTCATGCCTGTGTGTTTCCCGCACCCCTGGGAAGGTGAAGGAAAGGAGCTACATTGTCAAGTGTGGTCCAGCAAGTAAGCAGGTCCTGAGCACCAAACATATCACAGGCACTCACTGCCTGGACCCGCTAGTCAACAAGAGCCTGCTAGATACAGCCATGTGCCACTCCAGCCTCCCTGAGGGCATGGCCTATGTACTATTTGGTATATGTCCCCTACTCCCAACACCCAGAGTAATTTTCAAAAAAATCCTCATCAAATATTTCTAAAATAGTGTTTCAATACTTACCTTTTTTTTTTTTTTTTTTTTTTTTGAGACAGAGTCTCGCTCTGTCACCCAGGCTGGAGCGCAATGGTGTGGTCTCAGCTCACTGCAAGCTCCGCCTCCCAGGTTCAAGCAACTCTCCTGCCTCAGCCTCCCCAGTAGCTGGGACTATAGGTGCGCACCACCACACCCAGCTAATTTTTGTAGTTCTAGTAGAGACAGGGTTTCACCATGCTGGCCAGGATGGTCTCAATCTCCTGACCTCGTGATACGCCCGCCTCAGCCTCCCAAAGTGCTGGAATTACAGGCGTGAGCCACCGCACCCGGCTGATACTTAACCTTTCTATGGGACTTTTCAAATTTACATATAGCATAAACTTTTTTATTCTGATGAGTTGTAAACTTTTTTTTTTTTTTTGGAGATGGAGTCTCGCTCTGTCACCCAGGCTAGAGTGCAGTGGCACGATCTTGGCTCACTGCAAGCTCCGCCTCCCAGGTTGGTGCCATTCTCCTGCCTCAGCCTCCTGAGTAGCTGGGACTACAGGCGCCCACCACCACACTCAGCGAATTTTTTGTATTTTCAGTTAAGACATGGTTTCACAGTGTTAGCCAGGATGGTCTTGATCTCCTGACCTCATGATCCACCCACCTCAGCCTCCCAAAGCCCTAGGATTACAGGTGTGAGCCACTGCGCCTGGCCGAGTTGTAAACTTTTTAAAAAGATGTACTATATTTATTAAATCCTTCTGAGATTAACTTAAAAGACAGAAATTTTAGGGAAAAATGACAGCATTTTAGCAATGTGAGTTTTTTTTTGTTTTGTTTTGTTTTTGAGACGGAGTCTCGCTCTGTCGCCCAGGCTGGAGTGCAGTAGCGCAATCTTGGCTCACTGCAAGCTCCGCCTCCCGGGTTCACGCCATTCTCCTGCCTCAGCCTCTCCGAGTAGCTGGGACTACAGGCGCCCGCCACCACGCCCGGCTAATTTTTTGTATTTTTAGTAGAGACGGGGTTTCACCGTGGTCTCGATCTCCTGACCTCGTGATCCGCCCGCCTCAGCCTCCCAAAGTGCTGGGATTACAAGCGTGAGCCACCGCGCCCAGCCAGCAATGTGAGTTTTACAGTTATCACAGATTTCTCACAAAAATTTTACAGACTACACACACACACACACACACACACACACACACATACTACTTTAAATACTGAATCTACTGAATTGGTACTATAGCCTCTAAACATCCTTCTAAAACCAATGAAGAACATGAAAAAAAAGAAAGGAAAACAAAACCATAAAAATTAAAACTAGGCCATTAAAAAGGACGTCCCAGCCAGGCACGGTGGCTCATGCCTGTAATCCCAGCACTTTGGGAGGCCAAGGTGGGCAGATCACCTGAAGTCAGGAGTTCAAGACCAGCCTGGCCAACATGATGAAACTCCGTCTCTACTAAAAATACAAAAATTAGCCAGGACTGGTGGCAGGCACCTGTAATCCCAGCTATTTGGGAGGCTGAGGCATGAGAATCACTAGAACCCAGGAGGTAGAGGTTGCAGTGAGCCAAGATCACTGCTGCACTCTAGCCTGGACAACAGAGCGAGACAACGGAGTGAGACTCCGTCTCTAAAAAAAAAAAAAAAGGGCCGGGCGCGGTGGCTCACGCTTGTAATCCCAGCACTTTGGGAGGCCGAGGCGGGCGGATCACGAGGTCAGGAGATCGAGACCACGGTGAAACCCCGTCTCTACTAAAAATACAAAAAATTAGCCGGGCGTGGTGGCGGGCGCCTGTAGTCCCAGCTACTCGGAGAGGCTGAGGCAGGAGAATGGCGTGAACCCAGGAGGCGGAGCTTGCAGTGAGCCGAGATTGTGCCACTGCACTCCAGCCTGGGCGACAGAGCGAGACTCCATCTCAAAAAAAAAAAAAAAAAAGAAGTTCCAATAACTACGAAACATAAGCTTGCACTGAACTGAGAATCACTATTAGTATTTTCCCTGCCCTGTGGCCTCTGCACGCCCCATTCCCTCTCTGTGAACATCCCTCCCCACAAGCGTCACCTCCTCAGAAGCCCTTCTGACTCTTACACGAGGCCAATTTCCTCCTACAGAATCAGTTCCTACTCATCTATATCCGTCATGTTTTAAGGCTCTTATTGTTCAGCAACTAATTACATCATGTCATATATACTTAAATATTAAGTGCATATTAATATGAAAGTAATTGCTAACACATGGACACAGGGAGGGGAACATCACATGTCGGGGCGTTGGGGGGCTGGGGGAAGGATAGCATTAGGAGAAATGCCTTATGTAGGTGACAGGTTGATGGGTGCAGCAAACCACCATGGGCACATGTATACCTACGTAACAAACCTGCTTGTTCTGCACATGTACCCCAGAAATTAAAGTATAATTTTTTTAAAAAAAGGAATTGCTATGGAAAAGAAAGCTGAGAAGTCAGCATTAATCTCACTTTATAATCAAGAAACTAAATGCACAGAGAAATGAGGACTTGTCCCACTAGAGGGGAACTTGAGCCCAGGAAGAGCACGCTTACAAAATGACTTTCAAACTTTTCCATCAGTTCTCCCTTTCTGTGCCATTCAATTTCACAGACTCTCAAACGAGTTGCTGAACTTTTGGTACCACTTGAGAAAACTCAAGACACTACTGGTATGACTCAGCAAAGCTTTTAAATGAATTTGTTTCATTACATCGACACCAACACACACCTGAAAGCTGAGGCACGCACATGCAGGGAGCAGGGAGCAGACAGCTGTTCAGGCCGCAGCCAGCACTGTGTGCACGTGGCCGTCACAGTTCTCCGCAATGACAGACCTCCTGCGCCTGCGCGAACCTGGCTCTCTAAACTACTTCAGACTGGCAAATCTGAGACGTATAAAGTTAAACCTAACACGATGTCTCCCTCAGACTCATCTGCCCTCTCTTCCATATTGCTGCTCCTCAACAACTGAAAGGGCGTCACTCTACACTGTCTAGAACGAGACCACTCCCACGTTAATCAACCCCTCCCTGTTCTGAGATCGCCCCTCACACCTACCAGGCCAAACGCGTGCAGCAGACACCACAGCTCTCTCCCGCCCAGGGCAGGGGGAAGGCAGAGCGCCTCACGCGGGCCACTTACAGAACATGCTGACTGGTCCCACTCCAAATCACTGCTCATTGAACAAATGAGCTCCGTCTAGGGAGGGAGCGTGGGAGACACAGGCCGAAGGTAGTGCAGAGGACGAGGCCGTGCGGCTCTGAGCTACCTCTGAGCTACCTTCGTGAGGGTTACCACGAGATGCAGTCACCGCTTCACCGCCTGTGCTGTGTCACAAAGGAGAATGGGCATTCAGGGCCCAGAGGAGAACACATTCCCCCCAGGCAGGAGACAACTCTAGAATATGCCAGCAGGTGAGGGGGCAGGGTTTCCACTGCTAGAAACAAAGTAGGAAAACCGATCTTTGCTTACTCACACTGTCCAATAGGGTAGCCACTTGCCACATCTGACTATGTAAATTTCAATGTAACTAAAAGTTTTAAAAATTAAAATTTCATGTCCCGGGACACTGGCTACATTTCAAGTGCTCAGCAGCCACATGTAACTGGTGGTTCCCGCATCAGACAGCAGATACAGATACAGACGCTGCCCCCACCACAGGAGTCCTGCCACGTAGCTCTGCTGTCTCCTAAGCGCTGTGTTGCACGGGGTCCCCTAGAAGTCCCATGCTGAAGTCCGCAGGCCCAGCATGCGACTGTGTTTGGAAGCAGGGCCCTGACAGAGGTGGTGAGAGTAAAATTAGGTCATAAAGGAGGGCCCTCCAGTATGACAGGGGTCCTGTCATAAGCAGAGACTAGGACAAGACACACAGAGAGGGACAACTCTGTGAGGACACAGAGAGAAGACAGTGTCAGCAAGTCACAGACAGAGGCCTCAGGAGGAACCAGCCCTGCTCACACCTTGATCTAGGACTTCCAGCTGCCTGGAAGGACCACGAGAAAATAAATGTCTGTTGTTTAACTGCCCAGTCTGTTAAGCTACCCAGTCCATGGCATTAGGTTATGGGAGTCCCAGCAAAGCTACACACTAAGAATACCAAAGCTATTTTTGTAATTTTTTTGAACACTAAGTTAATATGTAATCACTTTTTATAGAAATTAGAACCAGGTATTGGTTTATTTATTCAATGCATAATCATCTAATTTGAGGTGAAGATCCTCTTTGTGGCAACAGTCATGTCGGGTTCTGGGTTCACACTGTTGTATTCAGTGTAGAGGTCCCGGCCTCGAAGTCCTGGCATAAAGTTACCCACATGGTCCTAACAAGATCCAATATTCACAGAAGCCAATTTCTCAGGTTTAAGCTTTATCTTCCTACAGCATTATGGCTGATGAATTTGTTCTAATTGTGAAGGAACGGTTGTAGGTTTATGTATAGTTATATACGTATATAACCATATATTAGATATATCTAGAGCTTATTTTAATATAAATATACTGCGTCTAGGCTTCACAATACTCTTAAAAATTCTGGGCCAGGCACGGTGGCTCACGCCTGTAATCCCAGCACTTTGGGAGGCCGAGGCAGGTGGATCATGAGGTCAGGAGATCGAGACCATCCTCGCTAACACAGTGAAACCCCGTCTCTACTAAAAATACAAAAAATTAGCCAGGCGTGGTGGCGGGTGCCTGTAGTCCCAGCTACTCAGGAGGCTGAGGCAGGAGAATGGCATGAACCTGGGAGGCAGAGCTTGCAGTGAGCCGAGACCACGCCACTGCACTTCAGCCTGGGCGATAGAGCGAGACTCCGTCTCAAAAAAAAAAAAAAAAAAAAATTCTGACAGAATTTCATCAGCTATAAATGAACTAGAGAAAGTATAAGCAAAACTTATCTTTATCAAAAATAATTAGTTCATTTTAATCCAAGGATGACATACTGCAGCAGAGACAAGGATGAACCTAAGCAAAGTCACTAAAAGATCTGATTCCAAAAACTCTTCACAGAAAGAGATCATTAAAAGGATATGATACTCTTCTTTTCTTGAGACTATCAGAGACAGAAAACCCAGAATTGTATTGTCCACAAGCCTGTACAAAGAATAAAACTAATCCAAACTCTCATACCTACTTTGATTTGTTATTACTTAGTATACATATCCTAACCCATCTGCGTATGCTGTTGTATTTGATAGACGTTTTAATGAGTTTATTTTGGGGGAGTTTGGGAGGGGTGATCTTTTTTCAGTAACCCAACCCTTTTTTTCTACTTTGGAGACCTTTATATATTCGGCTACTTTTATAACATTACAGACACAATCACCATCTTTAAAGTAAGGCCTTGATCCCGGGCCCAGTGGCTCACGCCTGTAATCCTAACACTTTGGGAGGCCGAGGCGGGTGGATCACCTGAGGTCAGGAGTTCGAGACCAGCCTGACCAACAAGGTGAAACCCTGTCTCTACTGAAAATACAAAATCAGCCGGGCGTGGTGGCACATGCCTATAATCCCAGCTACTCAGTAGGCTGAGGCAGGAGAATCACTTCCACCCAGGAGGCAGAGGTTGTGGTGAGCAGAGATCGCGCCATTGCACTCCAGCCAGGAAACAAGAGCGAAACTCTGTCTCAAAAATAAGGCCCCGATCAACAGTAGCTTACCTGTCCTTCTAACATGTCTCTTGGCAGTCCCGTCCTCTCCTGCTCCGAGCTGTTAGTTCTTCGTATAGAAAGGCTATGGGATTTGCGCTTCTGTTTTGTTTGGCGAGCAGTCGAACAACTTGCGCTTTCTGTGGGCATTACTTCTAGGAGGTAGTGTCCTGGTCACTCCTGCAATAAGCTAAAAACAGCAAGAAAAAACAGTGTTTCTGATACAGCGAGTTGAAACAAAAGAAAAACAGTGAAGAAGATAATGATGACTTCTAATTACAAGCTTCCTTACTATGGTTAACATTAACTATATAATTTGGAATATGACAAATTAAGATGGTTTAAGGTAGGGACCACAGCCCTTATTAAAGAAGTATGTCTTTATCAAATTTCATTAACATCTTAAGTATCAAATGGCAAAAAAGAGGTTTAAAATTTTTTTTAAAAATAGCTCTCCTTTAACCCAACGTTCCCCAGGCACAGTCTACTCCCCGAGGGAACCAATGTTAATTGCATATTCTAGACTACAGATTCTAGACTCATGCTGTCCAATAGGAATATAATGCAAGTCATGGATGTAAATTTTCCAGTGTCCACATTTTTTAAAATAAAAGCATATGAAATTACTTTTAATGATTTACTTAACCCAATACGTTTAAAATATTTTATAGTCAACATAAAAAACAATGGGATATTTTACGATTACCTCTTTGAAATTCAGCGTGTATATTTACAGCATATCTCAATTCAAACTAACCACATGTGATTAAGTTATTCAAATCTCTAATTTAAACATGATTTACCCACTTTGGGCATTTTCTACTCATTTCCTGTTATTATCCATCCTTCCTCCCCATTATATCACTACGTTACTTACTACAATCTTAGGTAATATATTTACACACGTATCTTCTTCCTTCGACTACAGATTTTGCTATTTTGAACGTTACCTGCTGATTTTTTGCTATTACTGATCCCTCCTCCCACGAACACAATCCTATCATCAGGCCAGCTCAGCACCTCACCGTGACAGAATGCCTGCCCCAAATGCAGTCAAAGGCAAAGCAGGACACGCCCACAACCTCCCAGAAGCCAACATGCCTCCATCATCTTCATTTAGAGAAAAGACTGGCCCAAGTCCCAAGAGTAGGGGATGGTTCTGTGAATATATCAGCATAACGGTACGCTAACCTTTAAAATACACATAAGGACTATGTAAACATCTAAATTCCAAGTAGACAGTTACAATGGTGACTCACGCAACAGCAATAGCCTGTGCCTCAAGGCAAGACCTTATTTCTGGTGTGCCCAGCCCTCTTCATTATCAACTCCTTAGACATTACCAGGTGCAGACACACATCCCTGAAATGCTACTCCTTTCCTTCCAAACGGCTTTCACTTACTCAATAGCCCTAACACCTCCTTACTTTGTTATAGAATGATTCCTTTTCTACAATATTTAAAAATCACTAGCGTTCCCTTCTTTTTAAACAGGTCAGCCTGTTTTGAAAAATAAGTTTATCTACATATAAAGGAGAGTATTCTTAACAGAGATGAAATGTATTCACAAAAAATTTAGAGTGTCTTCCATAAAGGTTATTAATAACATAAACAAGATCTTTCCTATTCAGCTTATTAAGCATTCTAATTATAATCCTAAATACCAAGGCTGAAAATATTTTTCTAAGAGAAAATAGTCACTTATAAAAATTCACTTCATTTATTTTTAATATTATAAATAAAACAGTGGAAATCAACATATTTAACCTTAGAATTCAAGGAAGTCGTAGCATTTTTCTAAATATCTCTTCTAAATATCTTTCTAAATATGAATGTGAGTATATACAGTTTAGCTTTGTTTTCTGTTTCTTACATACTATGCAGAACTCTCATATGTAAATTTTGTTATTAAAACTTTTTTAAAAGCCAAGCATAACCCAAAAATGTTAGAAACCTGGAAGACAGTTTGCCTATTATTTAGGACAGTTTTTTAAAGCTTTAACTTAATCACAAGCTTCTAGTAACTCTCAACCAAAACAGTCGTGTGAGTTATGAAGTTCTCACTTTTTTTTTTTTGCTTTTTGTTGTTTTTTTTTTTTTTTTTTGAGATGGAGTCTTGCTCTGTCTCCCACGCTGGAGTGGAGTGGCGCGATCTCAGCTCACTGCAACCTCCATCCCCCAAGTTCAAGCAAGAATCTCGTGCTTCAGCCTCCCGAGTAACTGAGACTATAGGCATGCACCACCATGCCCAGCCAATTTTCGTATTTTTAGTAGAGACAGGGTTTCGCCACATTGACCAGGTTGGTCTCGAACTCCTGACCTCAGGTGATCCACCCACCTCAGCCTCCCAAAGTGCTAGGATTACAGATGTGAGCTATCGTGCCTGGCCTCAACTTTTTATTTTGAAATAACTGCAGATTCACAGGAAGTTGCAAAGATGGTCCATATCTCCCCAGTGGTTACATCTTATTACAGTACAATTTGTTAATTTGTTAGTTTGTTAATTTCACTAAACCAACAAACTGACATTAGTATAATGTGTGTATAGTTGTCACTCTGTTACATATATAAATTCCTTTAGGTGCCACATGTTCAAGATACAAAACACTCCCCTCACCATAGAGATCACCCACACTACCCATTAGTTAGCCCAACTCCCTGGCACCATCCCTCAACTCCTGATAACCATTAATCTGTAACCATCTCTACAATTTTGTCATTTTGAGAATGTTATGTAAATATGATCAAAGAGCAGGTACCCTTTTTGAGATTCTTTTTTCCACTCAATTTAATGATCCAACCAATTTAATGATCCAACCAATTTTCTGCATGTATCAACAGTTTTTTCCTTTTTATTTTACTAGCTAGTGTCCACAGTATGGACATTTAACCATTTGTTTAACCATTCACCTGCTGCAAAATATATATCTCTCTCTATATATATCGAGATATATATATCTCTCTCTATATATCGAGATATATATATCTCTCTATATATATCGAGATATATATCTCTCTATATATATCGAGATATATATCTCTCTCTATATATATATATCCTTTCCATTTTTTTACTATTATTAATAAAGTTGCCACGAACAATAATATACAGGCTTTTATGTGAACCTAAGTTCTCACTTCTTTTGGATAAACAGCCCAGGGATAAGGCTGCTCAGTCACAGGGTAAATGTGTATTTAGCTTTAAAAGAAATCTTGATATATGATTCACATACCATGTAAGATACCTATTTAAAGTGCACAATTCAATGACTTTCAGTATACTCAGGAAGTTGTGCGATCATTACCTCAATCAATTGTACATTTTTATCACCCCAAAAAGAAATCCCACACCTATTTGCCCTCACTCCTCATTTCTCCCACCGACTTCCCAGCTAGCCCTAGGCAATCACTAACTTACTTTCTCTCCATATGAATCTGCCTGTTCTGGCCATTTCATAAAAATGGAATCATACAATATACGCTCTGGTCTATGACAACCGGCTTCTTTCACTTAGCACAATTATTTCAAAGTCCTTCTATGTTGTAGCATAGTGGTAATGTATTCCCTTTTATTGCCAAATATAACTGATAGACATTTGGTTGTTTCCATATTTTAGGTTATTATGAAGGTTAATGTGCAACTTTCTTGTATGTGTATACTTTTATTTCTCTCGGGTATACCTGGAAACAAAATTGCTTATGTTTAATCATGTTTAGTTTTTGTGGTTTTTTTCTAAGAGTGTCAAACTATCAGTATTTTCCAGGGTGGCTGTTTCATTCTACATTCCCATCAGCAACACGATTCAGTTATCCACATCCTCACCAGCATTTGGTATTGTCACTACTTTTTTATGAAAATTTATGTCATACATGAGAAATTTTGTGCCAGGTATACAACACAGTCATCAAGACAGGCTATTTAGGGTATCCACCACCCCAGTAAAACAGTTTTTTTTCTTTTTTTTGAGACAGTCTCGCTCTGTCGCCCAGGCTGGAATGCAGTGGTGCAATCTCGGCTACTGCAACCTCCGCCTCCCGGGTTCACGCCATTTCTCCTGCCTCAGCCTCCCGAGTAGCTGGGACTACAGGCGCCCGCCACCACGCACGGTTAATTTTTTGTATTTTTAGTAGAAACGGGTTTCACCGTGTTAACCAGGATGGTCTCGATCTCCTGACCTCATGATCCACCCACCTCGGCCTCCCAAAGTGCTGGGATTACAGGCGTGAGCCACCGCACCCGGCCTAAAATACTGTTTTCTTTAGGATAGTCACCCTACTCTGCTGTCAAACACTGAATGTATTCCTTCTATCATACTGCATGTTTGTACCTTTTAACTCTCTTCTCATCCTCCCTCCGCCCCTGACTCACACCCTTCCTGGTCTCTATTATCTATCTATTTTTCCACTGTTTACCTCCATGTGTTCACATTTTTTAGCTCCCACATGTGAGAACATGAGTCATGACTTTTTGTGCCTGGCTTATTTCACTTAAAATAATGGCCTCTGATTCTATCCACATTGCTGCAAATGGCATGATTTCATTCTTCTTATGGCTGAATGGTATTGCAGAGTGTGTGTGTGCACACCACATTTATCTAGTCATCCATCAATGGGCACTTAAGTTGATTCCATACCTTTGCTATTGTGAACAGTGCTGTGTAAACCTGCAAGTGCAGGCACCCCTTTGTCACTATTTTTTTATTTAGCTGTTCCATTAGGTGTGTAATAGCTCACTGTGGTCTTAATTTGCATTTCCCTGATGGCTAGTGACACTATCTTTTCATGTGCTTGTCATCCACATATCCTCTTCAGTGAGGTGTCTCTTCACGCCCATTTTCTAACAGTATTGTTCGGGTTTTTTACTGTTGAGATTTAAGAGTTCTTTATATACTCTATAGTATGAATTACATGTCACATAGGTTAAGCTGCAAATCATTTCTCCCAATCTGTTGCTTTTCATTCTAAGAGTTTTTCACAAAGCAACACTTCTTTAATTTTGATTTTTTTCTATGCATTGCACTTTTAAAGTCATGACAAGAACTTTTCATGAATCCCTAGGGGCCAAAAATTTTCTCCTGTTTTCTCCTGAATTTTTTATAGTTTTCTGTTTCATATCTAAATTTATTACCTATATGGTACTGACCTTTTTATAAGGTGTAAAATTTTAAGTCAAGGTTTTTTTGTTGTTTGTTTTCACCTGTGTATCCAATTATCCCAGCCCCATTTGTTGAAGATGATCCATCCTAGATTGAACTGCTTTGGACTTCTGTCAAAAAATCAACTCATGGTACTTGTGTGGGGTTATTTCTTGGTTCTCTATTCTGTTCCACTGATCTACATATTTATCCTTCCACCAACGGCAGTGATATGGTTTGGCTATGTCCCCAGCTAAATCTCATCTTGAATTCTCATGTGTTGTGGGAAGGACCCAGTGGGAGATAACTGAATCATGGAGGGGTTGGTCTTTTCCGTGCTGTTCTCATGATAGTGAATAAATCTCACGAGATCTGATGGTTCTATAAGGGGGAGTTTTCCTGCACAAGCTCTCCCTCTCTGCCTGCCGCCATCCACGTAGGATGTGACTGCTCCTCCTTGCCTTCTGCCATGGCTGTGAGGCCTCCCCAGCCATGTGGAACTGTAAGTCCAATAAACCTCTTTCCTTTGTAAATTGCCCAATCTCAGGTATGTCTTTATCAGCAGTGTGAAAATGGACTAATACACGCAGTTTCTACTATTGTTCTGTATGATAAGTCTTAAAATCAGTTACAGTGATTCCTATTAAATCTTTCTCCATTTTGTTTTAGCTATTCTAGTCCTTTGTCCTTCCTTTTACCTTTTTGAATAATCTTTTACATATCTACAAAAATCTTGCTGGGATCTTGATAGGAATTGTGTTAAATCTGTACATCAGTCTGGGGAGAAATGGTATATTTATTATGTTGAGTCTTTTAATCTATGAATACAGTATTTATTTAGATCTTACTTTCCTCCATGTCAAGGTTTTTTCTGCATAAAAGTCATAGTATCGGGCTGGGCGCGGTGGCTCACGCCTGTAATCCCAGCACTTTGGGAGGCCAAGGCGGGCGGATCACAAGGTCAGGTGATCGAGACCATCCTGGCTAACACAGTGAAACCCCGTCTCTACTAAAAAATACAAAAAATTAGCAGGGCATGGTGGCGGGCACTTGTAGTCCCAGATACTCCGGAGGCTGAGGCAGGAGAATGGCATGAACCTGGGAGGCGGAGGTGGCAGTGAGCCAAGATCGCGCCACTGCACTCCAGCCTGGGTGACAGAGCGAGACTCCGTCTCAAAAAAAAGTCCTACATATATTTTCTCCATTTTAGACTAACATCTCTCTTTTTTTGTGTACGTTTAAATGATACTGTATTTTTATTTTGGTTTCCACATGTTAATTACTAGTATAAATATAACTGGATTCTATGCATTAAACGTGTACATTCTTGCTGAACCTAAAGTTCAAGATTTTTTGTGGATTCCTTGGGATTTTCTATGTCAACTATTAAGTCATCTAAAAAAAAAAGGACAGTTTTTTTTCTTCCTTTGTGGTTTGTAAGCCTTCTATTTCCTTTTACTACCTTATTGATTTGGCTAGACATTCCAGTACTATCTTAAATTACTATAGTGACAGCAAACACCCTTGCTTTGCCCTGAATATTCGGGTGAAAATACTGTGTTTCACCATTAAGTCTGATGCCAGCTGTAGTTTTTTTGTAGATGCTGTTCATCAAGTTGAAAATGTTTCCCTCTATCATTCATTTTCTGAGTTTCTTTCACGAATGAGTGCTGAATTCTATCATGTTTTTTTCCGAGTAGCTTTTTTTTTTTACCTACTGACAGCACCAATTACACTGACGACTTTCAAATATTGATCCAACTTTGTAGCCACAAAATAAACTGCACTTGGTCATGGTGTATCATTCCTTCTCTCTCCCTCTCTTCTCTTTTTTGCCTTCCTGTGGGGCAAACACTTTTTATAATGTCATATTTATTTACCTACAGTATTTCTGAGTTTGCCTGTTTTGTGTAACTTTTTAGTGGTAGCTCTAGGCTTTACATTATACATTTACAGCTTATTGTAGTCTATTGATTGTCAACATTTTACCAGTTCACAAAGTATACAAATCTTACTTTCCTCAATGCTTCTTTACCTTCCCCATTTATAACATAATCATAAGTATTTCCTCCACATACACTGAGAACCACACCACAGTTATGCTTCAAATTCCAAACACAATTTAGAAAAATAAATGAATACTGAATCAACTGATATTTTTGCTGTCCACTGTTTGTTCTTCCCTCCTGATGTTCCCACATTTCTTTTATCGTTTCCTTTCTGTTTGGAGAATTTCCTTTATTTGTTATTTTCATAGAGTAGGTCAGCTGGAGATAAATCATGTGAAGGAAGTTTTCACTTGATATAAAATTCTGAGTTGATAGTCCTTTTCCTTCAGCACCTGAAAAAAATGTCCTGCCACTTCCTTATGCCCTCCACAATTTCTGATAAGATCCATTGTCAGGCCAGGCACAGTGGCTCACGACTATAATCCCAGCAAGCTTGAGGGAGGCCGAGGCGAGGAGATCACCTGAGGTCAGGAGTTCAAGACCAGCCTGGCTAACATGGTGAAACCCCGTCTCTACTAAAAATACAAAACTAGCCAGGTGTGATGTGGCACGCCTGTAATCCCAGCTACTTGGGAGGCTAGGGCAGGAGAACGGCTTCAACCTGGGAGACAGAGGTTGTAGTGAGCTGAGATCGCACCACTGCACTCCAGCCTGGGTGACAGAGCAAGACTCCATCTCAAAAAAAAAAAAAACAAAGATCCATTGTCACTCAAATTGTTTCCCACTACAGGTCAAGTGGTATCTCTCTTACTACGCTTCTGTCTTGTTTTCAGAAGTTTGCCTGGATGTGTCTTAGCATCTTTGTGTTTATCTTCTCTAGGTTTATGCTGCTTCTTAAGTCTGAAGGTGTATGGCTTGCCAAGTTTAGGAAACATACAGCAGTGATTTCTTCAGACACATTTTCCCCCCACCCCGTCCTTCTTTCTAGACCTCTGATGACACAGATGTTGCATCTTCTGTTAAAGTCCCATGGGCCCCTGAGGCTCTGCTCACTTTTTTCCAGTCTATTTTCTCCCTGCTCTTCAGATTGGGTAACTTCTATTGTTCTATCTTCAAATTGACAGCTTTTGTCTCTCCTCTCCTTTCTGCTGCTGAGCCATCCACTGAATTTATTTCACGTATTCTATTTTTCACTTTTAAAATTTGGTGTTTCTTTTTTACATCCTGTATTTTCTTCCTGAGGCTATTTGTCGTTTGTCTCGAATGTTAATTGGTTATTGAAGCATTTTTACAATCGCTGCTTTAAGGTCCTTGTCAAATAATTCTAAAGTCTGTGTCATCTCTACATTGGCATCGGTGGTCTTTTCTTACTGAGGTTGAGATTTTCCTATGAGGGATTTTCCATTGAAATCCTGACATCAGACTCAGGATCTGATGTAAGTCTTCTGTTAGAGCAGGCCTCTGCCAGGTGGATGTGGACGGTGAGGTGAAAGTTGAGATTCCCACTCAGTCTCCACGGACCCCTGCATGAGAAAGAAAGTTCAGCCTCCTCCCGAACCTCCACTCCCACCACCAAGGCTGAATCAGGGCTGCCTCCCTGCTGCTCCCTATACAGTCTCCCCCACACCACGGAGGGGTGGCCTCATGACCACAGGGCAGCAACAAAGTTCCTGAGTTTTGCAAGGTCCCTCTTATGATACCCTAGCAGAAAGGAGGCTGTGCTCTGTCACCACCCAGCAGAAGTAAAACCCCAACTCCTCAGCCAGCCTTCTCTGACAGCAACCCTGCAGAGAGGAGCATCTCATCCCAGCTTGTCATGAGTGGGAATCTGAAGTACCTGCCCAGCCTCTGATGAGCAGGGTGAGGGTGGTGCTGCAGGGTTTCCTGTGATATTTAGCTGGAGGAAAGTACTTACCGTTGAAAAGTTCTCTGATTTGTAGGCTGCCCCTTTCCTGGTCTTTCAGACACAGAGAGCAGGCTTTTCTTGGGCCTTATTTTGTCTGAATCCTTTTATACCTGCACTGCTAGCTTATCCAGCACAACATATGAGACACATGAGGCAAAAAGAAAACTCACAGAACTAAATTTGGTGTCATTTCTGTGGTCCCAATGTATGAAGCAAGTCTACTTTCTTTTCTCCATCTTTCAGTCTCTCTTTTTTTTTTTTTAACAGAGTCTCACTCTGTTCCCCAGGCTGGAGTGCAATGGCACAATCTTGGCTCACTGCAACCTCCACCTCCTGGGTTCCAGCAATTCTCCTGCCTCAGCCTCCCGAGTAGCTGGGACTACAGGTGCCCACCAGCACATCTGGCTAATTATTGTATTTTTAGTAGAGACCAGGTTTCACCATATTGACCAGGGTGGTCTCGAACTCCTGACCTTGTGATCTGCCTGCCTCAGCCTCCCAAAGTGCTTGGATTACAGGCGTGAGCCACTGCGCCCGGCCCGCTCTTACATTTGTTTTATATATGTCCAGTGTTTTTAGATGTACTTCGAGGGAGGAATAAGGAAAAATAAGTCTCCATCTTTCCGCAAGCAGAAAGCCAAGAATCATCTTTTATTCTGAAATTGCATATGTGTAGGCCTATTTTTAAAGAAGTAAGTCTTGCTTTACAACATAAAACAGTTACTTTGTAGTTTATGGAGTACGTTTTGTAAAGGAAAAAAGAAACCACATCAAAAGCCTATGAAAGCTGTCCTGATATGGCCTCAGAGAAAAAGGGAGACTCTATCTTCAGTTAAATGAAGCAGATAAAACCAGCAAAGGGTTTCCCTTCCCTCTCTTAAGAACTTCATCTGTAGAAACATTCCGATGCATTCCAGACATTCTACAAGTTGGTTACCAAACATGCAGAGATTACAATATCACCTTTCCTTTCTCATCAAAATTATAAGTTTTGGATCACTGATTTTATCTCACTGGCTCTTCCAGCCTCTCCATAAGTTACATGGTGTTCTCTTTGGTTTAGCTTGCTTTCTTCGCCACTTCACATAATAGTCAATACCACTGGCAATCTTTTTCTGCTGATCAACTGCAACCAAAGGTATGCATTTCCTACAATCACCTCCCTGGAACTTGGCACCAAATACAGATTTTTTCATACTGGAGTAATCTTATCGTCTCTGTATTCACACCCTCCACATTTTTTCCCAGCGTCTGTATTGGTCCTATCACCACTTCCTTCCTTTCACACCAGATCCTCCATGGAAACTCAGTCCTTGGCCCCAAAAAAAAAAAAAAAAAAGCTCAAGACCAGAAGTGTTTTAGAATTCAGACACTTTCAGATTTTGGAATATCCGCATATACATATTAAGATATCCTAGGGATGGGACCCAAGGCTAAACACAAAGTTCATTTATGTTTCATGTATACCTCATGCACGTAGCCTGAAGGTAATTTTTTTCTTTTTTTGAGATGGAGTCTCCACTATAGCCCAGGCTGGAGTGCAGTGGCGTTAACCTCGGTCACTGCAACCTCCATCTCCCAGGTTCAAGCAATTCTCCTGCCTCAGCCTCCCAAGTAGCTGGAATTACAGGCACCCAACACCATGCCCAGCTAATTTTTGTATTTTTAAGAGAGACGGGGTTTCGCCATGTTGGCGAGGTGGTTTCGAACTCCTGGCCTCAAGTGGTCTGCCCAGCTCGGCCTCCCAAAGTGCTGGGATTACTGGCCTGAGCCACCACGGCAGGCCCCCTGAAGGTAATTTTATTTTGCCCTATGGGATCCTGAATAAACTATGTTGGGCACCCACATTTTGACTTCAACCTGTCACAAGGTAAGGTGTGGAAATTTCCACTTGTGTCATGTTAGCACTCAAAAAGTTTTGGATATTGGAGCACCATGGATTTTGAATTTTTGGATTAGGATGCTCAACCGGTAGTAGCATAAATCTTCTTTAACTGTTTAGTAACTAGTTTAGGGGGTTTTCAGGTTGGTATCATGGGAAGAGTGACAAGGAAGTGGCAGGTGTTTGTAAAACTACTGAAATGGTATACCATGGAATCTAAAATAGACAAGAAGCGAAGCGAAAACAGAAAGAATTAATGGAGAGATACTGGAAGAAAGTTGGTGGACTGGCAGATCTACCAGAGGCTGAAGAGCTACTACAAAGAATTGCTGTAAGGCTTAAATGGATCAGTAAATACAAAGAGTCACTAATCCTCATACCATCCCTATGAGACAGAGTTCCCAAATCCAATTAAGAGCCTTTCAACACAGTCATACATCACTTAAGGATGGGGACAGGTTCTGAGAGATGCATCATTAGGTGATTTCATCACTGTGGGAACATCACAGAGTACACTTACACAAAGCTAGGTGCACAGCCTACTCCACGCCTAGGCTAGATGGCCAAGCCTGCTGCTCCTAGCCTACAACCCTGCACAGCATGTTACTGTACTGAATACTGCAGGCAACTGTAACACAATGGTATCTATTTGTGTATCTAAACATATCTACACATAGAAAAGGTACAGTAAAAATAGAGTATTACAATCTTATGGGACCACCATCTTACGTGAGGTCTGTTGTTGACCAACACATCATTTGTTATGTGGCGCCCGATTGTATTTAACAGACTAAACACTAATAAACTGATTATAGAACTGTAAAGAGAAAAAACAAACTTCTTCACTCCAAATACAACCTTCTTTAACCTCTGTGCACTGTTTTACCTAAATACAAGCAAAGAGAAACCTGAGATCCAAAACATAATTATTTTCCTTCAAAATATTCACATTTACCCAATATTATTGGACAGATTACCATATTAAAAAGAAGGCTTATGAAGATTAAATGTCCTTCTGGTTTTCAATAAAACATTATTTTCAAGAAACTATAAATAGTCCCCTCTAAAAATTCAATCTCTTTATCCTACCATGGAGATTTAACAGAATAAACTCTCCTTCTGAACTCCTGACTCATTTACAGTCTGCCCAATTCATCTGCCTTTAGTATATGTTGCCATGTACGTAATATACCTCTACTGTTTGTAAGCAGTCAGAAACAATAGGCACACAGATTTGATGCAGCACAGTGCTCTACACACAGCAGGCACTGGCCAAACATTCGACTAATTAATGAAACCCGTAAACACACTTTGTGTTAGCAGCTAAATTCCTCATCTTTAGAAATGCTGTAATATTGGGCCAGGCATGGTGGCTCAATCCCACCATGGATTACACCCGTAATCCCAGCCTTTTGCGAGGCCCAGGCAGGCGGATCACCTGAGGTCAGGAGTTTAAGACCAGCCTGGACAACATGGTGAAACCCCATCTCTACTAAAATACAAAAATCAGCTGGGCGTGATGGTGCACGCCTCCCAACTACCCCAGAGGCTGAGACATGAGAATTGCTCCACCCTGGGAGGTGGAGGGTGTAGTGAGCTGAGATCATGCCGCTGCACTCCAGCCTGGGTGACAGAAATGCTGTAATATTAAACAGCATCAATGAACACTTAGCTTTCTGCCCTTTCTCAAAAGATTCTTTACTATATATATTTTTTTCTTTTTTTTTTGAGACAGAGTCTCGCTCTGTCGCCCAGGATGGAGTGCAATGGCGCGATCTCGACCCACTGCAACCTCCACCTCCCGGGTTCAACCAATTCTCTGCCTCAGCCTCCCGAGTAGTTGGGGTTATGCGCCCACCACCACGCCTGGCTAATTTTTTGTATTTTCAGTAGAGACGGGGTTTCACCATCTTGGCCAGGCTGGTCTTGAACTCCTGACCTCGTGATCCACCTGACTCGGCCTCCCAAAGTGCTAGGATTACAGGCATGAGCCACTGCGCCTGGCCAGACTCTTTTCAATATTTCCAATATTAATTAATTTGTAGCTATAGAAATTATCATTCTCCTAAGTGTGTATAATTTGAGGAAGACAGATAACATAACCAAAGTAGCTTTAAACAGCAATACGACAAATTCTTTTCTTTTTGAGACAGAATCTCGCTCTGTCCCCCCAGGCTAGAGGGCAGTGGCGTGATCTCGGCTCACAGCAACCTCTGCCTCCTGAGTTCAAGTGATTCTCCTGCCTCAGCCTCCTGAGTAGCTGGGATTACAAGTGCCCGCCACCATGCCCAGCTGATTTTTGTATTTTTAGTAGAGACGGGACTTCACCATGCTGGCCAGGGTGGTCTTGAACTGCTGACCTCAGATAATCCGCCCACCTCGGCTTCCCAAAGTGCTGGGATTAGAGGTGTGAGCCACCACCCCCTGCCAACAAATTCTTAATTTACACTTTCATTTGAAACAAAAAACACAGAACATTACTTTCAGTTTCATATCCAGTAGGACTTTAAACATTTTTCTTTCATCAAAGCAAAAACACTTGCTTAAATGGCTAATTTCACAAATGTTAATCACATGCAAAAGAATGGTTAAGGAATATAATGTTCATGTGGCATTAAAAATAAATTGGAGAAATAAATTGAAAATTGAATAAAATGTGATGGAATTTCCACCAGAAGTTTAATCAAGTTTGTAGTAACATTTTATCATAATAACACTGTTAGACGAATTCCTAGTGGGCTGAGACACCAAATTCAACTTCTGAGCAATATCGAGGAAGAGAATGGTCTCTACAGGCAACCTTAGAAATCTGTCATCAGTATTAACCTGCTTAAAATGTTTTGTCATTGATGAAACGAAGGCTTGGAATACACACACCATCAATTCTGTGAATGACAATAAATTAGGAAATACCATTAATCAGATAAATAGCCATCAAGATTTTCAAAAGATCTCAGTAGTTAAAAGAACAACTTTAAACCAAGGATGAAATTCAACAGATGTAAAATCTTTTCCCTGAAAAAATAAGACAAGATAAATATGAAAACTCTATCTTAGTTTCACCTCGGGGAAAGGGACTTAGGGATTTTAGTCCAGGGCAAATGCCCAAAGTGAACAGTCTAACATAGCTACCCAAAAAGAGGAGGAGGGAAACACACTCACTCAAGATCTCCATACACCGCTTTGCAAGAATGGCTGGCATATATTACATAACGTAACCTTCCCAATAACAAAATGAAGCTGATACGAACACTATGTTAAAGACAGGAAGTGGGGACTTAGGAAGGCCTTGCCCAAGGTCACACTGCTGTTATGAGACGTGGCCAGTGTACACGAGTCCCTGCTCTGTCTTCTGTGAGCAGTATTAATAGAAAGGCAGCGTCCAAACCCAGGGGATAACAGATCACTCCATTTGTTCCACATTGGTCAGTTCATATTTAGCTACCGTGTTCAACTCCTGGGACATATCAAAAGCTATTCTGAAAGACTCGAATTTGATCAGGAAAGTAACCAGAACAGTGTGTGTGTGTGTGCTGGGGTTGGGGGAAGTTCAGAAGAGGAAGAAAGATCCTGGAGATATAACTATCTTGAGCTTTCTCATTCAGAGGTAAATAATTCCTGCAATACTTTTATGACCATAACTCACAGGCCAACATACTGAATTTAAGAGAAAAACACTTGAACTTCAATAAATGAAACTTCCAAGCAATTAACACTTTTCTATAATGGTATCCGCTTCAAGGGACGAATGTTTTACCGTTTAAGTTAAATGACAAAATCTCTAAAAACCTGGCAGACCTTAAGCTATTTTCGCTCACAACCTGGAAAAATGTATTTATTCAACTTTGTTTAGTAAATGAGTACATTATTATTGTTGCTCTTGTGTTATTCCGGTGAACAGCTGTCTTAAAATGTTTCCCTCCAGCGGTGGCTGCTTTCAGGGGGAAGGGAAGGAAAAGGAAATCTTCAAAAGGGGAACAGTATCATGGCGCTGTTGTTAATCACTTCAGCATCCGTCACTCCGCACTCACCACCCTTCTTGAAGCCGACCATCCCCACTCTTCGGATAGAAGGAAGGCCATCCTCCTCTCTGAAGGGCCTCCCAAGTGCTTCCCTGGAGACGCACTTCTCCGGGATGCCCAGGCCGAAGCAAAGCGGGCGGGGAGAGACCCCGGGCCGAACCCTTCTGCCCCCAACCCCTCCAGCGCCGCCCCGGGCCCTCCAGCGCCCCGACTCTTCCTGGACTCCGACCTCTTCTGCACCGCCCCGGGCCCCGATTCCTCCGGCACCCTGGTCCCTCTGGCACCGCCACGGTCTACTCCGGCGCCCCGACTTCCCTTGCACCCTGAACCCTTCTGCACCACGGCCCTTCCTGCACCGCCACCGGCCCTCCTGGGACCCGACCCCTCCTGCACCACCAGGGACCTTCCGCATTCCAAGCCCACCTGCACCCCATCCGCCACTATGCCCCGACTGCCCCTGCACCCCCTTGAGCCCTGCAGTGTCCCGACTCCTCTTCTGGGCATCCGGGGAAGGACTCGGAGCCCGACAGGTAGGAAGATGGCGGCACTCACCTGTCACAGCAGCTGCGCCCGCCACCCCCGGAGCCAGCCCGGGTCGCGCACCGCCAGTGAGTCCCTACGACGCGGCCCCCAGTACTGACCCAACGACGCGCAGGACACCGCTGTCTCCGCACTGACGCGACCCCACAACTCCGACCTGGCGCTAATACACTTCCGGCGACGCCGGAAGTCCCGCCCCAGTCCCGCGCCTCTGGGGCCGCCGGAAGCCACCCCACACCTCCGCCCCACACCCGGCGGCGCCGGAAGTCAGGCTCCGGCTTCCGCCCCGCAGCCCCGAGGGGTCCGGGCGCGCTAAAGACCCCTTTCGGCTGCTGGGCCAACGCCCACACCCTTGGTCGCCTACTCCTGCAGCTGAGCGGTTCGCGGGAGGTGGCCTCGGGGGTCGTAGCTACTCACCGGCGGGGCGCTCCGAGTCCATCTGCCCCGCAGCCCGGCAGCCGGGGCGGGAGGGCAGCGAGCCCGGGGCGGGGTCCGCCTGAGGCCTGAGACCCGGGGCCGCCTGCGCTCAGGGCCGCGCTGCCGGCCGCGCGGGAGCCTGGCGGGGACGGCGCGGTCAGTGTTCGGCTCCTCCGCAGTGACTCACCCGCGTCCTCAAGCTTTTGATCACCATTGGCTGGGAAGGAAAAACAGAATCAGCTGTTCCCTGCGAAAGGTGGGACTTGGGCCGCCTTTTTCTTAGAATCTAGGTTGGAAACGCCGCATGATGGTCTTTACGTAAACAGCCGTCTCAACGCTCTGCAGAAAGCTCTAACCGCGCATTTGAAGCCCACCTAGAGTAAATCAAGAGTGTGAAAGCATTTTTTTTCTGTGTAGGTTCACATTCCTGCTCCTTCCTTTAAAAATGAAGCTCAAGGCCAGGCGCGGTGGCTCACGCCTGTAATCTCAACACTTTGGGAGGCCGAGGCCGACGTATCACGAGATCAGGAGTTCGAGACCAGCCTGGCCAACATGGTGAAACCCTGTCCCTACTAAAAATACAAAAACTAGCCGGGCGTGGCGGCGCGCGCCTGTAACCCCTGCTACTCGGAAGGCTGAGGCAGGAGAATCGCTTGAACCCGGGAGGCGGAGGTTGCAGTGAGCGGAGATCCCGCCTCTGCACTCCAGCCTGGGACAGAGCGAGACTCCCTCCAAAAAAAAAAAAAAAAAAAAAAAAAAGGAAGCTCAAGATGAAGAGTCAGGAGTGGTAACTTGTTTGTTGCACAAGAAACAAATTTAGCATTCTATTTAGGGGATCCAGATTACGAAAAAAAAGTGATTTCTGCATTAAGTATATTAATAAAACTTTATCACTAAAAACAATTCTGTAACAGGAACGCCAAGGAAAAAATATTTGACTTTTTAGAGAAGTCATTTTTTAAACTTTTAGAGGTTGTGACATTTAAGTAACATAATTTTATTTAGTACGTGGTATGCAAAGACATTCTGCTGGGTATGGCAGCAAATAGCTTTGTAAATCGCAGTGTCCCATCTAATTAACCCACATTCTAACAGGTGGTTTTATTTTGCAGCACTGCACCACAGTCAGGTAACACCAAGAATATCGTTAATGAGGCCGGGCGCGGTGGCTCACGCTTGTAATCCCAGCACTTTGGGAGGCCGAGGCGGGCGGATCACGAGGTCAGAAGATCGAGACCACGGTGAAACCCCGTCTCTACTAAAAATACAAAAAATTACCCGGGCGTGGTGGCAGGCGCCTGTAGTCCCAGCTACTCGGAGAGGCTGAGGCAGGAGAATGGCGTGAACCCGGGAGGCGGAGCTTGCAGTGAGCCGAGATTGCGCCACTGCACTCCAGCCTGGGCGACACAGCGAGACTCCGTCTCAAAAAAAAAAAAAAAAAGAATATCGTTAATGTAATTTATTAAGTTGATATATTTAGGATTCCACAAAAGTCACTGAAAATAACTGAGTGCATGACATGTCACAAAACAAGGGAAATAAATCATTTTTTGAGGGTCAGTCGTCTTACATCTTTTGTAACTAATTTAATCTCCAAAAGAATCCAATAAAGTAGAAGTTATTCTAAATTGAATTTTAAGCATGAGAATGGAAATTACTCGTCAAAAGTCAAAAATAATCGTGCAGCAGGGCAAAAACTAAAGGCTGACATCAGAACCCATGTTCTTTTCACTGTTGATGTGCTAGGGCTTCAGGAACAAAATACTGCAAACTAGGCAGCTTAAACAAATTTATTGTCAGAGGTTTGACTGGAAGTCCCAAATCAAGGTATTGGCAGGGTTGGTTCCTTCTGAGAGCTGTCATGGGAGCTTGTTAATGCATCTCAGCGTCTGGGCATTCCTTGGCTTGTGGCAGCATACCCCCGCCAGTCTTCACATGACGTTTTCCATGTCCATGTCTGTCTGCACACAGCGTTCTTTTTATGAGGACATCAGTCATATTGGAGTACGGTAGGCGCTACTCTAATATGACCTCATGTTAACCAATCATGTCCACAACAACCCTGTTTCCAAATAAGGTCACACGGTAAAATACTGGAAGTGAGGTCTTTAACACATGAATTTGAAGGGGACACAATTTAACCCATAACACACCATATCCCGAAATAACTATCCAATGTAATTTTTTTAAAAGACACAAAACTAGCCGAAATTATAAAAGGTTATGATTGCAATCCTGGTGTCCAATTACATTCTCCCTCCTGCAGAAGCTGTGGGGAATCCTGTCTCAGAAAACCAATTTCTATTTTGTCACATGTCCATCTATGCAAAATACATGTACTTTGTTCCTGACATAGGGCAACAATGCTGAATTTACTAAGACTCATTTTTGAGCATGGTTTGATAGAGAATTAAGATTTACTAGGTATTCTGTCATTGTCCTCCTTACTGATTATTTTAACTGTGTCTCAAACGCTTGGATAGTTAGTACGCTGTAGTGTTATAAGCTGTTTGACATGTTGCTTCATAAATTCTCAAGTTTTATATATATATATGTGTGTGTATGTGTCATATAACAGGCACAACTGTTTTCGTGTGTATCACTTTATTGCACTTCACAGTTATCATGTTTCTTACAAAGTGGAGATTTGTGGCAGCCCTGCATGGAGCAAGTCTGTCAGCACCATTTTTCTAACAGTATGTGCTCACTTCATGTCTCTGTGTCACATTTTGGTAATTCTTGGAATGTTTCAAATGTTTCCATTATTAAATCAGTTATGGTGATCTGTGATTAGTGATCTTTGATATTACTGTCATAATTGTTTGGGAGGCACTATGAACCACCCCTATATAAGACAGCAAACTGAGTCAATAAATGTTTTATGTGTTCTAACCACTCCACTGACCAGCTGCCTCCCTCTCTCTCTCCTGCTCAGACCTCCCTATCCTTGAGACACGGCAATACTGAAATTAGGGGCCAGGCATGGTGGTGGCTCATGCCTGTAGTCCCAGCTACTTGGGAGACTGAAGCAGGAGGATTGCTTGAGCCCAGGAGTTCGCGGCTGCAGTGAGCCGTGATCATGCCACTGCACTTCAGCATGGGCAGCAAAGCAAGACCCTGACTCAAAAAAAAAAAAAAAAAGTCAGGCAATTAATAGCTCTAAAATGGCTACTAAGTGTTTCATAAAAGAATGAGTTGCACATCTCTTACTTTAAATCAAAACTAGAAATGATTAATGATCAAGCACAGTGAGGAAGGCATGTTGAAACAGCCAAGTTGTGAATGCAAAGGAAAAGTTCCTGAAGGAGATTTGAAGTGCTCCTCCAGTGAATACACAAATGATAAGGAAATAAAACAGCTTTATTGCTGATGTGGAGAAACTCTGAGTGGTCTGTATAGATTAAACCAGCCACAATATTCCCTTAAACAAAGCCTAATCCAGAGTAAGGCCCTAACTGTCTTCAGTTCTCTGAAGGCTGAGAGAGGTAAGGAAGCTACAGAAGAAAAATCTGAAGTTATCAGAGGTTGGTTCATGAGGTTGAAGGAAAGAAGCTGTATAATACAAAAGTGCAAGATAGGCCAGGCATGGTGGCTCATGCCTGTAATTTCAGCACTTTGGGAGGCCAATGCAAATGGACCACTTCAGGTCAGGGGTTCAAGACCTGCCTGGCCAACATGGTGAAACCCTGCCTCCACTAAAAATACAAAAATTGGCTGGGTGTGGTGGCACACGCCTATAGTCCCAGCTACTCAGGAGGCTAAGGCAGGAGGATCACTTGAACCCAGGAGGTGGAGGTTGCTGTAAGCCAAGATCACACCACTGCACTCCAGCCTGGGTAACAGAGTGAGACTCCATCTCAAAAAAAAAAAAAAAAAAAAAAAAAGTGCAAGATAAAGCAGCAAGTCATCTAGGAGATCTACCTAAGATCACTGATGAAGATGGCTTTGCTAAACAACAGGTTTTCATTGGAGTGGAAACAACCTTACTTTGGGAAAGGATGCCACCTAGGACTGTCATAGCTAGAGAGGAGAACTCAAAGCCTGGCTTCAGAGTGTCAAAGGACAGGCTGACCCTTGCTAGGGGGCTAGTGCAGCTGATGACTTTATGTTGAAGCCAGTGCTCATTTATCATTCTGAAAAATCCTAGAGTCCTTAAGCGTCACGCTAATTCTACTCTGCCTTTGCTGTGTAGATAGAACAACAAAGCCTGGATGACAGCACATCTACTTACACAGTGTGGTTTACTAAATATTTTCAGCCCACTGTTGAGACCTACTGCTCAGCAAAAAAAAAAATTTTCTTTCAAAATATTACTGCTGATTTACAGTGCTCCTGTTCACCCAAGAGCTCTGATGGATATATACAAGGAGATTCATGTTGATTTCATGCCTGCTAACACAACATCCCTTCTGCAGCCCATAGATCAAGGAGTCATTTTGACTTTCAAGTCTCATTATTTAAGAAATACATTTTGTAAGGCTATGGCTGCCTGAAGATGTAACTGAATCACTGCAATAGCATAATAAAACATGAATGGATAAGCAGTTGCTTCTTGTGGATGAACAAAGAAAGTAGTCTCTTGAGATGGATCCTAATCCTGGTGAAGATGTGAACACTGTTGAAATGATAGCAAAGGATTTAGAATACTCCATAGACTTAGTTTATGAAGTAGCAGCAGGGTTTGAGAGGATTGACTCCAATTTTGAAAGTTTTCCTGGCTGGGTACAGTGGCTCACGCCTATAATCCCAGCACTTTGAGAGGCCAAGGTGGGCGGATCACAAGGTCAGGAGTTCAAGACCAGCCTGGCCAACATGGTGAAACCCCAGCTCTACTAATAATACAAAAATTAGCCGGGCATGGTGGCATGCGCCCGTAGTGCCAGCTACTTATGAGGCTGAGGTAGGAGAATTGCTTGAACCCGGGAGGTGGAGGTTACAGTGAGCCAAGATCGCACCGCTGCACTTCAGCCTGGGCAAAAGAGCGAGACTCTGTCTCAAAAAAAAAAAAAAAGTTTTCCTGTGGGTTAAAAAAAATCTTTAATGAAGAGTCAATGTGACAAATTTCGTTATTGTCTTATTTTAAGAAACTGCGACAGCCACCCCAACTTTCAAGCACCACCTTGATCAACAGCCATCAACGTTGAGGCAAAACCCTCTACCAGCAAAAAGATTATGACTCACTGAAGGCTCAGCTGATGGTTAGCCGTAAAAAATATTAACTTTAATCATCTCGACCATTTGGTACTCATCAAATATTCTCTATAACAAAATGGGAAATACACATAAAGCACTTCTGCTACATACTGAATTATGATTGTTGTCTCCAGGAAAAGAACTTGGGGGAACGTTTGAGTTGTAAGCTGAACTAACTAGCTGCTTTTTTCATGAAATACCACTTTTACTGGAAAGAACTGACAGATAAACTGAGGTATTCAAACCTAGATATTTGGCAGACATTTTCGTGAAAATAAATATGTTCGTGCCACTTCAAGGAACATAATTCTCAGTGCTTGTTGCCAATAATGTTTGAATTTTCATGCAAAAATTCAAATTAAAAAAAAAAAAAACTTAAAACCATCAAGAACTTGGTGACTTTATGTGGAAGCTAGTGCTACAATACTTTAGCTTCCCAATACTTAAAAACTTTTCTGATGAGATTACTAGTGATATTAACAATGTGATTGATATTGAATAATGAAATGTTTTAGCATTTGGAAGATCTGTTTAATTCAGTAAATCAATATTTTCCAAATGACCAATGCATGACATTTCAACATCACGCATAGGAAAATAAGCATTCGAGGTACAGTCAAAAATGAGTTTTAATGTAACAAGTATAAAATGTCCATTGAAGTGGTTTCACATTCCAAATAGTAATTGGAAAATCCACTACTCGTGTTTTGGGGTAGTAGTATCGAAAAAGAATAAACAAGATAATTTGAAAAGGCTATTAAAAAATACTTCTCAATTTTCAAACTGCATACAGCAGGTGCTCATTCATTTCTTTGTAACGTTGATGAGAAAAAGACTCCCGGCCAGGGGCACTGTCTTTGTGGTGTTTACGTGTTCTTGCCACACCTGCATAGGTTTTCTCTGGGTACTGCAGTTCTTGTCACATCCCAAAGGTGTGCACGTGAGGTGAACTGGTGTGTCTTCACTGTCCCAGTCTGAGTGTGGGTGTGTGAGTGGCCCTGTGATGGAATGGCGTCCTGTTCAGGGCTGGTTCCCTCTTTGTGCCCTGAGCTACTGAAACAGGCTTTAGCTACACATTACCCAGAACTGGAATAATTAATTATCTTGTTTTTTATTAATCTTTCTTAAATGTATGGATAGCTCACATTTATTTCAATGTTTAATATTAGAATACTTTGGCCTTTAGAAGCTTAGTAATTTTTTTTTTCCTTGGCCAGAAGTATGCTTTGGGAACTTAATCCTTATTTTTTAGCCTCTGGTAAAATTGGTTTTGCTATACGTTGTTTCACTTAAAGTCGTAATTCCCAAGAACGCACTGACAGCAGTGACGACTTGCTGCGCATGCGGGAGGCCAGATTTTCACTGTGTGAAGCTAGTCATGAAAGAGATTTGCCAACATATAAAACAAAATCAAAGTCTGTTTTTTGCCTGGAAAAGATTTTTAATAAAAATGTAACTTATGTTAGTGTCATGTGTTGTTTAAGTGAATATTTTAATATGTTTAATTTCTACGTTAGTAAATAGCAGTAGTAAACAACAGTGAGCAAAACCTTTTGGGGGTCCTCAGTACATTTTAAGAGTGTGCAAGCGTCCTGAGACCAAGAAGTTTGAGAACTGGTGCACACCAGGTTCATCTCACAAGTTCAGTATTTTAAATTCCACACAAAATGTAGAGGAAACAGCTGAATTCGCTTCAGCTGCGCGTACATTTCACGATTATTTAAAAGTTTAGAGGGCTAGGCGCGGTGGCTCACACCCGGAATACCAGCACTTCGGTAAGCTGAGCCCAGTGGATCACTTCTTAGGGTGAGGAGTTCCAGACCAGCCTGACCAACATGGGGAAACTCGTCGCTACTAAAAATACAAAATTAGCCGGGCGTGGTGGCGCATGCCTGTAGTTCCAGCTACTTGGGAGGCTGAGACGGGACAATCGCCTGAACCCGGGCGGCGGAGGTTGCTGTGAGCGGAGACTGCACCATTGCACGCCAACCTGAGCAACAAGAGCGAAACTGTCTCAAAAAAAAAAAAAAAAACATTTAGAACGTCCTGTCATGTACCCCGAAAGCGAACACTCCCAACATAGCGTGGAGCGCCCCACCCGCCCCGCGGCTCTGCTCCGCCTTGGTCCCGCTCGCAGACACCGCAAAACGGCCACCATTCTAGACAGACAAGACCTCGCCATGTAGCCAAACGCTGTAGTCCCAGCGGCGGAACTCCGCAGGGGGATACTCAGCCAGCCAGTCAGCAGTGACGTCCCGCCTTTCCTCCGTTTCCATTGGTCCAGCCACGCGGAGGCCACGCCCATGGGACACCGAGCTTCCGGCTACCGGGCTTGGCGCCCGGGCGCCTTCCGACGGGGAGGGCTCCGCTCCACGGAACGCGAGCCTCGGGACGTCTGACGTTAGGCACCGTTCGCAGCGCCTCGGGCTCGCACGGCAGGATCCAAAGCGTGATTGGCTGGCGGCTGCTGTGGTCTCGGGCACCGCCCAGTCGCGGGACGCTGCCTCTGCGGAACTGGGGGTGGGGCCTGTTGACCCCCTTAGGGGCGGCCAGAACCCGAGCTCACGGCTCAGGTTCCCGGTGCTTCGCGCGTCTGCGGTTGCCACAGGCCGGGGAGGTGGCACCACCAGGCGAAGCTTGGCGAGATTGTGTCGTCAGGCGCGTACGGGCGCCAATTGGCCGGGCGATGTGGCGTGGACTGGCGCTGGCGCGGGCGATTGGCTGCGCGGCCGGGGGGCGGGCCCGGTGGGCGGTGCGCGCCGCGGACCGTGCTCAAAGCGGGGGCGCTCCGGGACCGGCCGGTGTCCGTGGCCGGAGGCTGATCAGGTACTGTGGACGGGCGGCGGAGTTCGGGAGACGGGCGGGGCGGCACCGGGTTGCTGCGGGACGGGGCGGGGAGGAGGCCCGAGGTCTGAGCCACCCGTGAGGTCTCGGCGCGGAGGCCTGGACAGCTGGGGGTGGCGGCGTTGGTCTCCCGAACTGGAGAGAGGCCGGGCCGTCCCGGGCTGTGGTGGGCGCCCGCGCCCCGTGGAAGGCGGAGGCGTGGGTCGGGGCGTCAGAGACGTTGCCATTCTTTGTCAGTGGAAAAGATCGTCGTGTGCGCACAGTCACCTGAGGTTTCGGAACTCGTGGAATTGGATACCGAGTCGCAGGAGACTGAGTTGCGAGTCTCCCCTTAGAGAATTCAGAAACAAGCATAGCCAGCATCGTCAGAAACACGAGCGTGACGACACCGGCCTCCCCGTGCCGAGTCCACGCGTGTGACGCGGGTGCATACACCTGCGTCCGTGCAAGGGGGTGACAGCAACACATTCAAAGCGCTTCTCCTGGGAATGGAGCAGGAGAAGAGATGGGGAGCATCGCATAGATGGAACTAGACCTTTTTCTTGGGTTGGGTGATGTGTTCCCGAGTCTGCTACATGGTATTATCTTTAAACGCATAAGTAGACTTATTCATTTTATCTTGGGATTATGAAGCTTAGTTTTAAAATCTGAATTCTGAAAATCCTGACAGAGCAATTGTCATTACAGCTGGGCAGTGGTGCACGCCTCTAATCCCAGCACTTTGGGAGGCGGAGGCGAAGGCTGCAGTGAGCCGAGATCGCGCCACTGCACTCCAGCCTGGGCGACAGACACAGCAAGACCCAGCCCCATCCCCCCGGAAAAAAATGTCACGTGAAAAAGTCTAGTAATTATGTAGTAACAAAACCTATCTTAGTGATCACCTAATATACAGTTGGCCTACTGTATCCTTGGGGTCCATATCCATGGATTTAACCAACTGCACATTATAAAATATTTGGAAAAAAATTTCATCTGTACTGAACATATACAGACTTATTCTGTAAACAATACAGCACAACTATTTATGTAGGATTTACATGTTTTAGATATTATAAGAGATCATCTGCAGATGATAATTTAACGTTAGGCCCGCATCACTTAACAGGGATACTTTGGAGAAGTTCATTGTTGGGTAGTTTCATCATTGTGGAAGCAGAGTGCGCTGATGCAGACCTAGACAGTGGAGCAGCTGGGCTGTGTGGTGTTGACAGATAGTGGAGCAGCTGAGCTGTGTGGTGTACACAATGGAGCAGCTGGGCTGTGTGGTGTAGACAGTGGAGCAGCTGGGCTGTGTGGTGTAGACAGACAGTGGAGCAGCTGGGCTGTGTGGTGTAGACAGTGGAGCAGCTGGGCTGTGTGGTATAGACAGTGGAGCAGCTGGGCTGTGTGGTATAGACAGACAGTGGAGCAGCTGGGCTGTGTGGTGTACACAATGGAGCAGCTGGGCTGTGTGGTATAGACAGTGGAGCAGCTGGGCTGTGTGGTGTAGACAGACAGTGGAGCAGCTGGGCTGTGTGGTGTAGACAGACAGTGGAGCAGCTGGGCTGTGTGGTGTAGACAGTGGAGCAGCTGGGCTGTGTGGTGTAGACAGTTGCTCCCAGGCTATTTTTCCTGTTGCTTCAGGCCTAGATTTGGACAGTGTGTTACTGTGCTGAATAATGTGGGCAGTTGTAACACAACAGCAAGTATTTGTGTATCTAAACATAGAAAAGGGTGTGCTGTGCTCCGATGTTACAGTGGCTACATCATTGGCAACAGGAATATGTCAGTTCTGTTATAATTTTATGGAACCACTGTAGTGTATGCAGTCTGTAGTGTACGGAAACACCATCATGTGACACATGTATGTATACAGTAGGATATACACAGGTGATCTGCAAATATTATGCCATTTTATATCTGAAACTTCAGCATCCTCAAATTGTGGTAGCTGTGGGAGGTCCTGGAACCAACTCCCATATAAACCAAAGGATGACTGTAGATAAAACTAGCCTATGGACATTGGAAATCTTTCTAAAATTGAGGCTAACTCTGAAGTTGACTTCTTTTTCACATTTTTTCCCTCTTGTTTTAATCATTAACCTTATTTCAGATTTTTTGTATTAGATATCAATATCTCCATCATCACTGACTCCTGACACACGCATTCACACACACACACACATACCCAGACCCTATGTGGGTCTAGAACTTTGTATTAAGTAGCTGTTTAAACACTTTGTGTACATTCTGCAGTACGCTTGAACTCTGTTGAAAGTATTTCAGTGGTCCAGGTGTGGTGGCTCACTCCTGTAATCCCAACACTTTGGGAGGCCAAAGCAGGCAGATCTCCTGAGGTTAGGAGTTCGAGATCAGCATGGCCAGCATGGCAAAACCTCGTCTCTACCAAAAATACAAAAATTAGCCTGGCGTGGTGGTGCACACCTGTAGTCCCAGCTACTTGGGAGGTCAAGGCAGGAGAATCACTTGAACCCAGGAGGTGGGGGTGTAGTGAGCTGAGATTGCATCATTGCACTCCAGCCTGGGCAACAAAATGAGACTCCCTCTCAGAAACAAAAAAGTATTTCAGTAAAATCTATGTATTTGAAATAGAGTCACATAGAAAGTAGAGCACATGGGATCTTCAAAATATATTGTGTAGAAAAATCAAAAAACAAAAATTATAATTCATTCAGAAATAAAGGAGAAGAAAAAAGGGAATAAAAAACTTCAAAGTCAGGCTATGTAAAGGTGCCCTGAAGGATACAAAGGTTAGAAAGCTTAGACGCTGCTGGATATAGATGTGTAAAAGTGTGAGTCAGAATACTGAAAGTACCCTAATAAGTGCTTTACATTTTAATCACATGGGAGGGATAAATGGGGGTTCAGAAAATTAATGCTTGATGCACTAAGGTAGGGATGGGCCAACTGTGGCCTACAGGCCAAATCTGGCCTGCTGCCTGTTGTTACGTCCTGTGAGCTGAGTGTTTTTCTCATATTTAAACGGATGGAGAAGAATCAAAATATTTTGTGACACATGAAAATTAAATGTAATTCAGTGTCCATAAATAGTTGTGTCCATAAATATTGGCATGCACCCACTCAGTTTACATATTGCCCAGTTCACTTATTGCCTGTGACTATTTTACTGTTACAGAGGCAGAGTTCATACTCTCTGGCCCTTCACCGAAAAAACTTGCCAAGCACTGCCTTAAAGCATCTATTGAATATAATGCATTAAGTCTTCTCCTGTTTATCTAGAATGATATCAGCTAAGTACTGTCCTGGGGGAAACTGACAAAAGTTACACAAATCATTTTTCTGATCAGGAGCTTGGGTTGAGAAAAACTGGATTAAGTCTTACTGTGACATTGGTAGAAAGGTTACTGAATGTCTGGCACATGAGTTGTGCCTTTAAAAAATGGATTTCAACCAAGATTGGCCTGTGGCATTCTTGAGCAACTATGCAGAGACAGGCAGTGGGAAAAACAATTCAGGATGGCAATGGGAGCACATTCTAGAGATTACAGAAGCTGGTGTAGAAAAGCAGGATGAAAAGTTAGGTTGGGGCCAAAAACCAGAGAAGAAAAGTACACTGGAAAAAGGATTGAGTATCAAGTGCTGCAGAGGATCTCAGAGGTCAAGAATTGAGAGTGGAACGTTGAGCTTGGCGTTTAGGAGCATGACTGTGATAAAAGGCCAGCTGTGGAACCTGGAGGAGAAATGATGACCGAGATAGTGCTGAGCAGCCAGCTGGCAGCGTTCTTGGGGTCCCTGTGGGGATGCAGAGTGGTACAACTGCAGATGGGGAAGCAGCATCATTATTAACCTGTGTTTATATGACATTCGGAAAAATATATGATGGCCTTTCTTTCTCTTTTCCTTTAATATTAGTGTTCTAGGACAGATCAGACATTTTATAATGATGCCTGAAATAAACACTGACCACCTCGACAAGCAACAGTTGCAACTCCTGGCAGAGATGTGTATCCTTATTGATGAAAATGACAATAAAATTGGGGCTGAGACCAAGAAGAATTGTCACCTGAATGAGAACATTGAGAAAGGTGCTGCTTTGAAATAGTCTTTCTTGTAAAGCGATTTACGTAGGCATTTCCGATTTGCCGAGAAGAGCACTCTGTTCAAGGAAGTGCAGTCTTCGATAGCACCGTATTTTCTTGTTGGTTCCAGTTCGTTAAATAGTGTAGTCACTAGCATCTGCTTTGCTGTCTTCCTGTTACAGCGATTTCTCTTCACTTCATGCCTTTTTCTCGGCTTCTTCAGAGTTATTCTGGATTCATAAAAGAGGGACTACCCCTGACATACAGCAGCAGCCTAGCCTCTAATATTTCTAGAGAATGGAGAGAGGCGGGCACCATGCAGGGAAGCGTGTGCCTTCACCACTTTCCGAGAACTGAATGTCCTTGATAGGGAACTTGACTGTAGGAAAGGGGCCACCAGCATCACCATTTCCTTCACTCGACGGCCAACTTCCTTGCCCAGTGCAGAGCTCTTCGTCACCATAGCGATGCAGAGACTATGCATGTGGACAAACCATGGGAAAAAGCAAAAGCAGCAGCAAGTTACTAATGTTATTCTGAACTGCAGGGAGAGAATTTGGCAAATAACTGGTACTTAAGGCTAAATTAATTGTTATTTCTTTTGCTTTCAGGATTGTTGCATCGAGCTTTTAGTGTCTTCTTATTCAACACCGAAAATAAGCTTCTGCTACAGCAAAGATCAGATGCTAAGATTACCTTTCCAGGTTAGTACACTTTTAATGTACAATATTTTGTTTGTACATTAATTTGACTTTTTATCATTCTGAATTCTTGGAGCCAAGGTCACAAAGGGAAATCCTGTGAGTGGCATAATTTTATATTCTGCATAAAGTGAGTTTACACAATGAGTGCAACCTAATACAACAGCAAGAAAAAAATAAGAACTAGTAAGCAATTGGGCAATGTGTATAATTTACATATTTATCTTTCATCCGTATTATCTACACTTTGATCTTTTTTGGTTGAAGAAGCATTAATAAGGAACTTACCTACAAATGTAGTCTGTTTCACAACATAATTACTGATAGCCCATTATAACTCGTTTCAAAATCCTTAAAATAATTACTGATAGCCCATTATAACCAATTTTAAAATCCTTAAAATAATTACTGATAGCCCATTATAACTGATTTTAAAATCCTTAAAAATCATTTCATTTTTCAGTTACTTGTAAAACTTTTTCTTGATCTTTCAGACCTACCTTGAAGAAAAGTTGATCTGTCTCTATGTTAACATTTTCCAGGTTGTTTTACTAATACTTGTTGTAGTCATCCATTAAGTAATCCAGGCGAGCTTGAGGAAAATGACGCCCTTGGAGTGAGGCGAGCAGCACAGAGGCGGCTGAAAGCTGAGCTAGGAATTCCCTTGGAAGAGGTAACCGGCTCTACTACACAACCATACAAGCCGAAACCTAAACATACTTTAAAAAGGTTTTTAATAAAATTTTTAAATTCAAATGTAGTTCTCTGCTTGGTAACCTCCTGAGTTATGAGTTAGCCCCACAAACCATCCTGCATAAACATTATTTAAATTTTGATTTCTTAATATCACTCGTAAAAACTTAGCTCAATACTGGGATGGATTGATCTGTTAAGCACTATATAAGTTTGAATATTTCTATAATTGATCAAATCTAAGATGAATATTTCTAAGTGTTACAACTCTTGTAGAATTTGACTAGCAGGTTTTCCAGTTTTCACCTGAAACTCCCCCCCTACAAAAAAAGGTGAAGATTTTCTTACAGAAATTCTTAGGAATATGAACCATAAATCTAATTGGTTTAATTGAAATAATTTTTTTTCTTGGAATTGTCCCCCTTAAATAAGACCCGGATAAATAAAGTATTTCTTATCTATATTTTCCAAAAAACAATTTTAAAATATGGAAAAGAAAAATGTCGGGCTGGGCGTGGTGGCTCACGCCTGTAATCCCAGCACCTTGGGAGGCCGAGGCGGGTGGATCACGAGGTCAGGAGTTCGAGACCAGCCTGACCAACATGGTGAAACCTCGTCTCTACTAAAAATATAAAAATTAGCTGGGCATGGTGGGGCGGCACGCCTGTAATCCCAGCTACTCAGGAGGCTGAGGCAGGAGAATCGCTTGAACCCGGGAGGCGGAGGTTGCAGTGAGCTGAGATCACACCACTGCACTCCAGCTCGGGTGACAGCAAGACTCTGTCTCAAAAAAAAAAAAAAAAAGAGAAAGAAGAATGTCACATTTCTAGTTTGAGTGACTGCCCTTGCCCCTTTTTTTAACATTAAAAAAAATAAATAAAAACTTACCTGTTTGGTCCTACGGGAAAAAATGCAAACACTTGAAACTAATAATGTAATCATTTTTCCATATATAATATTAAGATTTCCATATACCATTGATAGGAGATTAATGCTTTAAAAGTTCTAATCCTAAAACTATACTGCTGTTCAAGATACCGCTGTAATACAGTGAGCTAATTTTAGATTTTTTTTGTTATTGTGGCCAATGTTTTAATTACTTTTTTTTTAATGTCTTAGGTTCCTCCAGAAGAAATTAATTATTTAACACGAATTCACTACAAAGCTCAGTCTGATGGTATCTGGGGTGAACATGAAATTGATTACATTTTGTTGGTGAGGAAGAATGTAACTTTGAATCCAGATCCCAATGAGATTAAAAGCTATTGTTATGTGTCAAAGGAAGAACTAAAAGAATTTCTGAAAAAAGCAGCTAGTGGTGAAATTAAGATAACGCCATGGTTTAAAATTATTGCAGAGACTTTTCTCTTTAAATGGTGGGATAACTTAAATCATTTGAATCAGTTTGTTGACCATGAGAAAATACACAGAATGTGAATATGTAGGTAAAATGATTACTGAAAAATTTCTCTACTTAACAAACTTAGAATGACTTTTTCCTTTTAGTTCTATACACTGATACTTTAAAACTTGTGTGGAAAAAACTAACTTATAATTTTGTATCACACACCCTGGATATGTGTTCTGTTTCTAAGCAACATTTGTGAGAGATTATTTTAAAATGAGAGAGAGCAAATAAAACTTAATTTAACCTTTGCAGATACATGCTTATGGGAAATTTGAACAAATGAGTGAAGCCCTGTGTTTTTAGTAAGCTGTGATAAACATTTCCGGAGCACTTGCTATTTGCCAGGTGCTTTATGTATCATTAAATTTTTATCATAGTTCAGAAAAATGTGCAAAGGAAACCATCGCCTCGCTCCTTCAAAACAGTCCTAATTAACTTTCATATTAGCAGATTAAACTATCAGAGCAGGTTCAAGGGAAATTAAATGATATGGACCCTAATTTGTATCATTCTGAGTTGATTGTTTGGTTTATTCATTCTGGAAACATGTTGATACTTAGTCAGCCACCGCTTTTGATAAGTGATATTGATTAGGTTAAATCTTCTTTTAAATAGTATTTACCAGTTAGCAAAGTCTGTGTTTTCAGAATTACAGTGGGCACAGAGGTGTTCATAAAATGGGAATTGAGTCTCACTCGATAAGAGTTGCTTAAACTTGATACTGTTGACATTTGGGCTGGATAAAATCCTTGTGGTGGGGGTCCGTGCTGTGCATTATAGGATGGTGAGCAGCATCCCTGGACTGCACACTGGATGCTGTTTGCATCCCTCTCCTGTGACACCCACAATTATACCAGATGTTGCCAGATGCCCCTAGGGGACAGAGTCAACCCCCAACTGAGAACCACTGTCCTACAGAGTCAGGAAATATTGTAGGAAGAAAAAAATAACAATGACAAAGGCCAGTGTTAGTGTTAAATAGATGAGATTATGGAATGTGTATATTAATGTTAAAAATTGTACCTTGATCAATGTACTTTTTATAAACTTGCCATAGGTATCTCAGATTTGAGATCTCAAGACAGCTTTATTATTCTTAAATGCTGTATGATAATGAAGAAAAATAAAAATTTATTTCTTGCAAAGTTAAATGTTTGTTAAATTCAATAGAATGACTCATTTATGTTTAACTTTGGGCAATTTATAATTTCAGACAAGACTGTTTAGCAAGTATTTTACTGACAAGTAAAAAAAACTGCAATTTAATACTGTGTTTAGTTTGTTAAAATTTTGATACACTGATAGGATATTGCCTGTATAGTTTCTGTTGCATTTATAATATTGTTTCTAATTTTTTTAGTTTTCTAGGAAGTTTTAGGCTGAAAGCCACATATAATTAGTTATGTGATAACTATGAGTTGCCATGGCTACTGAATTGGACATGGGACCCTTAGACTGTTACCCACCACCTTGTTAAGTACTTAGCAAGCGTTAGATACTACTGTTGTAACATTACTAGGATGCCATCCAGAAAATCTAAGTAGGAATGTCTTTTGACCTGATAAACTCCTTAGAACTCCTTCATCTTTTATAAAGAGGAGTATCCCTCTCCTAGATATAGCTGCTTCTGACCTCAAAGGCAGATGTGTTGGTTTTGAATTTGAAAGCTAAATGATACCTATAAATTTTTTTCTTAAACTGTTTTAAACTCTAATCTTCAAAATATATACTTGTTTGATTCTGGTCAAACCATTGCCAACTCCTTTAAGGACAAAGTAGAAGTGGCTTTCTAATAATTGCTGATTCTGTTTCCCTACCTATATTATCAAGAGAACAAGACCAAAACCGAAAATGGTGTAATAGGAAGGAAGGCACATTTTCTTCTTACTTGGCCCTGGCACCTGGGGACAAGTCCAGGACGTACCCACAGTGGGTCCCTATGGGAACTGCCCTCCACCTGCTCCCTGGGGACAAGTCCAGGTCGTACCTGCAGTGGGTCCCTGTGGGAACTGCCCTCCACCTGCTACCTGGAGACAAGTCCAGGTTGTACCAGCAGTGGGTCCCTGTGGGAACTGCCCTCCACCTGCCCCCTAGGGGGTGCTTGTGCAGTGGTTTCATCCTCTCACTTGGATCTGTCCGTTGGACCCTCACTAGAGTTGGGAGTTCCTCATGGGATGAGGTACTCTAGATCCCCTCTTGACAGATTTTCTTTTTATTATTTCAGATACACCTCTTCTTTACCCTTCCTCTCTGGGTGCTTTTTCAGCCCTAAGTATGTACTTACACATTTTATAACATTTTATAGCGTGAACTGAAGTGTGTATTTGTGTGTATTCAGGTATCCTGACAGCGTTCTACTTTACAATTTTCACACATACTTATTTACCATACATGGTTTAGACTCCCAAACGTAAATCTCCAACACTGCATTCTCTCCTCTATTTTATATGCCTATAGGTGAATGCATAAGTAAACTGATATATCCAGACAGTAGAATGTTATTTGGCACTAAAAAGAAATGAGCTATCAAGCCACAAAGACAGGGAGGAAAGTGAGGTGCACGTTGCCGAAAGAAGCATGAAAAGGCTATATCCTGAAGGAGTCCAGTTCTCCAACATTCCTGTAAAGGGAAAACTGGAAACAGTAAAAAGCCAGGGGGGTGAGGGGAGGGAGGAATGAGTGGGCAGGGCACAGGATTTTTAGGGCAGTGAAACTCTTCTGCATGGTACTGAATTGGTGGATATAGGTCATTACGCATTTGTCCAACACCAAGAGCAAGCCTCATGTAAACTGGACTCCAGGTGATAACGATGTGTTGATGTACATCTATCGGCTGTAACAAATGGACCACTCTGATGGGGATGTTGATAGTGGGGGAGCCTGTGTGTGTGGAGGGGCTGGGGGTCTATGGAAACTCTCTACCTTCCACCCAATTTTGCTGTGAACCTGAACTGGTCTAAAGAATAAAGTCTATTAAAATTTGGGTGTTAAACATGAAAAGGAGCTTAACCTCATTAATCACTGGGTAGGTGCAAATTGAAACCCGAATTTAAAGGGCTGACATCACCAAGTGTTGACAGAATATAAAGTAACTGCTTATGAGCATGTCTGCTACCATGGAGCTGTTGGCCACTGTCTACTAAAGTCAAACGAGTCGGACCTGGCAGGAGACAAATGTGCATGGTTCTGCCTTCTTTTGTTGCCATTTTGCTAACTTAGCAGAGAACGAATGCAGCATATTCTTGAGCTGGGAAGTCACTGACATATTCGTTGTTACTTTGAGAAACTAGGTGTTTCCTAGATTTTTATGCACTGCCCTGTAAGTAGGTGACACAGTGTGGGTTCAGGGCTTGCCTCGCTCACAGAGCTCTTTACTACATGTCCAGTCTCTAGTCCAGGGACGCCCCTGCAGAACATCTGCAGTGATTACATCAGCCTTGGTGTTCGCGCAATCGGATGCTGCCATGCCACGGGAGCAGTCTTGCTATACACAGCAGTGTGAGTAAATCCACAGACCCAATCTTGAGTGGAAGAAGCCGGATACAAAAGGCACATGTCATTCCAGTGAAATAAAGGTCAAAAACAGGCGAAACCAATTAAGATGTAGGCAAGAATAGAGGCTACTTCCAGGGGGCGCAGGGAGCCTTGTGAGATTTTGGAAGTACTCTCTGTGTTGATAGGGTGTTGGTTACGTGGGTGAATATGTTAGGATTGATTGAAACAATTTGTGCACTTTTAAGTGACAGCTTAACACAATACAGAATCTGCGAGCTCTAGAGAATAGAGCTCAGCACTGATAGAGAATCAGTGGAGAGCAAGTGGCATCTCACCTTGACAGGAGTGGAAGTGCAGGTGCTTCTGGCCACTGCATCTTGGTATCAGATTGGCCAGGAAAGGCCATGAAGACATGCCCTGTGTGGGTTGGGGCTCCACTCCTGAGAGAAGACAGCAAGGTCAGCTGCCACGGTGTGCGTCGCGTCCCCGTGGGCCCCTGCAGGCAGCTGACACGGCATTGGTTGACATGACACACTTATGCTGTAGGAAAAGAACTCTGTCCCCACCCCCACCCCACGGGGGACAGATGCCGCAGTGGGGTTGGTCGCATGCTGCTCGATCACATGCCCTGACGCAGATTAAGAGGAACACACAGTCTGAACGGGAAAGGTGTTTCCACGCCAGGTGACAAGCCAGCTCCGGCTGTGAGGCCTTGCCTGCATCTCAGCGTGTCCACGTGTTTTCCCTTCTGCCTGGAACCTGCACTCCCTTCGTCTGCACCTGGCTGAATCTGACTCATTTAAACCCTTGGCTTAAACGTCATCTCAGATGATCTTCCCAGGACTCAAATCTGAATCACGAGCATGCAGTCGGAGCTCAGTGACTTTGAGTAAATTATGAATAAAAACTTGAGCGTTGGCTGGGCGCGGTGGCTCACGCCTGCAATCCCAGCACTTTGGGAGGCCGAGGTGCGCGGATCACGAGGTCAGGAGTTTTGAGACCAGCCTGGCCAACATGGTGAAACCCCATCTCTAGTAAAAGTACAAAAATTAGCCGGGCGTGGTGGCGGGCGCCTGTAGTCCCAGCTACTCGGGAGGCTGAGGCAGGAGAATGGCATGAATCCAGGAGGCGGAGCTTGCAGTGAGCCGAGATCTCACCACTGCACTCCAGCCTGGGCGACAGAGCGAGACTCCAACTCAAAAAAAAAAACAAAACAACAACAACAAAAAAAAACATAAGCGTATACTCACGGGTCCCATAAGGCTACATCGCTTGTGTACAGACGGTTCCCTCTCAGCAGTCGCCACTCCCACGTCAAAGGCTGTTCATGGTTCCCTTCAGGTAATGGTGGGCCAGGCAGTGGCACAGCCCACCTCCCAAGAGCGCTGGAAAAACCTGAGAGAAAATGTCAGAGACCAAATAGCTCTGAAAAGAAGCATACGGCAAAATCTAGGAGAAGAAAACCTGTGCTGCTTTTCCCAAGGGGCATTGCCCAGTTCCACTAAAGGAGCAGGGAGGCTGGGCAACGGAGAGGTGCTTCCAATAGCCGGACAGGAATGGGGGAGCAGAGACCAGGGGAGAGAGCTGCCAAGGGCAAGGCCCACGGAGAGTTTCCCAAGCTTCACGTGCTAGGAAGAGGAATTTAGGGCCAGCCTGGAATTGGCTCAAAGCCTGTTTTTATTAGGGAAATCTGAGATAGTTACTTCTCTAGTTTCTTGCAGAAAACCATTATCCGGAGGACAATAGCACATCACAGGCTCCAAACAACCCACATGTCTTTGTCATACACAGCATCCAGAGCTCACTGGGCGTCCACCCGGTGGGAGACAGGCCAGCATGACAAAGTGGCCAGCACACAAGCCAACGGCAGTGACTTCAGGGCCCAGGGAACGTCAGCAGCCACAAACCTAAGACACAAAGCTTAACATCAAGGAAATAAAAGTCATGACAGAATTTTTAGAGGAACTGGACATTATTTTTTTTTAAAAGAACGAAATGGACCCAGTTTTGAAGGATGCCCCTGAGAGCCATCGGCCCCAGCAGAGAATCACTGCTGGGGTCTCTGTTTCTTATCACAGAAATTCTAGAACTGTGTCCAGAACATAATCAGCACTCAATAATTATTTGCTAAAGGGAGGAAAGAAGGAAGAGAAGATAGAATAGAAATCTTCCATGTGAATTTTTTATTGAGGAGACTGGAGAGGTGGCCAAGAGGCCTGGGGAGGCCTGTGTCCCTGGCTTCAGGCTGTTTGTTGAGCAAAGACAGTGGCCTTCCCGTTCCCAGGGAGAACAGCCCTTCTCAGTTTCATTACGGACAATGTTCTTCACAGCCCTAAGTTACTTCCAGAGGAAAAGACGGAGACTTCATAGACCTATTTAAGTAAGATTGAAAGATGATTTTATTTAAAATCTTTGTGGCCGGGCGCGGTGGCTCACGCTTGTAATCCCAGCATTTTGGGAGGCCGAGGCGGGCGGATCACAAGGTCAGGAGATCGAGACCACGGTGAAACCCCGTCTCTACTAAAAATACAAAAAAAAAATTAGCCGGGCGTGGTGGCGGGCGCCTGTAGTCCCAGCTACTCGGAGAGGCTGAGGCAGGAGAATGGTGTGAACCCGGGAGGCGGAGCTTGCAGTGAGCCGAGATTGCGCCACTGCACTCCAGCCTGGGCAATAGAGTGAGACTCCGTCTCAAAAAATAAAAAATAAAAATAAATAAATAAATAAAATAAAATCTTTGCAATTTTTATACTTCTGGCCAACAACAGGCATTCTTAGAATTTTTGAAATTTACAACTTAATCATGACATGTGAATATCCTAAAGTACACACATGTCCTTGAAAATATTCCACGGAGAAGCTACAATGAAAGCCATAAGACTCTGTGATTGGCTCTGTGACCATGGTTTGCAGATTGATTTGAGCACTTTGGCCAGGCATGTGCCACTTGATTCTTGTCCAAGGAAGCCCAAGACGTGACACGGTGACCCACTTTAATGTGTTTATATATAAGTGATTTCAGGAGGCAAAAAAACAGATTACACTTTTTTTTTTTTTTTTAAGACGGAGTCTCGCTCTGTCGCCCAGGCTGGAGTGCAGTGGTGCGATCTTGGCTCACTGCAAGCTCCGCCTCCCGGATTCACGCCATTCTCCTGCCTCAGCCTCCCAAGTAGCTGGGACTACAGGCGCCCACCACCATGCCTGGCTAATTTTTTGTATTTTTAGTAGAGACAGGGTTTCACCGTGTTAGCCAGGATGTCTCGATCTCCTGACCTCATGATCCGCCCGCCTCGGCCTCCCAAAGTGCTGGGATTCAGATTACACTTTTAAAAGTAATGGCAAACACAATTCTCAATTTAGGGTCTCAGTAAATTACAAATGTATGTCTACAGTTAATGGGCATAGAAATTTACCCAGAAGAATTAAGAGGGGTATGTATGCAGGGGGTAGAAATGGGATCCCAATTCAGAGAAAAGAGAATTGTTCTCAGGGAATCAGGACAAGGAAAGCTTAGGGAATAAGTCAAGAAGAGAAGAACCAAAGTATTGAACTTGGGGCAAGACCAGAGTAAGAACCAACAGGAAAACCAAATTGCTGCACAAAGATAGTAAACAATGAGACAGGGATAGTTTGTTGGCCTGAAGATACTAGCCCATACATGTATGCCAAAAGCCTACTGGCAGTGTACCCAAAGAGACTACTCACAGCATCATGGCACAGCACAGCCATCCACTGGGTAAGGTTTCCTGGCATCTCGTCACAACCACTGGGCCTTGGTCATCCATGAGCTCTGAGCTCAAGTCTTAGCAGGTTGGTCCTACTTACTGATTGTAACAGCGCTCTTGTCACTGGAGTTTGGCTAGTTATGTTAACATCTAGCTATTTATGAACCTTGTCATTAATAATTATTACAAGATACAACATAATAGGAACAGATCTATTCATAAAAGATATATACACATATACAACAAAAACATTTATATGTATCGTTATTCAGCCTCCTAGATGAATAACATCTTAAACCTTATTTTTAAGTCTTTAATTTTTTGCCTTTCATTTACTTAACTTTCTATTACAGTTTCAGAGCTTGGGTTATACCTGAGCCTAAACATGGTTAAATACCACCCAGTTGTACAGGAGACAGGATCAAATGATAGAGAAATTAGAGAAGTGAGTGTTGGAGGAAGAGCAGTAGTCTTCTCATGGCTGAAAATTAAAGCTAAGTCTGAGATTGACCCCTATTCACATGGATGTGGGGCCCATTTTAATAATGAACTTACGGCTGGGCACGGTGGCTCACACCTGTAATCCCAGCACTTTGGGAGGCCGAGGCGGGCAGATCACAAGGTCAGGAGATTGAGACCATCCTGGCTAACACGGCAAAACCCCGTCTCTACTAAAAAATACAAAAATTTAGCCAGGCGCGGTGGCGGGCATCTGTAATCCCAGCTACTCGGGAGGCTGAGGCAGGAGAATGGCGTGAACCCGGGAGGCGTAGCTTGCAGTGAGCCGAGATCGCGCCACTGCACTCCAGCCTGGGCGACAGAGACTCTGTCTCAAAAAAAAAAAAAGAAAAATGAACTTACATTTCTTTCACATATATTCAACTCTTCACATTTTCTTTTTCTTCTTTTGTTAGATTTATCGAGCTGTGCTTTTCAAGAATTTGTCGATTTAATGAACATTATCAAATTTAGTGGTGTAACCTTTCCCTACATACAATCTTAGTATGTTTTTAATATCTTCCTTTTTCTTACACATTTTCCAAAATCTTTCCTGTCTCCCAATAGCATATGCAGAAGAAAATGAGATATCTCAAATACAGCAAAAACTGCATTAGATAGCTTTGGAATAAAAAAATTGAAAAGCTTCTAGTGATCCCAGCACTTTGGGAGGCCAAGACTGGCAGATCACTTGAAGCTAGGAGTTTGAGACCAGCCTGGGTGACATGGTGAAACCCCATTTCTACAAAAATTAGCCAGGCATGGTGGTGTATGACTGTAATCCCAGCTGCTCGGCAGGAGGAAGGGGGGACCGGCAGGGGGAGGGGGCTGAGACACAAGAATTGCTTGAACCTGGGAGGCAGAGGTTGCAGTGAGCCAAGATCGCACCACTGCACTTCACCCTGGGCAACAGAGTGAGACTGTCTAAAAAAAAAACAAAAGAGCAACAAAGTTGGTTAAAAAAAATAATTAACTAGAATGATCAAGAAGAACAGAGAGAATGCAAAAAAGACGAAAATCCGAAATAATGCAGGTACATCTTTGTATTACCCAGCTAAGGCATAGTAATTAAAATCTTCCCATGAAGAAAAGGCAAAGCCCAGTGGCCTCCCTGGTGAGTTCTACCAAACATTTATAGAAGAAATATTGGCCGAGCACGGTGGCTCACGCCTGTAATCCCAACACTTTGGGAGGCTGAAGCGGGCGGATCACCTGAGGTCAGGAGTTCAAGACCAGCCTGACCAACACAGTGAAACCCCGTCTCTACTAAAAATACAAAATTAGCCGGGTGTGGTGGCACACGCCTGTAATTCCAGCTACGCAGGAGGCTGAGGCAGGAGAATCACTTGAACCTGGAAGGCAGAGATTGCAGCGAACCGAGATCGCGCCATTGCACTCCAGCCTAGGCAACAAGAGCAAAACTCTGTCTCAAAAAAAAAATAAAAAATAAGAAATATTACCAGTTCTTCATAAGCACTTCCAAGAAATAGAGAAAAAAGGAACACTTTCTTTTGGTTATTACAAGAAACTATACCAATGTATGTTAGTTATTTTATATTTTTTATATATCGGTGTTATTTTATTAGTTTTATATCTATTTTATAATTAATCTATATGTTATATTAATTATTTTATATATTATGGTTATATTGCAGTTATATATAGATATATAGCTATATATAGTTATATTACAGTTATTATATTAGTTATTTTATATATTGTTATTTTATATTTTATATATAATATTTTAGTTATCCTATCTCCCAATAGCATACGCAGAAGAAAATGGGATATCTCAAATATAGCGAAAAGAATTCTATTGAGAAGTGTTCAATAATAAGTAAAATGACACATATGTGATTGATATCTTTTTTTTTTTTTTTTGAGTTGCCCAGGCTGGAATGTAATGGCATGATCTCAGCTCACTGCAACCTCTACCTCCCCAGTTCAAGAAATTCTCTGCCTCAGCCTCCTGAGTAGCTAGGATTACAGGCGCCCGCCACCATGCCCGGCTAATTTTTGTATTTTTAGTAGAGATGGGGTTTCACCATGTTGGCCAGGCTGGTCATGAACTCCTGACCTTGTGATCCATCCACCTCAGCCACCCAAAGCACTGGGATTACAGGCGTGAGCCACTGCGCCCAGCGTGGTTGATATCTTAAGGCTGATGACAGCAGCCCTCTTAAATGAATCTGCAATTTGCTACTGAATCCATACAATTCACCTCCTCCAGTATTTGGCCAAGCCACACAATAACTATTTATAACAGTTATTACAAGAAAACTATATCAGTCACGAATACAGATACAAAAATCTTAGAATATTAACAGAAACCAGCAACATATAAAAAGAATATACTCCACGACCAAGTGGAATTTATTTCAAGAAAGTAAAGCTAGTTTAACATCTGAAAATCAATTAATATGATACACCATATTGCTAGAATAAAGGGGACAAGACCACAAGACTCATTCCAGTAGAAATGCAGAAAAAACATTTGACAAAACTCAACATCAACTCATGATAAAACCTCAACAAAGTAAGAGGAGAAGGGAACTTCTTCAACCTGATAAAGGTCACCTTCTGAAAACCTACAGCCAACCCTATCTTTGCATTGAACAATGCTGTAGAACTACAGCTCAACACACTTTCTTAGGAAAGCAGAATCTGAGAGCCCACTCAGAAAAAGTCTGAGAGCCCATTCAGAAAAAGTCTGAGAGCCCATTCAGAAAAAGTGTTCTCCGGAGAGCAGGATTGAATTAGTTTGATCTTTTCAATTGAATGAGGCAGTAAGCCACTAGGCACAGCGATACTAGCTTTGGTAATGTGCAGCTATATACAAATATATGTAATCCAGGCTAGAGTACAGTGGCACAATCCCAGCTCACTGCAGCCTTGACCTCAGAGGCTCAGTCGATTCTCCCATCTCAGCCTCCAGAGTAGCTGGGGCTACAGGTGCACACCACCACGCCTGGCTAAGTTTTTGTATTTTTCGTAGAGATGGAGCTTGCCATGTTGTCCAGGCTGGATCCCTGAGCCCAAGTAATCCACCCGCTTCAGCATCCCAAAGTGCTAGGATTACAGGCGTGAGCCACTGCACCGGACACTGCCTTAGGAGTATACGAATATATTTTTGATGCAAATGGAACTTTTCATTCAGGTGTAAATAAACTTGAGCTAAGTAAATGGTTAATAATAGCAGTTGATTTACATACTTGCATTTATCTATTTTTTTCATTTACATACAACTCTTTGTGGGAAAATGCACTAAAGATGCTGAGTACAAAAACTTTGTATTTATTTGCAGGATATAGCTGAATATTTTTAATTAATTAAATAACCGAAGTTCCAAATTATAAACCTACAATCATGGACAGACATGGGAGCTTAAAGACTGCGTGGCTTGGCCAAAAGTTGGAGGAGGTCCAGGCGCAGTGGCTCACGCCTGTAATCCTAACATTTTGGGAGGCCAAGGCAGGCGGATTGCCTGAGCTCAGGAGTTTGAGACCAGCCTGGGCAACATGGTGAAACCCCATCTCTACTAAAATACAAAAAAAAAAATTAAGCAGGGGTGGCAGCATGCACCTGTGGTCCCAGCTACTTGAGAGGCTGAGGCAGGAGAATTACTTGAACCCAGGAGGCAGATGTTGCAGTGAGCCGAGATCATGCCATTGCACTCCAGCCTGGCGACAGAGCGAGACTCTGTCTCAAAATATATATATATTGGAGGAGGTGCATTGTATGGATTTAGTAGCAAATTGCAGATTCATTTAGGAGGGCTGCTGTCATCAGCCTTAACATATCAATCACATATGTGTCATTTTACTTAATAGTGAACACTTTTCACTGAGTACTTGTTCTAGAAGCCCTCCCAAATTAATTATCTCTTCCAAATTTTCCCAATAATACCAACGGCCTCATCTTCTGTGATCGTAGCTAAAGTGTTAATTCTTTCTTGATTTATATAGACAAAAATAACCCTATTATGGAGTTATTTTTATTTTCCTCACTGCCAAAATTTTATTGATCACCGTTTTCCAACACATGGATTTGAATATAATCTCTTAAGATATTTACAGAAATTTTAACCTATGTTATCAAATATCAGGAAGTGGTTATCTTAGAAGCTTGTTCTTTGGAATTTTGTTGATAGGAGTTGAAAATTTGAACAGCTCAACAACAATTGTACTTAACAATTTAGGTTAAGTTACTTGATAGTTTTAAATGTGAGAAAAGGAACGAGAAATATTAGAGAAAGGAATTGGATATAGTGAGCATGAAGGAAGTTTTCTAAGAGTGTTCCTGCAAAGGAGAGCAGAGCAGCAGTGGAGTAGCTTGCTGGGCAAATGAGGTCTAAAAAACTAGCTGTTACTCAAATGAAATCATGGTCACATGCTTGCAGACTGATAGGAGAATTCCATCAGAGAGAAAACGTGATGATAGGGAAGAAAAAGGGAAAATTGCTGGACGATGTCTTTGAGTAGGTGACTGTGGGTGAATCTGCTGCAGAAGAAGTTAGTTTTTTGATTTTGTTTTTTGTTTGTTTTTGAGACAGAGTCTCGCTCTGTCACCCAGGCTGGAGTACAGTGGAGCGATCTCCGCTCACTGCAAGCTCCGCCTCCTGGGTTCACGCCATTCTCCTGCCTCAGCCTCCCCAGTAGCTGGGACTACAGGTGCCCACCACCACGCCCAGCTAATTTTTTTGTATTTTTAGTAGAGACGGGGTTTCACTGTGGTAGCCAGGATGGTCTCGATCTCCTGACCTCGTGATCCACCCGCCTCGACCTCCCAAAGTGCTAGGATTACAGGCGTGAGCAACCACACCTGACCCAAGAAGTGACTTTTGGTAAGTACATGGATGATCCATCATTCTAGGTGGAAAGCAGAGGATTAGGGTTGTACAATGCCTAGGAGATGGAGTGATGGTGTTGAGAGTGGGTGTTCTCTTCTTCATGCAGCAGTTTTCTCAGAGATCTGAGAAGGTTACCCCAGTGTCAACGTTAATGTGTCGGTATATCTGGAACATGGCAAGCCTTTTCCATCTGTGGATTTAAGTCATCTTGTATGTCTGGGATATTTTTCTTTATTATTATGGCTCTCTTTTTCAAGGATACCCTTTAGCACATGCTGTATTTGTTTTACCCTCTCTTTCATACCTACAATACTTGGCCTACTCCTTTTTAATTCTTTCCACTTCCATTTCTTTTTACTTGCTTTTCCCAGTCTTGGCCTCCATGTCTTTCTCTATATTTCACTGATATCTAGAGCCCTTTCTGTGGCTTCTAATTTGCCTTAATCAAATGTAATCATCTATTCCTAGAGTTTATTCTTAACCTCCTACCTGCAGCATTATAGGTCATCAACTGTCATTCTTAAAGTTGTCACAACCTCTCTTAAGAAAATTCTCCGCATATAGCCTAATCAAAATGTCTTTCTTCCTTTCCTTCATGATGTTTTTTGTGTGCTTTATGTGTCAGAAACTTGTGCTCAGATCAACCTAGTGAAGGGTTTCCCTCTTTTTTATCCCCTAGAACATTTTACAGAGAATGACAATTCCTTCCTGGAAATTTTGATAACATTTGCCTCTAAAGCTTTCAGTGCTTAATTTGGTAGTGACAATTCCAACATGTTAAATTGCACAGATTCTGGCGGCTCAACTGCATCTGCAGCCACATTGCCTTGGGCAGGTAATTTACCTCTCTGTGCTTCAGTTCCTTATTGATGCTGTGAGAATAAAAAATAATGCTTATCTCAAAAAGTTGTTGTGAGGATCAAATGAATTAATATGCATTAAACTCTTAAAATAGAAACTGGCACCAAAGAAGCACACAATGTGTGTCTGGCTGTCTTATTATTATTATTATTATTATTATTAGAGTTGTTGGATTATAATAAGTACAGTATTGTATATTAGTTTCTTCCTCAAAGCCTAATTCATAGACTTATTTATTATTTTTTAGATCTTTAAAAGAATATCATTTTCCCATTCTTACTCTTCTGACTGCAAAAGAAACAAGTTTCTTTTTTTTTTTGAGACGGATTCTCGCTCTGTCGCCCAGGCTGGAGTGCAGTGGCGCAATCTCGGCTCACTGCAAGCTCCGCCTCCCGGGTTCACGCCATTCTCCTGCCTCAGCCTCTCCGAGTAGCTGGGACTACAGGCGCCCGCCACCACGCCCGGCTAATTTTTTTGTATTTTTAGTAGAGATGGGGTTTCACCATGGTCTCGATCTCCTGACCTTGTGATCCGCCTGCCTCGGCCTCCCGAAGTGCTGGGATTACAAGCGTGAGCCACTGCGCCCGGCCAGAAGTTTCAAAGAGACCATTTATTCCTGAGTCTCAGAACTGATTTATAGGGAAAACATTTCAGGCATAGCCTTCTGATTTTCTACATAACTAAAAATTACATGTATAAAGGTGAACTTACGGAAAGACAAAAGAGCAAAACACATTCATCTTTTTATAGAATATTACCCCTCACTGCTGTTGTGTTATTTTTGTTCTGTATTATCTGTGCCAAAGTCAGCTGAGTCATGCATCCATCGTGCTTCCCTCCTCATATCCCCTAAGAGAACTGACAGATATGGCAAACATTTTTTTGATATTTTAACAGAACCTACTTGCAAAACTATTTGGCCCAGAGCTTTAGTTGGTAGATAATATTTGGAATATGATAGGCAAGAAATTATACAGTGTTTTAGCTCTTCCAGACACGTTGGTTTCCAAGGTCTTGCATTTATTTATCGATTTTCAGTTATTCTAAGAATTTATTCAGTAATTTCAGTCACAATCTTTATTATTTTTCTCTTCCATTTGCCACCTTTATTTTTTCTTTTTAAAATCTGGAAAGATATATACTGCAAGTGAATTAAAAATATGGCATTGAAGGGCGCAGTGGTTCACACCTGTAATCCCAGTGCTTTGGGATCCGCTGAGGCAGGCGGATCATGAGATCAGGAGTTCAAGACCAGCCTGGCCAAGATGGTAAAACCCTGTCTTTACTAAAAATATAAAAATTAGCCACGTGTGGTGGCACATGCCTATAATCCCAGCTACTTGGGAGGCTGAGGCAGGAGAACTGCTTGAACCAGGACCCAGGAGGCGGAGGTTGCAGTGAGCCACTGCACTCCGGCCTGGGCTACAGAGTGAGACTCCGTCTCAAAAAAAAAAAAAATTAAATAGATAATGAAACAATGCCAAAAATTATATTTTCAAGGTTTTTTAAATAGCAATATTTTTGCCTCTGGAGCCTCAGAAAAGGGACAAAAAAGAAATGGGACTATTGAGAAGTCCCTCATCCCTCTAGGTGGACCCTGCACAGGATTAAAAGGTAACAGAGTGGCAGGATACAGGTCTGTTGAAATAGGAGCCATGATCCAGGAAATGTACAAATGGCACAATTTCTAAATAAAAATATGCTCGAGGGAAGAACTGTCCCTACCTCAAGGTAGATGAAGTCAAGGTAAAGCACTCCAGCCTCCTCACCCAGAAAGAACAATAGGCTTTCCTGGACCTGATGTCAGATAAGCCAAGAAATTGAGCAAGAGGGAGTGTGCGTCGTGGAAAACCAGTTAAATGAGGCAAAGGTCAATTACATATTTACATTATTTTATTTTATTTTTTTTGAGATGGAGTCTTGCTCTGTCACCAGGCTGGAGTGCGGTGGCGCGATCTCGGCTCTGTCACCCAGGCTGGAGTGCGGTGGCGTGATCTCAGCTCACTGCAATCTCCACCCCCCGGATTCAAGTGTTTCTCCTGCCTCAGCCTCCCAAGTAGCTGGGATTACGGGCACCCACCACCATGCCCGGCTAAATTTTTTTGTGTATTTTTAGTAGAGACAGGGTTTCACCATGTTGGCCAGGTTGGTCTGTAACTCCTGACCTCAAGTCATCTGCCCACATCAGCCTCCCAAAATGCTGAGATTACAGGCATGAGCCACCATGCCCGGCCAAATTACATATTTAAATTAGAACTGAAGAAACTCTAGCCCGTGTACACCAACATGTTTCATAACAACAATCAAACAGATACTAGCCAAGCCCATCTGAAGAGTGGATTTAAATACCAAATGGTAACATCTTTACACAACAGTCTCCCTCATTTTTGAGTTGTACGTCGATGCTCTTATATAATTTTCTACTATAATTACATGGTTTTCATTGTAAAATTAGAACTCTTCTTGTCTTAAGGATATTAAGTCTTTACCTGTAATATTTTATCAAGATAAAACATTTTATAATTTTTATTTTTCTTTTATCAAGGCTTTGCTGACATACAGAAGGATTATTTTAAGGTATTTAAATCTACCATTTTTTGTGTGTCTAGGGTTCCAACTTGGTGTCTTGCCTGTAAAGATTTTTCTTTACAGAATATCATGTAATTATTCATCCACATATGTTTCTAGTACTTTTATGCTTTCATTTTAAAAAAATTAAATCTTAAATTCACATGGATGTCTCTAATATGACATTAGAGAAAAAGATACAACTTTATTTCTAAAAACTAGCCAGTTATATCATCAATTCTCAAATAATGTACCTTTTCTAACTATTTTAAATGCCACCTTAATCATACATTAAAATGCTAATGTTGCAGGGTGCGGTGGCTCACGCCTGTAACCCCAGCACTTTGGGAGGCTGAGGCGGGTGGATCACTAGGGTCAGGAGATCGAGACCATCCTGGCTAACATGGCGACACCCCGTCTCTACTGAAAATACAAAACAAATTAGCCAGGTGTCATGGTGGGCACCTGTAGTCCCAGCTACTCGGGAGGCTGAGGCAGGAGAATGGCATGAACCCAGGAGGCGAGACTTGCAATGAGCTGAGATCGCACCACTGCACTCCAGCCTGGGCGACAGAGCAAGACTCCATCTCAAAAAAAAATAAAAAAACATTCAGTTCCACATGTGAACGCACACGGACCCCTGGGCAGGTCCCTCCGACCCCACAGCTCTTCACCCCAATGCTCCCCAGCAGGTGCTTTTGAGGTGGTATTGGGGGTGTTTTTGTGTTTTACTGAACATATAACTTCAGGAACGGGCCATAGAAATAGGAGAATGCCCATATTTAATTGCCTCCAGCAACATTTTACTCCCCCAAAAGTATTTTTGCTTTAAAACAAAATAGAAATGTCATGGCCAAATCAATAGCGACTATAACTAAACCAAAACTTGAGCGAAGTAAATGAAAACTACTTTCTTCTGGAGGTTTACTTTGGACAAAATAGTTGAAGACAGACTACAACGAGACATTGTACAATAAGACTAGAAAATAATTTAAGAGAGTATTTTAAGCACGGGATTCCGACACACTCATAAACGGGTTTGCTCCCAGCTCTTACAAAAGAAAATAAGGTTTTCATCCATCAAAAACAACCCAGTTACACCAGTAAATCTTCCCAGTTCTGAAAATCTGAAGCAACTGATACTTCATTAAATGTGGAAACACGGTCTACTCAAAATATTTGTAATATTGTGCAGTGACAAAAATTTCCCACATCTATATAGGGTTAACCATAGTTTTCAGCAAAGCAACAAGTGCTTTACTTATTTTGTCTTTTTCAGTTTATACAGAACTCCAATTTCATGAAACCATACTGTGCCAAGCCAGGAAATAAACAGCAACAGTCTAGCCGAGCCACGCCAACCAAACGGACACTATCTCCTGTCCTTTTTACCAGCTTTCCTCTTCCCAGACAGCAAGTGCTTGGGCTTCATATCAAACACGTGTCTATCCGCCTCCCCTTTCTTCCCCAACCGATTCATCTTCTTCTGAGCATTCTTCATCATAGTCTTGGCTTTCTTCACCATCTAAAAGGAGGAGAAAAAAATAAAGTAGGTTCATTACTTAAAACCAATTTTCCATTCTGAATTTTAACTACTGGGTAACAATCTGTTTAATGGCTCAGGTCTGTTCAGTGAAGAGACCCTGTTACATCTCTGTTCTCTTAACCCCAGCACAGTATCTGCAGGAACTCAGTGAGTATTTTTGTATCATGATGGATGAAATCACACCCAGGACAAGCTTTATACCCAGGACTAGATACGCTTTAGACCTAGAAGGTTAGCACACGTCTGTTCTAACCCCCCCTTACACAAGCTAAGGACTCCCCAGGACTAGATACGCTTTAGACCTAGAAGGTCAGCACACGTCTGTTCTAACTCCCCCTTACACAAGCTAAGGACTCAGGCCCATGAACCTGTTTTCCTCAGGTCTGACTGACAAGTGGCAATGCCAATATTAACAGCCAGGTTTCAAGATGGCAACGGCACAGAGGAGCGAAGCTCAGGCTTCCATGAAGGAGACTGCAGTTTATACACAGACTCTCCTGCATCTTCATTGCTACAACGCTGAAACTAAAAGTTGTTGTGTTTAATAAAAGGACATTTCAGCAAGACAGACTGTGTACATCTAAAGTGTCTTTGCCAAAAGACATTACAAATAAACTAAACATGACTCAAGCTCTCCACCTGGGGGGAACAATCCTGCAACCTAAGGATGAGCAGAATCACCCGCCAATCGACCCAGGCGTTCCCTCTGCTGTTCCTCCCACGGGGGCTTGCTGGGACTTGAGGCCTCCTGATGCTCAGCAGCGGCCACTTCCTGGCCCTCTTCAGACAGTGGGGTCTAAGCCCAGACTGCTAGTGCTGTCAGACCATGCTCTGGCCACTCTCCACAAAAGGAAAGTGCCAGGGAGGGTCCATCCAGGGCAGCTGTCCAGAGGCGTCCACCTGCACCCTGGCCCGTGCTCTCCTCTAAAGGATGCCACAAAATGAGGGCACGCAGTGCACACAACCCCCGCCATAGCTCCTGCAAATGGCAACTGCTGGTGTTTGCCCTGAACCCTGTGCAATAAACAACAGAGACTGTCATTTTATTACATTACACAACACAGAGACTGACCTTGACATCCCTAAGACCAGAAACGTCACGTGGAGCTCGAGAGCAACTCCGACTCCGGGCCACAGAGGACGGGGGAGCAGAGTCTTCCCGCTTTCTTTTCCTAGTGAGGCTCCGGGATCTTCTTGCCTGGACTGCGTAGTGGGCCTGCAAAGCAGGGGAAGCAATGCTCAGCACTCAGGACCCCAGCCCTGCTCCCAGGCTCAGCGCTCAGCACTCAGGACCCCAGCCCTGCTCCCGGGCTCAGCGCTCAGCACTCAGGACCCCAGCCCCGCTCCCGGGCTCAGCGCTCAGCACTCAGGACCCCAGCCCCGCTCCCGGGCTCAGCGCTCAGCACTCAGGACCCCAGCCCTGCTCCCAGGCTCAGCGACAGGCATGAGGTCACGCCAGCAAGAGGGGAGGACAGGAGTGTTTGAACCATTACCACATGGGCTAGAGATCTTGAAAATACACACAGTATTTTCATATTAGTGATACCATTTCAAGTTCACATTAGTAACAATTTCACATTAGTTGTTGGTCAAATATTCTTATTCGCTTAACGGAAGCTGCTTTATGTAAGAAAGCTGATTTTAACTCCACTTAAAGAAACTTAGAACTCTCATTTAAAAATGATTATTAGAGTACAGCATCACAATTTATATTTCAGATACAAATAATGCTCTCTCCCTCATCGCCCCGTTTTGGGGGTTACTGATATGAACACAAAGGGACAACCATCAGACGGAAACTGCAGACTGCACATCTAGAGGACAGGGTCTGCAGCCACACCCTGGGCACGTCATGGCGCAGCCTCATGCTGGCTGTGGATACACCCTGGGCACGTCACAGAGCTGCCTCGTGCTGGCTGTGGAGCTTTTTTTTTTGAGACCCAGTCTTGCTCTGTCGCCCAGGCTGGAGTGCAGCCTCAACCCACCACTTCAACCCAGACCCAGGGTCAGGGAATCCTCAACCCATCACTTCAAGTCACTCCCAGGGCCAGCAAATCTCAAAAGAGAAAAACTGGAAGCTCTCACTTCTTTTTGCTGTAATTTCCCACGTTCCCACGGCTTCCCAAAACCCTGGTTTTCTTTTTTTCTTTTCTTTTTTTGAGATGGAGTCTCACTCTGTCACCCAGGCTGGAGTACAGTGGCGCGACCTCAGCTCACTGCAACCTCTGCCTCCCAAGTTCAAGCAATTATCCTGCCTCAGCATCCTGAGTAGCCGGAATTACGAGCACACGCCACCACGCCCGGCTAATTTTTTATATTTTTTTTAGTAGACTGAGTTTCACCATGTTGGCCAGGCTGGTCTCGAACCCCTGACCTCATGATCTGCCCGCCTTGGCCTCCCAAAGTGCTGGGATTACAGGCGTGAGCCACCATGCCCGGCTGGTTTTCTTTATTAAAAAGGTGTATCTAGCCAGATAAACACATGAACCGCCCCCAGACTCACGTCCTCTTTATCGTCCATGTTAACACCAAGACTACGCATCTCCTTCTCCAAAACTGTCCTCTGAACCTGAGAAGGATAAAAAGAAATATTTGCTTTAAATCAGTTTGATGAATTGTTGAAAAAAACTTCAAGGCAATATATATGTATATATATTTTGCAACAATTATACTTATTTTAGAAGTTGTAATTTTTACTGGGCCTCACTTTCATGTTTTTGGATAGCTCAGTTAAATCCCACGAAAACTAACATTAACGGAGCAGTTGCTGTGGGAAGAATCAGCGTATCCTCCACGTCTGTCTACTCTTCACCACAACACAGGGAAGAGAGTGACTGTCTCCATCAGAGGTGAGACACTAAAGCTGAGGTTAGCGAGGTGGCCTCAGACAAAGGCAGTGCGCCAACCTCACTCCTCCCAGAGATGGCTGTGCCCCACCTGGAGAAGTACAAAAATGTCCAAGTCCGCCATAACCAGTCACTCGCCACCATATGAAAACAGTGTGTTCAAACAGGAAGAACCACTGAGAGGCATCCTACATGTCAAGTGACTTCCCTGGTTACATGTTAACTGCCCTGCATGTGGGCTTTTTTCCCCTCCATCCCACCCTGCCACAGAGCCAATAAATTGCCTTTTGTAGACTGCGTCAGGTTTCTGTAAACTGCTAAAGAGTCCAGATTTTTTTTTTTAATTTTTTGAGATGGAGTCTTGCTCTGTTGCCCAGACTGGAGTGCAGTGGCGCAATCTCGGCTCACTGCAAGCTCCGCCTCCTGGGTTCACACCATTCTCCTGCCCCAGCCTCCCGAGTAGCTGGGACTACAGGTGCCTGCCACCACGCCTGGCTAATTTTTTGTATTTTTAGTAGAGATGGGGTTTCACTGTTTTAGCCAGGATGGTCTTGATCTCCTGACCTTGTGATCCGCCCACCTCAGCCACCCAAAGTGCTGGGATTACAGGCGTGAGCCACTGCGCCCAGCCTAAAGAGTCCAGATTTAATGCAGAAATTAAAGAATAAGAAAACCAGCCAGGCGTGGTGGCTCACGTCTGTAATCTCAGCATTTTGGGAGGCCAAGACAGGCAGATCACTTGAGGTCAGGAGTTTGAGACCACCCTGGCCAACATGGTGAAACCCCATCTCTACTAAAAATACAAAAGTTAGCCAGGCGTAGTGGCAGGTGCCTGTAATCCCAACTACTCGGGAGGCTGAGGCAGGAGAATTGCTTGAACCCAGGAGGTGGAGGCTGCAGTGAGCCGAGATGGCGCCATTGCACTCCAGCCTGGGCAACACAGCAAGACTCTATCTCCTGCCTAAAAAAAAGAGAGAGAGAAAAGAACAGGAAAATGTTAACTGATAGCCTTAAACGTCTGTGAACCGTAAGTTACAGTTTTAATCTGTCCAACTGCAAAATGACTGGATCTAGAGTAGTGCCAAACTCGAAGCTGAAAGTCACCAAGAAAGGACACAGTAAAGAATCAGGACGTGAGCAATCTTGCAGATCCATACACCAATAAAATGAGAATGTGCAATCTGATGGCCGTAAATGGGTTGAAAAGTTGTTACTTAGCAATGATCACACAGGAATCCAATTTGCAAAAACTAGGTCACACCTATTTGGAAAGACACAAACTTGCCTTCTTAGCAGTTCGCGGCATCCTGGGTCCCTGTGTATTCTTTTCTTTGGACTCCAGAATTTTCAACTTCTTTTTCTCTCTAATCTGCTTTGCCAGCTGTCGGATTTCCAGCATCTCTTCGTCTTCACTCTCAGATACACTGTCATACTCTCCAGCAGCTGTTCTCAGCTCTTCTTCTTTTTCTAATTCTTCCAATTTCTTTAAAAATAGAGTTGTAATTAAGCAAAATTAACAACGAGAAAACCCCTAAGTCAGTGAGTGTGGCAGTGTGTGTATGGGAGCTGTTTCCCTGCCTCAGAGGACAGAGTGACTGCCCTGGTCCGGTCCCGCCTGGGCCCTGCCTACGTGCCATTTACCTCACAGGGAGGTTCTGTGAAGAAAATGGAGACCACGTGAACGCCAGCTGCCAGCAAGTCAGCAACCCCTGTGCACTGTTTCCTTTTTTTTTAAAACAATTAAATTCCAAGGCTAAAAATGCGCAGAGACCGCCTCCTTCACTTCCAATGCTCCCAGCAGACACACAAAAGGAACTCAGTCCTGAGAAACTGAATTCGTGCCACATCCCATGTATCCGTTCTAACGTCACCCCAAATACAACCTCACTGGCTACAAATAAGACAAAAATGAAAACTAAAATACACGCATGTTTATCACACCTTAATGAAGCAACCCGGTCAGGAGCCCAACAGGCAGATATGCCTGTGTGAGACTCTGGCCGGGAGTGCAGAGGGTGACACTGGGGGGCCAGGCCTTGAGGAAGGGGATGGCACAGGCACAGCTGTGTTGGAGGAGGGGAGTCTCAAGGCTTCTCGCGCCCGGGAGCACGGACTGCAAAGGGGAAGAAGCTGGGAAGGCAGGGACAGTGAGGGCACGGGCTGGACGGGGGCCCCAGCAGTGGTGAGAGGAGATGCCCTGAGGCCATTCCTCCAGCATCAACAAAATTGAGATGCTGCCCCCAGAATCTGCTATCCCAGAATCTGCTATGGAGGCACAGGGAGCGCAGAGACCATGAGACTGAAAATGTGAACTCAGTGACGGAGGGCCTGTGTGAACCAAGGAGTGGCAACATGGGACATGCAGACGGCAAGTATTGTATAAAGCATGTTTCAGACAGCTCAGCTGAGAGAAGAAGGCAGGACAGCAACTAATGGAGGACACGGTCTAAATATGTTTTCGTTTTTTAAAAAGATGAGTAAAACTTGTGGACATTTATATGCTAAGGAAAAGCAAGTAGGGAGGGGATTGAGGCAGGAAAAAGATGTGACAGAGCAGAGCTCCCGAGGAAGAGGGTCCAGCACAGCAGGGCCCATCGAGGGCCTGGCGGAGACACAGGGTGGGGAAGGTGGTGCAGGGGGCACAGTCAGGATGGAAGGGTGCAGGAGAATGAAGGGGTCAGCACAGCAGAGCCCATGCAGGGCCCAGCATCTCCACCAGAGTCTCAGGGTGGGGAAGTGGTGCAGGGGCCAGAGTCAGGATGGACAGGTGCAGAATGAAGGGGACAGGCCCAGCTGAGCTGAAGCCGTGCTGCTATCTTCCAGCAATAGTATTATAATAAAAAGGAAAACAATCCACAATTTAAAAAGTGGCACGAACCTTCATGATGGCTGGATCAATATAATCAGCTATATTATGGCCTTCCCAGATTTCTGGTATCTTATCATGTTTTTCAGACGAATTCATTAAATCCCAGTACTCTAAAGTTAAAAAAAAGGTGGTTACATTTACAGTAGTTTTTAATATCTTCAAGTACTACGTGCATAAAATGAGTTGTGACTGACGGCAAGTCAGCGACTCCACCGCAGGAGAGCACGACGTGCAATTCCACATGCAGCTGCATCAACAGCATCAGCCTCATTCAACACCCACACGCGGAGAAAGCTACAAAAATCACCCTACCAACCCAAAACAGGAAACGATGGAAGAACTCCCACTGAGTGCTATCAGTATGCACCTTTTCTTTGAGACAGGGTCTCGCTCTGTCATCCAGGCTGGAGGGCAGGGGTACAATTTCTGCCCACTGCAGCCTTGACCTCCTAGGGTCAAGTGATCCTCCCACCTCAGCCTCCCGTGTTGCTGGGACTACAGGCACATGCCACCACACCCAGCTAATCTTTGTATTTTTTGTAGAGACAGGGTTCTGCCATGTTGCCCAGGTTGGTCTCAAACTCCTGGGCACAAGTGATCCAAAGTGCTGTGATTACAGGCGTGAGCCACTGCACCTGGCCTGCAGGATGCAACTTTTAATCTTCAAGAAATTAAAAGTTGACAAATAGGCTGAAACACTTTTATTACTCATTAAAGTCTTTCCTCCCTTTTCTGAACTGCTTCACGTCCAATTGGCATTTCATAATAATGATCACACTCTGGCCCTTACTCTGAAGATCCAAGATATAATCATCTCCCATTTCCAGCTCAAGGTCTCGTTCCTGCAATGGAAAGAGAAATTATCATCAGCTTCATTTTGCCTTTCGGATCCAGAAATGCTCTGCCCCTTGTCACTTGAAACAATCTTTTCTCCAATCCTCTCAGTATCAGTGGGGTTCACCTTCCATTTCTGGTAGGAAGGCTGTTTCTTATCTCCCTGTCTGTGGGGCCGGCCTTTGGGTTCTGGTAGGAAGAGGCTGTTTCTGGCCATCTGGGGACTGTCTATCCTACTCGTGCACTTGGTTAACGGTCATCTTCCCTCAGGCCAAAGAGCTCCATGAGAGAGGCTTCTGCAGGGGGACTCGCTGCTGTGTCCGCAGCCTAACGGGGCCAGTGCCTGGGCACCCACAGCTCCTGTTCGATGCCTAGGCCCCCACGATGAGCACACATGGCCTGCCTCCCCCCATGAGAACACCAGATGAGGGCTCCAGCAGCATACCCTCTTCTTCTTGGGCTCCTCAGTCTCCATCCTCTTCCTGCGAGCCACCACTCCTTCAGGAATGAAAGGGGGCCTCTCCTGAGAAGATCCCACATAAAATATTTATGTGAAATGCCTGCTGAATGAGATATGTACAAAGCCGAAAAAGTAGAAACAAATTCCCTACGTGTAAGGGGAACAGAAAACCATACCCAGACCGATTAACAACCAACAGATTATTTTAGAGGAGAGGAATGGGTTCAGGGTCACTTTGAGCATAGAAACCAGGAGGACTCCACAAAGTGATTCCAAAGTTTATCCAAGAAAAACACAAATCATGATTATCGTGAAAAATTATGGAAGAAGAAAGTGGTAAGAAATAACACTGGATCAAAAAATGAAAGAAATTTAGACATAAACTCAAGTGCATATAAGAATTCAATGGAAACATAAAATTTCCAATACTCAGGTCAGAAATGCCAACCACTTGAAACGGAGTGCAACCTCCACCCTCACAATATAACCAACTCAAGACACGGTGAAGACTATCCAAAAAAGCTAATTTTTAATGCAAATATAAAAGATAATTTTTTTTTTTTTTTGACAGAGTCTCACTCTTGTCACCCAGGCTGGAGTGCAATGGAGTGATCTCAGCTCACTGCAACCTCCGCCTCCCAGGTTCAAGCGATTCTCCCGCCTCAGCCTCCTGAATAGCTAGAATCACAGGTGCGCACCCGACTAATTTTCGTATTTTTAGCAGAGATGGGGTTTCACCATGATGGCCAGGCTGGTCTCAAACTCTTGACCTCAGGTGATCCACCCGCCTCGGCCTCCCAGAGTGCTGGGATTACAGACGTGAGCCACTGCACCCGGCAAGAAAAGATACTTTTAAAATGACTTTGGAATGAATGGTAAGCCTTTCTATGTACAATGCAAACCTGAACAGCCAGAAATAAAATATTAATATATGTTAATAGTTCAAAAATGTACAGCACATTTGAAGTTAAAAAGGCAAGTGACAAAAAGAGAAAAAAAATATTTACAATGTATCCGACAAGAATCCAACCTTTGTAATATAAAAGTAACAAATCAGTGAGAAAAAGATAAACAGCCTAAAGAACTTTGAAAAGGCCAATAAGCACACAAACATGCTCAACTGCACCCAGCATTACATAAAATCATCTTTACACCACTGGACACCGCTGACAGAGTCAGCGCCCGACCCCTCTGAGGACACAAGGGAAGACAGAGGGAAGGACACAGCCTCCAATGTCAGTGGAGCACACACTAGGAAGGCGTCTGTGGGACAGGAACGTTGTCAACACCACATGGTAAAGTGCGGACACATTTGCAGTAAAACATGAAGACACAGCGGCGTAACGATGTGTGCCCATCCACAATGGACAAAACAATGAAAATTTATTTTATTTTATTTTTTATAGAGACACGGTCCCACTATGTTGCCCAGGCTGGTCTCGAACTCCTGGGCTTAAGCAATCCTCCCACCTTGGCCTCCCAAAGTGCTGGGATTACAGGCATGAGCCATCTCCCCCAGCCAAAAAAATGAAAATTTAAAGAATGAAACAGATTTCCATCTGTGTTTAAAGAGCTTTTTAGTAATCAATCTTCTATATCAGAAACATTTCTGGAAGGATAAACTAACAGTGACCGCGTCATGCAGTGAGAAACGGGTGCCATGTGGCGTTCTGCACTTTCTTCACCTTCTCAATCCTTTACTATATGCAAGAAGGTGAAACTGAGGCCCACCCACAATATCCACCTGCTAGTATGTGAAGCTGGATGGGAGGCCTCTGGAAAAGGCACACGGACAGCACCTGCTGACAGCACCGTGAGCCCACGGCTGTCCCAGGGCCCATCTTACCTTATCGTCCCTCCTGGTTGGGACAGCCAGGTGCAGTCTATTCAGCACCTCATTCACTTTATTTCCCTTCATTTTGGTTTCCACTCGATGAGCCAAAAGCCTATCGCAAGCCTAATAACAGAAAAAAGAAGACACAGTCACAAATGCATCCTCCAGCAGCCTCTGGGGAGTGCCATCTTTTTAAATCCTGAGTGCGACTATGGCATCAGGAGCGCCATCTTCTTTTTGAGACGGTATCTTGCTCTTGCTGCCCAGGCTGGAGTGTGGTGGCATGATCTCAGCTCACCGCAACCTCCGCCTCCCAGGTTCAAACGATTCTCCTGCCTCAGCCTCCCGAGTAGCTGGGATTACAGGCATGCGCCACCACGCCCGGCTAATTTTGTATTTTTAGGAGAGACGGAGTTTCACCATGTTGGCCGTGCTGGTCTTGAACTCCCGACCTTGGGTGATCCACCCACCTCAGCCTCCCAAAGTGCTGGGATTACAGGCGTGAGCCACCGCGCCCGGCCAGAAATGTCCTTTTATTTGAGATAGAAACAACATGAAATACGAAGTAATTAGGGCAGCATGTGAAATCCAGCAGCAGACTCTGCCTCCTGCAAAGGCTGTTCTGCTTTTCAGACTTTTCTCCCTTCTGCTTCTGAACAGCTTCCATAAAAATAATTCTCACTGTACTTGCTACCAAAATATTAGAAGGCCAGAGACAGCAGCCGCTGTAGGGTAAAGTTGTTTGCGGTGAGAAGAGCAAAGCATCCCCTCACGCCCCACTGTCCACGGGGGGCAAAGTGGGTCTTAGGAGGGTCTGTCTTCATGCCCCGCTCTTGCATGCCACCCGCCTCACTACTGCGAGGGCTCCAAGGGTTAATAAAGTCTAGAAAGAAAACCATTTTCTCCCCACGACTGACTTGAATCAAGCAAGAGACAGTAAAAAGACTGATACCTGACTTAAGGCAGCACTGACCTCTGTTCTAACTTTAATAACACCTTCCTCAGTCAGGGTGCTGGTCTCTATTACCGGGAATCCTTCAGCCTGCAAATCTGTAAATATTTTCTGGGAATGCAAAGAAAAAATGACAGATGTATTATTCATTTCCCATTCCCTATGGAACAAACTGTACAGTTCTGCAAATGGAGGTTGCAAATGTGAACATCTGTGGCTGTTTCAAAGTCTTAAAAAAGAGACATATCCTAAAAACAGTTATTTTCTTCATATTCTTCTATGATAAAGAAAACACGAATGACATCAACAAGATGGCCGACTAGTAGCCCCTCACATCTGTCCCCCACAACAAAGGCAATCAGAATAACGAACAACTACATGTTAATAACTGAGGGGGAGCTTGCATTACAGGAGTGACAGGCACCCCGGGGAGCAGAAAAACGCAAGACAATGAAATATAGCCCAAAGAAAACACTAGGGGCTGGGCGCGGTGGCTCATGCCTGTAATACCAGCCTTTGGTAGGCTGAGGCGGGTGGATCATGAGGTCAGGAGATCAAGGTCATCCTGGCTAACATGGTGAAACCCCGTCTCTACTAAAAATATAAAAAATTAGCCAGGCGTGGTGGCTAAATAATAATATAATAAAATATAAAATATTTTATTATAAATATAAAAAAAATAAATAATAAAAATATAAAAAATTAGCCAGGCGTAGTAGTCCCAGCTACTCGGGAGGCTGAGGCAGGAGAATGGTGTGAACCCGGGAGGCGGAGCTTGCAGTGAGCAGAGATTGCGCCACTGCACTCCAGCCTGGGCGACAGTGAAGACTCTGTCTTAAAACAAACAAACAAACCAAAAAAAAAAAAACAAAATGCTGGGCCGCCAGCAACCCACCCGACAGCTGGGATGCAACGGGACCCAGGAGGAGGTTCTCCCTATGGCGAGGGGGTAAGCAAGAGGATGGCAGCAGCCCCACTACCACTCTGGACACCCACAGCCCTCACCACCAGAGCCCCCTGCCATCCTCACAGCTGTGCTCCCGCACAGAAGGAGCTGACACTGGGCCCTATCTGTTGGGCCCATGGGGCGGCTATACTCCATCATCTTGGGACTGGAACTGCGGCTGGAGTATGTCTTGCTCAGGGGAAAGTGGCCACAGCTCCCCTTCATCCCTGAGGCTAAACTGCCTCCAAACTACCCAAACCTGGTGGCGCAACATCCCCAAGCCAGCTGCGAGCAGCTGCTACCTCTTCCCAGTAGGGCTTGGGGGAGGTGGAGCCCCTCTACCAGCCCTTGCTCCAGCACCCAACGGTACCCTGCCTCCTGGTAAACAGCACCGTGGCCTCTCAGGGCACCCCTGTCTCCCTGCTGCCTGAACTGAAGCAGTGCCCTGCTTCCTGGGAAATGCCCAGAATGGTCACATATCCCAGCATCTATGCTGAAGAGGTACCTTGTATCCCAGGGAAATGGTGTCTGGGCTGTCCAGAAGAGTCACAACCCTCAGGCCCAAGCTGACCAGCCACGTACCATGGGGAAGAGTTGACATTGTACTCCACACCCCAGGGAAACAGGGCAGGGGCTGAGCCAAGGCACCTGCTCCACCATGCAAACAGCTCCGGCACCTGCTCCCTGGAGCTGGACTAACCCTACAGTCTGAGCTGCAGAGTCACCACTCTTTCCAGGAAATGGAATCACTGCTGTCCTCCTCCCTGTCCTCCAGGGCCCAAATGACAGCTGGACTGGTCCATTCTGGGGTCCTTGCTGCCACCTCACCTAGCATCAGAGAGTCTGGGATACTGCTGGGCCCCACCATCCCAGGGTCCAGAGTTCCCCTCAAACCGACACTAAGCCCTCCCTACTGGCTCAGGTTTCTGAAGTGCAGCCCTACCCTGCTTCCCAGGCTCAAACCTCTGGAGTACGTCTGTCCTGGAGTCAGGCCAGGACTGTGCCCTGACCCCATGAGTGGAGTCACAGCTACAACCTTGCCCTGTGGGCTTAAGCTGCTAGGGGTGCTTCAGGATCAGAGATCCGCCAGAGAGAGTAAACCTGCACCCCAAGGCCAGGCCATGATAGGTACACAAGACCCTAAAGGCTAGGACCCCAGTCCCACAGCTACTCTGAGTACCTGTAGCTGGAACCCAGCACTGTGGCAGCTGCTTGCAGACAATGTCAGACCTGACACCAAGAAAGATGCCCTCAGATAAGTCCCCCATTGTGGGAAAAACAAGAATAGCAGGACCCCAAAAGCCCCTGATACCAAGGACATTAAAAACGTACACCATCACTGGCACAAACTTCCAGAGCGGAGGCCACTGAGCCACCCAGTTATTGCCAACATTTCATGGAGTTGAGGAAGCTGCACAGAAACAATGTCACTGCTCCTATCCAGAAAGTCACGGTTCCCTTCCCAAATGGCATAGTAAAACCCAAGTGAGGTCAACGTCTTTCTCCATGAAAGCCACTCTAGAAGAAAGTATAAAAGAGGCTCTTGTTCTACCAGAGGCAGAGACATCAATGCAGGGACACAAGAAACATGAAAAAGCAAGGAAATAAGAAATCATGAAAGGAATATTAACTCTCTAGGAACAGACTCTAATGAAAAGGAAATCAATGAATTGCCAGAAAGAGAATTCAAAATAATTTTTTTTGAAGGAAACTCAACAAGAAACAAAATACAGATAGACAATTCAACAAAATCAGGAAAACAATTTCATGATATGAACAAGAACTTAAATTGAGACAGAAATTGTAAAAAAGAGTCAAACAGAAATCCTGTAGCTGAAGAATTCAATGGATGAGATAATACAATAGGCAGTTTTAACAGCACACTGGATGAAGCAGAAAAAAATCTGTCATTTGAAACTACCTAGTCAGAGAGAAAAAAAGCAGGAAGAATGAAAAAGAATGAAGGAAGCCTATAAGATTTACGGGACAACATTAAGTGAATACATGTTGGCATTATGGGAGTTCAAGAAGGAGAAGAGAAGGGAAAAGGCTTAGTAACCTATTTAATGAGATAGCTGAAAACTTTCCAAGACTGGGGAGAGGTATAGACATCTAAAACCAGGAAGTTCAAGGATTGTCAAATAGAGTCAGCCCAGAAAGGTCTTCCCCAAGGCACATTATAGGCAAACTGTCAAAAGTCAAATACAAAGGAAATTCTAAAAACAGCTAGAGAAAAGCTTGAAGTCACATATAAGAAAATCCCCATTAGACTAATAGCAGATTTCTTTGCAGAAACCTTGCACGCCAGGAGAGAATGGGATGATATATATTCAAAGTGTTGAAAAACAAAAAAAGAAGACTGCCAGCCAACTACACTACATCCAGCAAATCTATCCTTCAGAAATAAGGGAGAAATAAATTCTTTCCGAGAAAAGCAAAAACTGAGAGAATTCGTCACTAGACCAGCCTTACAAGATATACTTAAGTCCTACATCTGGAAGCAAAGACAATAATCACTATCATGAAAACATGAAAAAGCATCCAAGAAATTCACTTAACCTGTAAAGACACAAATAGACTGAAAACGAAGAGATGCAAAAAGATATTCAACACAGATGGAAACTAAAAGCAAGTAGGAATAACTATACTTCTATCAGATAAAGCAGATTTTAAGTCAAAAACAATAAAAAGAGACAAGAAGGTCATTATATAATAATAAAAGGGGTCAAAAATATTTGGGGACATCAACATCAGACTCGCAACATTAGACAGATCCTAGGCAAAAAAGAATAAACAAATACTGGATTTAAAGTGCACTGTAGGTCAGGCGCAGTGACTCACGCCTATAATCCCAACCTTCTGGGAGGCCAAGGTGGGCGGATCACTTGAGGTCATAAATTCGAGACCAGCCTGGCTGACATGGTGAAACCCTCTCTACTAAAAATACAAAAAATTAGCTAGGTGTGGTGGTGCACGCCTGTAATCCCAGCTACTCAGGAGGCTGAGGCAGGAGAATCACTTGAACCTCGGAAGCGGAGGCTGCAGTGAGCCAAGACCGTGCCACTGCACTCCAGCCTCGGTGACAGAGCGAGACTCCGTCGCAAAAAAAAAAAAAAAAAAGTGCACTGTAGACCAAACATCTACAGAACATGTCATCCAACCGCTGCATAATACACATTCTTCTCCTCAGTCCGTGAAACATTCTCCAGGATAGACCATATGTTAGGCCACAAAACAAATCTCATCAATTTTTAAAAATTGCCAAGTATCTTTTCAGACCACAATGGAATAAAACTAGAAATCAATACCAAGAGGAACTTTCAAAACTGTAAAAAAAACAAAAACAAAAAAACCCATGGGAATTATAAACATGTCCCAGAATGACCAGTGGGTCAGTGAGGAAATTAAGGAAGCAATTAAGAAGGTGATGCTGACATTGCTGGTCCAGGATCACAATTTGAAAGCCACTCTACCAGTGCACACTTCTAAAAGCATTTATCATGAAGGATGCCTATTAAAAAGGGTTGTAGGATTCAATTAGTTTGAAAAATTACGTCCAACAATACTGCCTGCCTCTTGGAGAAAGCTGGCAGGCACATCTCACTCATAGATCCAGATCCAGAAAGCCCTGAATTCCAAGATCCTCCTTCTCCTTCACCCAATCATTCGTTTCCAAACTCATTTAATCACAGAACCTGTTTTATGAAGTAACACCTGTGAGCACCCTTCTCCAACAGTTCTCTCCTAAGTAATCACATTTTCCAAAAGTCCAACCCATCAAATACAGATGCTTCTACACACTCAAGAACAAAGAATCCAGAAACCTACGTTTTCGTTTTAGTTTGCCAATAACTAGGTTTTTATTATGTCATTTCACTGACCCACTGAGGATATTATCTCAACTATAAAATACAATGGTGGACTAGTATTGCTAAAATTCCTTCATCTAAACTTTGGTTGTCTGAGATGAGAATTCAGAATTGGTAAGTAAGAAATATTCAAAATATTAACGTGATTTACCTGATCATCGTCAGAAAGTTCAGCTATTCTCTTCACATCACATTTGTTGGCTACAACTATGAGAGGCTAGGCAAGGAAGAAAAATAATGAAATCATTATTCTCATACTGCAGGATACGAAGCAAAACATGAGTGACCACACACACCTTGTTGATGAAGAGAGGTCTGATGTTCTGGAAGAGTTCTAGCTGCTCCCTCAGCCCGTGCCCACACTGCTCAGACAAATCCATCACATACAGGACCGCAGCACGGAGATGGGCCAGGGCAGTGATGGCCTGCATCTCGATGGTGTTCCTATCCTCCAGAGGGTGGTCCAGGATCCCAGGAGTGTCTACAACCTAACACAGCCAGACCTTGTCACTGAAAGCACACTCACCCACAAGCTTCTCGTCCAGCACATCCCAGAAGTCACTCACACACGCCCAACCAGACCTAATAATCTTACAGGAGAATTGGATTAAAAAAAAAATTAGGGCTGGGTGCAGTGGCTCACACCTGTAATTCCAGCACTTTGGGAGGCCAAGGCGGGTGGATCACGAGGTCAGGAGATAGAGACCATCCTGGCTAATACGGTGAAACCCCATCTCTACTAAAAGTACAAAAAATCAGCCAGGCGTGGTGGCGGGTGCCTATAGTCCCAGCTACTAGGGAGGCTGAGGCAGGAGAATGGCATGAACCCAGGAGGCGGAGCTTGCAGTGAGCCGAGATCGCGACACTGCACTCCAGCCTGGGCGACAGAGCGAGACAACGTCTCAAAAAAAGAAAAAAAAAAGTAGGTCTCCCAAACTGAACACCACAAAATAAAGCAGTGACAGAAAAGTACATACTATTTAAACATCAAAAAATGGAAGAGAAACCCTGTACAGCTCAAAGAAATGCTAGCCATGAAGCTGATGACTCCTCTTTTTACCAGTGACATCATAAAACACAAAAACTGGGATAACTGAGAACCCTCCCATGTCTTAGGAATTACTTTCTTCACAATTTATAAAATTAGAGCATGGAAACATTGCTTCTTGCTTTGTATTTATTTATTTTTTTTTGAGACAGAGTTTCGCTCCTGTCGCCCAGGCTGGAGTGCAATGGCACAATCTCAGCTCACTGCAACCTCCACCTTCCGGGTTCAAGCAATTCCCCAGCCTCAGCCTTCCAAGTAGCTGGGATTACAGGCGCCCACCACCATGCCCAGCTAATTTTTGTATTTTTAGTAGAGACGGGGTTTCGCCATGTTGGCCAGGCCGATCTCGAACTTCTGACCTCAGGTTAGCTGCCTGCCTTGGCCTCCCAAAGTGTTGAGATTACAGGCGTGAACCACCGTGTCCGGCATGCTTCATGCTTCTAAACTGTATATATGCCATTTCTGATAACAGAGCTGGAAATGACACAAAGATAATTTCATTTTATGTTAACAAAATGCAGAAATCCACACTGGCAGCTGGCTGCCTCCTCTGAATTATATCAGAGACATCCCCAGAGCTCAGACGAGTTTTCTTCATGATGATGGAGAAATTTCAAGTTCTTGATTACCTTAGATAAACCAAGATATTTGTTCTGTTTAAAGACAAGACTCTCACCAGGTGCAGTGTGACTCACACCTGTAATCCTAGCACTTTGGGAGGCCAAGACGGGCAGATCACCTGAAGTCAGGAGTTCAAGACCGGCCTGGCCAACGTGGTGAAACCCCGTCTCTACTAAAAAAACACAAAAATTGGCCAGTCGTGGTGGTGCGCACCTGTAATCCCTGCTACTCAAAAGGCTGAGGCAGGAGAATCCTTGAACCTGGGAGGTGAAGGTTGCAGTGGACTGAGATCATGCCACTGCACTCCAGCCGGGGCAACAAGAGTGAGACTCCAGCTCAAAATAAATAAATAAATAAAAATAAAGACAAGACTCTCACCTGCCAACGTAGATACTTATAATCCATGTGCCCAACAAACAGAGACTTGGTTGTGAACGCATAGGGCTGGACATCCACGTCTGCTCTCGTCACCTGAAACAACGTGAGAACTTTTAGAATCACCTCATTTCCTCTGTGTACACATGGGATCTGTGTGTTTTAACAAGACTGATTTTGGGTAGGAAAAAACCATAGAAGGAACCTCACACGATAAAACTGCATCAAACAGGAGCCTGGTACCTCTCCCTTTGCACCACCAGGCCAAGGACTGGGGTACTAGGACAGCGTGAGGGCTGGCATTTGGAGGACAGCCACCACCTCCCCTCACCCTCCCACGTCCTGCCCCACCGCCTGCAATGCCCACAGAGCTCTTTATGATGACAGGAATGTTCTGTCTGCACTGTCCAAACCGGGCCACCAGTCACGCACTGCTAACAAACTTTCAGTATGTGGCTCATATGACTGAGGAGTTGAAATTTTCATTTTGCTGAATTAAACTGCAATTTAAAAAGCCACCTGGTCCAGTGGCCACCAAATCGGCCACAGAGCACTGGCTCACTGTGGCAGGTTCAGAGCTGACGAGCATTTGAAACATCAGCAGGACCCTGCAGAGCTTTGCTGGTCACCACGTCACAGCAACCTGTAGACAAAATAAACCTCACAAATCTATTTAAAAGCAAAAGTGATCTTAAGGCAGGGTGGAGTGGTTCATGCCTGTAATCCCAGCACTTCGGGAGGCTGAGGCAGGAGGATGGCTTGAGCTCAGGAGTTTGAGATCAGCCTGGGGAACACAGTGAGACTCCATCTCCACAAAAAATAAAAAAATTAAACAGGTGCGGTGGCGTGCACCTGTGGTCCCAGCTACTTGGGTGGCTGAGGTGGGAGGACTGTTTGGGCCTGGAAGGTTGAGGCTGCAGCGAGCCATGTCTGCACCACTGCACTTCAGCCTGGGCAACAGAGCGAGACCCTGTCTCAAAAAGAAAAAGTTTCAACAAAAAGAAAGACAAAAATTTTTTTAATTAAAAATAAAGTGATCTTGGCACTGAGTAAGCCATAAAATTTGACAATTTTCTTGGCACATGAGCTGTTGCTGGTTGTAAATTCACATTTTAAATGTTATTTTGCCTCTTCCTGGGTCCCTGAAACTCAGCCAAATTTTCCTGAAGCACCAAATGACCAAGTCCCTTAAATGCTAGGCTTATCCTAGTCAGCGCGCTCACCCAGGGCAAGAGCAACTCGGCACCATCCCTCTACTGGACCACATGATTTCATGTGAAAGCTGACACAGCAACCAAGGTAACAGACCACTCAGATGCAGCTGCAGACGGGAAGACCCCAGCTGGGTGAGTGTCACCTGCCACCGGAGCCCCTCTGGCATAGCCATTCCAGGACAGGCCAACACCACCCAAGAAAACCTCTCCAGTTGTCAACAAAAATGCACTTACATGTCTCAAATTCCTTAGAAATTATAGGACACACACAAGAACAAAAAGTAATGGCTTCTGTACTAGTAATATAAGTGTAGATACAGACAAAGTCAATCCTCTCCAAGAGGAACTCCAGCGTGCTCAGGCACCGGGGCCTCCTGCAGACCAGGGCAGTATTTACTCAGGGACCAGCTCGGAGGCCGAAATTATTACCAAGGCCATCCTGAATCCCACGCCGTCCGAATACAGTAACACTGACCTACACGGCCATCCTGAATCCCACGCCGTCCGAATACAGTAACACTGACCTACAAGGCCATCCTGAATCCCACGCCGTCCGAATACAGTAACACTGACCTACACGGCCATCCTGAATCCCACGCCGTCTGAATACAGTAACACTGACCTACAAGGCCATCCTGAATCCTACAGCGTCCGAATACAGTAACACTGACCTACAAGGCCATCCTGAATCCTACAGCGTCCGAATACAGTAACACTGACCTACAAGGCCATCCTGAATCCCACGCCGTCTGAATACGGTAACACTGACCTACAAGGCCATCCTGAATCCTACAGCATCCGAATACAGTAACACTGACCTACACGGCCATCCTGAATCCCACGCCGTCCGAATATAGTAACACTGACCTACATGGCCATCCTGAATCCCACGCCGTCAGAATACAGTAACACTGACCTACACGGCCATCCTGAATCCTACACCGTCTGAATACAGTAACACTGACCTACAAGGCCATCCTGAATCCTACACCGTCTGAATACAGTAACACTGACCTACACGGCCATCCTGAATCCTACACCGTCAGAATACAGTAACACTGACCTACAAGGCCATCCTGAATCCTACACCGTCTGAATACAGTAACACTGACCTACAAGGCCATCCTGAATCCCACGCCGTCAGAATACAGTAACACTGACCTAAAATAGTCAGATGATTTGCTTTACGATAAAAACCAGACCAACCTTGTTGATGAAGCTGGACTTGCCAACATTTGGGTACCCACACAAAAGCAGGGTCCTGGTATTCGGATCAATGGTTGGCAAACGGGATAAATGCTGACGCACTAGGAAAAGTTCAAATTGAAAAATTAAGAAACTCAAAGTTTAAGATTTGCTTTAAATTTTCTTTTCAACTTAGTTACAGTCCAGGCCTGTGGTGATATTAATCTTACTCCAAGTTTTGTAATGCAAAAGTGATGGAGAAAATAGTTGCAGAGAGTAACAGTATATACATAGCATATTCAATTGTTATTGCCCAAGTTGGCTCTAGTAAGAATCATATTCCTCAGCCCTTCTAAGCCCATGTTTTAACTCATTAGGTGGAAGGTGGGGCCAACGGCATGTCTGGAAGTGTCCAGACAATTCTCATTAGCAAGATGACATTAGGGAAACAGTGTACTTTGAAGCCTGCATGCCATGCCATTCTGGCTACAACATGGGTTACTGCCATTCTGCCACCTCATCTGTAAGGTGGCACCCCCGGGCCATCATGAAGACCACACAGATCTGTAGGAAAGCACCTGCAAAGCATCCAAGTATCATAGATTTTGTTAAAAATTATTTCTAAGACGCAGGAGGGAAAACAAAACCAAGTGAGTCAAAATAATTTGACACGTAAGAATACACACAAATAAATAAGCAAGTAATTGTTTCGATGGAATCCTACTACATTAATTCAGAAAGTCCTATTAAATAAAAGTACTTTTAAAAATAAAAAGTCAATAATAAACTATGAGCCACCTTATTTTTTATACTTTTCAGTATTTTCTGACTTTTTTGTCTATGCCTTACCTATTAAATATGAAATACATAAATTTTCTTATCAGTGCTATTGATTTTAAGTATTATAAGTGCTAGCACTTTTTCAATAAAAACCAGCCTATTACTGTTTCTCATAGATAAAGCTAGGAAAAATAACTGACCCTGTCATCTCCAAAATACAACAAAAACAGACATCTCAAGTCCTCAACAAGGACGCATCCTCTCAGCAGGATGCTAACACGGTTCCTGCGGACACATGACAAGCACCTTGCTCCAAATACTCCAAACTCTGCTTCTGCCGCTTGATCACGGTGCACATCCGTCCCAGGGCCGCGCGCTTCAGCTGTTTGCAGCGGTAGAGAGAGTCGCCGTACTTCATCAGTCGCACATAATCTTTAGCAACACTGTAAAAAATAAAAAATATTAGTTTTTTTTTCCACTTTCGATAACTTAAAAGACACTGCAGTAAAAAAGTACCTTACTTGTCCACTAAATTTTTGGCAATATTTATTTGCCCCAGAGCCAACTTGTAATGATCCTTGTCGTAGAGAATATTCATCAAATCAGCATAGAACGGATGAATATCCTGTAACAAACAAACAAAAGCACACCATGGTCACTTTGGGCCAGCAGTTTCTCATCCCTACATAGAAGCACCACTTGAAGAACAATGTCTTTCCCTGTCCCTTCAAGCCTGCAGTGTCTCCTCCCCAGTTCCCTCTCCTGGCCAGGGACCCTGTCTATCTAGTCCTCTGAGAAAACAAGCATCAGAAGGGATGTGGGTGCCAGTGGTCACGGCTCCCGCCCACCTCGCTCCCAGTGCAGTGGTGGAGCTGTGGGACCCAGCAATGACCAGCCCCCGACCCTGCATGTACCCTTCCTGCTGCTCAGGAACTCAGCACTAGAAATTCTTCCCTCCACCTGACTATTCCCATCAGCCTAAAAATTTGCTGTTATTTCTGAATCTTTAGGAAAAAAAATTAAAAATTCCCATAGCCCCCAAATCCTTCCAATTCCCTCTCTTTGCTCCCAAGAGACACCGTGTCTCTCCTATCCTCTCTTGAACCCACTCTCTCCAGAATTCTGTGTCCACCATTCCATCTAAATAGCCTACAAGCTCACCAAGGTCCTCCTAATGACCAATTCTCAGTTTTTATCTCACAGACCTCTTGAAGCGCTGCAGGCTGGCCACGCATCCTGCCTGCAGCATTTTCCTCACAGCTTCCAGGTGGAGAGTCTGATCCCTATAAGTCCTGTGCTGGCTAGTGCTCACAGCTCTACCCCAAACATTCATGCTCCCCACAGCACCCTTCTTCCTACACTCCCTTCCAAGGTGATCTCAGGTAGATTTAAATGTCTACATTTTACTAATGCATTTTAAATCACCAGGCCAGCATCTCCTGAGATATCTCACCAGTGCATATAAACTCGACCCTTGACTACCACCTCCAATCCCATGTCCCAAGTGATCACCTCCCCACCCTGCCCCACCTCCTGGGTCTCCTGCACCTGCTGCTTCTTTGATTACAGGCCTGACACCCTCTCCCCGCAGATACTCCCTACTCCCTTCCATGGCTTCACTACATTCATCTGACACGCTATTTACTATCTTTTCTCCACCACAATGAGAGCAGGAACCTTTACCACTTCTGGATTCCTAGTGCTCAGAACAGTACCTGACAGACAATAAGCATTCTGTGAATGACAACTTAATACCTAATCCTCCACGCTGAAGGTGTTCTCAGATAACTAGTCCTGGCTTCAAAAGGAGTAATGGAATGTTAATACATCTGAACTCTCCTACCTCTGATGGCTATAACACTGAGGATGAAAAAGACAAAACTTCTTAAAAAGAACCACAAAAATCTGATACTAAGTAGATCAAAATATGTTGTTGGCTAAAATCAAATGTTTCCTAATATCAAATCAGTTAAGAATAATCTCATTCTTGGCCAGGGATGTGGCTCATGCCTGTAATCTCAGCACTTTGGGAGGCCAAGGCAGGCGGATCACCTGAGGTCAGGAGTTCGAGACAAGCCTGGCCAACATGGTGAAACCCTGTCTCACTAATAATAAAAAACTAGCCAGGCGTGGTGGCGGGCACCTGTAATCCCAGCTACTTGGGAGGCTGAGGCAGGAGAATTGCTTGAACCTGGGAGGTGGAGGTTGCAGCGAGCAGAGATTGTGAGACTCCAGCTTAAAAAAGAAAAAAAAAGCCATTATAACATTTCTCTCTGCCTACACCTGCCTTCAGGGACTATTCTGGGGCAATGGCGGATTTAGGCTTTGAGACTATACTGCTGATCCCCATGCCCTTCACAACCTCAATTAACCTTGCAACTGCATTACCCCACACGTGGTGTCATAAGGCTTTGTTAGTCTGCCAAGCAGTTTCTGCTCTTGCTTTTCTACAGCTAAAGAAACAGGCAGGCCGGGCGTGGTAGCTCACGCCTGTAATCCCAGCACTTTGGGAGGCTGAGGCAGGTAGATCATTTGAGGTCAGGAGTTCGAGACCAGCCTGGCCAACACGGTGAAACCCTGTCTCTACTAAAAATGCAAAAATTAGTCAGGTGTGGTGGTGTGCACCTGTAATCCCAGCTACTCGGGAGGCTGAGGCACAAGAATTGCTTGAATCCGGGAGGTAGAGACTTCAGCGGGCCAAGATCGCGCCACTGCACTCCAGCCTGGGCAACAGAGTGAGACTCAGTCTCAAAAAAAAAAAAAAAAGAAAAAAAGAAACAGGCAAACTGCAATGTGCAGCAGAGAAAGGAGCTCAAGGTTTTTGGCTTCATTCAAGTCACAGCCCCCATGAGATCTCTTCTTGCCGAAGAAGAAAACAGTCAGTGCCGAACTGACTGTCATCAGCTGATGAAGCAACAAGATCACAAACAGTGGTGGATCTTACACCACTGACCCAAGCTGAGCCCAGAGGAAAAAAAAACCCTTGGAAAGAAGGTGGAGGAGATGAAGCCCAGACAACCAGTGAGCTGCCAGCTTCTGTGTTCATAAACCACAGCTGTCATTACCAGTTGGGTTGGCACCTGCAAGCCCAGGGTTTACACAGAAAGCCTGAGAAGACAGCTTCGGGCCTCCTTAGATGGGGTTTGGTTGAAGGAAAGAAAGAACACTAGGGAATCAAAAAACCCAAATTCTGTCCTCACTTTTATTAATTCAACAAATTAGTTCTTTGCCACTAACTTACTGAGGAATCTAAGTCAATTATTTTGTTTCCTTTTCTGTCAAATGAGTACACCAAACTGGTTAAACACTGGTTCTCTGAAGGCTCATATTTACATAACCATAGAAGTCCCCCAAGTCACTTACATCCAATTTAGGGAAATCTGTTAGAATTTGTGAAAGTCTATCATGGTAATTCTGTTGAGTAAATTTGACTTTTCTCATGTAAAAATGTCTAATGCGATGTATTTGGTAATGTTTATGAATAACGGTTGGAGTCTTTCGTTGAGTCTTCGACAACGTGAGGTCTATAAAGTCCTGCAATTAAAGAAAATAAAACATAATTACATCAAAAGTGTCTACTCGCTCTGTCGCCCAGGCTGGAATGCCGTGGCACAATCTTGGCTCACTGCAAGCTCCGTCTCCCAGGTTCATGCCATTCTCCTGCCTCAGCCTCCGGAGTAGCTGCGACTACAGGCGCCCGCCACCACACCCGGCTAATTTTTTGCATTTTTAGTAGAGATGGGGTTTCACCGTGTTAGCCAGGATGGTCTCGATCTCCTGACCTCGTGATCTGCCCGCCTTGGCCTCCCAAAGAGGCAGGTATTTTATCTAATGCATTTTTGTAACACAGTACCCGATGCATAGGACAGGCACTCACTCAACATCTTCTATAATGAACTGAATACCACACTTTCCTGATGTGATTTTTTTTTTTTTTTTTTTACTTCCAGTCACCAAACAATTACCATGGCCCATCTTTTAGATAAGTAAAGTCATCTGTTCTCTAAAAATACAAATCTCACTCCACAGAAGACGGATGGTGTATAATATATTCTAAAGTTCTCGACATAAGTCAATAACATGAACAAAGTTCATACAATCCAAAGAGCAAATTCCTTCAACAAACTTGAGAGATGGTTGACCAAAAATACAAATTAGACATGATTCCTGCACTCGAAAATACTACAATCTGGCTGGGCGCGGTAGCTCATGCCTGTAATTCCAACCCTTTGGGAGGCTGCGGCAAGTGGATCACTTGAGATCAGGAGTTCAAGACCAGTCTGGCCAACATGGTGAAACCCCATCTCTACTGAAAATACAAAAATTAGCCAGTCCTAGTGGCACGGGCCTGTAATCCCAGCTACTCGGGAGGCTGAGGCAGGAGAATCACTTGAACCTGGGAGGCAGAGGCTGCAGTCACCCAGGATCACACCACTGTGCTCCAACCTGGGCAACAGAGCGAGACTCCATCTCAAAGAAAGAAAGAAAATACTACAATCGATCAAGAGATGTGCCAGAACAATTGTCAGGAAGAAATGAGAAATGGTGGAGAGAAGCGGGGAAACAACTTTTGCTATGAAGGTAAAATACGAGACTCCCACAAAGCTTTCCAAGTCAAGCTCATGCCGTCCTTGAGACTTGAAGAAAAGGAGGCACTGACAAGAGGAAAACAGCCACTCTGCAGGGACTTCAGTAACTCCCTCTCGTGCAGGAGTCCCTGGGAGGCTCGAGTTGCCCGTCAATGTCTGTGTAATTGCGACCCAAATCGAATGTTCACTACATAAAAACGTGACTTCTCAAAAGTCCTAATACTAGGGCTGGGCACGGTGGCTCACGCCTGTAATCCCAGCACTTTGGGAGGCCGGGGCGGGAGGATCACCCAGGAACGGGAGTTTGAGGCCAGCTTGGCCAACGTGGTGAAACCCTGTCTCTACTAAAAATACAAAAATTAGCTGGGTGTGGTGGTGCACGCCTGTAAACCCTGTTACTCAGGAGGCTGAAGCAGGAGAATCGCTTGAACCCGGGAGGTTGAGGTTTCAGTGAGCCGAGACCGCGCTCCAGCCTGGGAAACAAGAGCGAAAAACTCTCTCTCCAAAAAAAAAAAAAAAAAAAAGTCCTAATACTCAGCACTTGTTGACTCATTCTTGCCACACCAACCAACCCTGTAAAAATTTAGTCTAGGCCTACTATGGTCTGAAAAGGAACAGGTATTCCCAAATCTAACAGTGAAAGAGAATGACTTAAAAACTAAGAAACGTTAAATAACGAGAACAACGAACCGAGGATTCCTGAGAGGGGAGGGGGCTACGCCAAACCCAGAATCCGAAGGCTCATCACGGACCACGGAACGCTTCCTCCCTCACATGTCGGGGTCCCCCTCCACTCGCCCACCTCTTCACCCGGGGCCCCTCCAGGGAACCCTACTCTGGGTGTACCCCGATCACTGGGGGCCCTCAGTCTTTGGGTGGACCACGGTCTTAGGTGGACCCCGGTCTCTGGGGGGTCCGATCTCTGGCAGACCTCGGATTCTGCTGGGGGAGGGGAAATGATCCCGAGTACGCGGTCAGCCGGTCGGGCCCAGGAGCGGGGGGTGGGCGAGCGGAAGGCGACCGCTCTCCCACGGCTACAGGCCCGGACCCTCCCCGGGGACCCAGCTAAGGAGAAGGCGAAAGTCGCAGTGGCCCTCCCGGAGCCGCCTACCTTGGCTGACGGCACCACCGTAATTTTCTTGAAGTTGTAATGCGCCATGCCGGCTGCCGTATGCACGCGGGTACTTAGCACTCCCGGAACTTCCGCCGTCGGGCGCAGGTGGGACTTCCACTGTCGGGCGCTTCAGGTACGTCACTTCCGGGAGCTCAGCCAAACGTGTCCTGCGTGCTCTATGGCGCTTTCCGCGTCGCACAGCGCACCCGTCCGGCCTGGAGGTCCGCCACGGAGGGCGTGTGGGGGCCCAGGAGCGAGGGTGCGGGGGAGAGGACGCCCGGGTTTTAGGAGGAGCGCGGAGACTAAATTCCTGCTGAGTCCCGACAGACTGCCCTGCGGGTTTCTGGAGCGGGTTCAGGCCCCCAGCCACCCGCCCTGGGCCAGGGTTTGAGGGTCCGGGGTCTTGGGATTTGGGGGTCGCGGGGCTTAGGAGTCCAGAGGGTCTAGGGGATCCGGGAGTCTGGGGGTCCCGGGTCGCGGCGAGCCTCGCAGAGGAGGAGGAAGCCACGCGTGCGGGGCGTGCCCAGGCTCTGGGTGTGGAGCAGGTGACGCCCCCACCCCGGCCTCGCGCGTGGTACCTGATCCCGGGCCGTGGTGAGGAGGCCCTCGCGGCTCCCCTGCAGCCCTCCTTTCTCGTGCTTGTTAAATCCCAAAACGGGCGGAGAAGGGAAAGCCTGATCTAAGGCGAAAGAGGTGCAGCTGGTTCCGCACAGTGCTTTAGGAGAGCCAAGGGAGCAGTTGCGAGAGACTGTCCTGTGGGGTCCAACTGAGGAGAAGGTTGATGAGGATGGAGCCTTTACTGCTTTAATGTTTGTGAATAGTGTGGCCGCTCCCTTTGGGAATCCAGGGCCACAGCCCTTAAATTAAACGTTAGGTAGGGCTGACTCAGTCAAGCAGTGTTCAGAGCTGTTGACTATATATTAACTCGTTTAATTTCTGCAACAGCCTCATGAAGTGCGTGGGGAAGCAAGGCACACAAGGCTCGAAGGCACCCCGTGGTTGTGCAGCTAACAGGCAGCAGAGGTGGGCTTTGAACCCAGGCAGCCTGGCTCCAGCAAACCTGCTTCTAACCATTAGCTATACTGCTTCTCACGCATCTGGGATGCCCCCCACTCTCCAATCCTTTTAAACAAGTCCTATTCTTACACGAAAATACCTCTCATAAATTCCCACCATTCCAATAGTGAAAATCTGAGTCTTGCTTTTCTCATCTATTAACTATGCTTCCATTTTTGTGTCACAAGGCGGATAAGCATACCTCCTACATCTTTGTGGCACTTCTAAAGGAAGCTTCTAGGGTAATTAGGATTTGCTGGCTATGATCATTTGCTAAACCACAGGACAGTTCTGGCCACCGTTTCCGAGATTAGCAAAGCTATGCTCATACTTAATTGCCCTTTCTTTTAGGTTCTTGTATGTTTCCTCAACCTCTCGCACTTTCCCTCACTCTGATATAGCTAGTTCCTCTTTTTCTTTTAATCCGGTATTTAGATAAGCCCAGTCACTACTTTGCTTCAGATGGGCAAACCTCCTTTCTTTAATTTTTTTTTTTTTTTTTTGAGACGGAGTCTCACTCTGTCGCGCAGGCTGGAGTGCAGTGGCGTGATCTCAGCTCACTGCAACCTCCGCCTCCAGGGTTCAAGCCATTCTCCTGCCTCAGCCTCCCGAGTACCTGGGATTACAGGCACCTGCCACCACTCCCGGCTAATATTTTGTATTTTTAGTAGAGACAGGGTTTTACCATATTAGCCAGGCTGGTCTCAAACCCTGACCTCAAGTGATCCACCCGCCTTGGCCTCCCAAAGTGCTGAGATTACAGGCATGAGCCACCTGCTTTTAACTTGTTCAGCTACAAAGGCATGTCTGTGAATGCACAACCATAATGACTCATCATGGGACCAGAGCTATAACAATGATTAGGTACCAAGCATTTTACACCATGTGCGTGTTGATGAGAATCAACATCCTTGCCTCTTCTTGTGATTTTCTGGCTGAGTATAGCTTCTTGGGGGCAAGTATGTGTTCCACACCACTAGGAGCAAGCTTCTCTATCATACACTTCGGGCTTCTCTGGGGAAGCCAAACTCTAAAGGCCTTTTCTGAGGAGTGTCGGAAATGCTGCCTGCAGTACGAGGCACATTGCCAGTTCCTGACTGTCAACAGAGGTGCCAGCTACCAGGATGCCTCCGAGTGTGTACCTTGTGACAGAGAAAGGTACTTCTCAGCTGTAGTAAAGGATGCTCTCAAGGGTACTCTGCAAAGCTTCTGACTGCAAGGCACTTCTCAGTCAAAAGCTTTGTTTTTCAGACCTTTTTATTTTGTGGGCTTGGTCTTTTCTGTTTTACCTTCTCGTTGCTGTAATTCTGATGGATGAAAGGTACATTTTGCAGAACTGAACTTCCTGCCTGAAAGGAGCCTTTACACGCGGATTAGCCATCAGTAGGCATCCGGTCTTAGAGGGTCCAATGAGTACTCCTTCGGGTCTGTCGGCCACTTCCTTGGATCCCCACAAGAACTCATTCAGAACGAGTCACAGGCTGCTTTGTACCTAGATGCTTCCTTGTGTACATCTTGTTTCCAAAAGAAGTAGCCAGCTCTTCGTGGACAGGAACGGTGTCTTACTTTTTTGCCATCCCTCACATCAGGCAGCACTGCCGAGAGCATTCACAGTGACCGTGGAACTCCGTTGATTGAATGTTGGCTTGAGTAAGTTCCTGATGTCGTTGGGGCTGTAGCACTTGGAATCTGGCTTCTGCAGCCGGGCGCGGTGGCTCACGCCTGTAATCCCAGCACTTTGGGAGGCCGAGGCGGGTGGATCACGAGGTCAGGAGATCGAGACCATCCTGGCTAACATGGTGAAACCCCGTCTGTACTAAAAAATACAAAAAATTAGCCGGGCGTGGTGGCGGGCGCCTGTAGTCCCAGCCACTCGGGAGGCTGAGGCAGGAGAATGGCGTGAACCCGGGAGGCGGAGCTTGCAGTGAGCCGAGATTGCGCCACTGCACTCCAGCCTGGGCGACAGAGCGAGACTCAATCTCAAAAAAAAAAAAAAAAGAAAGGAATCTGGCTTCTGCAATACTCAAGTAGTCCTACTGAATTACAGTACTGTCAAACCCCCCTGCACAACCCTGAAATGGGTCAGAACTCCACACTGTGCCATAAAGAGGAAAGCTGTCAACAGGGAGGTCTAAGGAAACACCTCCTTTGTGGAAGGCAGCAATGGCATGAGAACCACCCTCCAGGCCAAAGGTGCAGCCTGACATTCTCTGCAGAATTACACAATGAGTTAAGAGTGTGAGCTTCGTGTCTGAGATACAGCTCCACCCGCTGTGATCCTGGGAAAATGTCTCAGCTTCACCAAGCCTCTATTTCTTCACTCTTTGCTCACTTACTATCTGCCAGACATGTTGAAAGTACTTTATGTGAATTATTTTAGCTTTTCACTAACCCTATTCCACAGGCATTAATAAGTGAGCAAAGAGATTGTGTATTATTAGTTACGCATTATTATGTATTATCTATGTTCTTATTAGCTGCTTAGTTACAATAATATTTGCTAAACTTTTGTTCTATTCATTAAATTATCGTTGAACCTTAACAACTGCAATGCAGGGAGCCTCCACCACATTCCAGGTCACTTGCTTTCTTCTCGGGACAGCATAGTGAGGTGGGTGTGATTGTCTCTGTTTCACAGACAAGAGTGCTGGCTTTGAGGTGGTTGAGTGCTTGCTCACCGTCACACAGCTGGAGAGACACAACTGGAGGTGGGTTCAGGGCGCATGGAACTCCAAGGCCACTCTCCTTTTGCACTGCCAGCCAAGAGTGGCTTTGTTCTTGACCTCTTTAGAGTTATTACCTTGTTTGGTATTTGTTTGTTTGTTTATTTATTTATGAGACAGGGTCTCACTCTATTGCCCAGGCTGGAGTGCAATGGTGTGATCTTGGCTCACTGCAACCTCCACCTCCCAGGTTTAAGCAATTCTCAGATTTAAGTGCCTCAGCCTCCTGAGTAGCTGGGACTACAGGTGCACGCCACCACACCCCGCTACTTTTTGTATTTTTTAGTAGAGGGGAGATTTCGCCATGTTGTCCAGGCTGGTCATGAATTGTTTGGTATTTAAATGGAGGTACATGATGGATTGCACTTGGGGCCATATGCTGTCAATAATCCCCCAGCACCTGTGTTTCACTAAAGCACTGTTTGCATATGCAGACAGGTTGTGTTTCTTCTGTGATAATTCCGTTCCTGTGCATGGATCATGACAGGCACCTGCGCTAACGAACTTCTGCCCTTGCTCACATCAGAGCTGCTGATAAGGGGTGTTTCTATGGGTTGAGTACGAGTCATTCTATTGATACACTGTTAAAAACATTCTTTGCATTCTGCTGTTACATAAAGGAATAATTTTAGGTTTAATGGAAATCTTGCGATCTCTTTTCCTAGAGAAGATTTGTGATAATAAACGTACATGTATTTGGAATGCATGTACTTATGCTTGTATGATCAGTTTCCAAATGATTCTAAATATCTGCAGGCAGAATTTCTTAAGATTAGCAGTCTGTGCTGTACCCAAAAAGACACTCGAGATAAGCAAAGACAAGTTTCATGTTGCAACAGACATCTGAATCCTTGGTGTTTCTGGAAGCTGGTTAAGCAGGTGGTTGTGATGTCTGACCCTCAGGTTAAAAACAGCGAAAAAAATTCACTTTGATGATGTGACGTCATTGTCACAAGTTTAATAATTGATTTTGAAGGTCTGCACAAGGAAACCATAATGCTTTAGCAATTTCCGTTTTCCAGAGGGAGGAGGCTTAAAATTTCAATTCCAGCCCTGCCACCAACTTCTAGACTAATAGTAAGCTAAGTGCCTTTCTTACTGTTATTTTTTATTAAAAACACATTATTTCCTCACAAAAGCATACAAGTATAAAAATAATAATATTCACTATCAGAATGTACGTGTCTGGACAGTCTAAATTATCCTTTGATAACAAATAGTCTCCAAATCTCAGCATCGGTTATTTCTCTCTGATGCTCCATGCCCACTGCCGTGGACCAAATTAAGTCTCCCCAAATTCAAGTGTGAAAGCCCTGTCTCCCAGTGTTAAGGCGTTTGGAGATGAAGCCTTGGGGAGGTAATTCAGTTCAGAAAAGGTCATGAGGCTGGAGCTCTCCTGATGGAATTGGCACACTTATGAGAAAAGACACTAGAGAGCTGCTCCCAGGCTTCCCCGACCCCATACATGCACCAAGGAGAGACGATGTGAGCACAGAGAGAAGGCGGCTTTCAACAAGCCAGGAAGAGGCTGCACCAGAACCCAACTATGCTGGTGTCCTGATGTTGACCTTCCAGTCTCCAAAACTGTGAAAAGAAAATTTTCTGTTGTTTAAGCCACTCAGTCTGGTATTTTGTTATGGCAGCCCAAGCTGATTAAGATACCCACCATAGGTCAGCAGGGGCCTCTGTTCAGGATGGTCATTGAGGGATCAGACTCCTGGAGTAAAGGTTGACAATAGCTATGCTGAGGAAAGCGGAATGAGTTTGACAAACGTTTCCGTCTCAGCTCCCATGGGCCTATTTCTGGACAGTGAGTTGAGAATACCAGAGTTATTTGCAAACAGTACTGACGCCTACTGCGTTGGCATCTAAAGCAGATGCTCTTTAAATGTGTGTTCAATTGATAATTAATCCAAATATGCTACAATGTATAATGTCAAAATACGTATGTTTAGAAAATCCGAACCTATGACCGTTATATAAACAGACAGGTAATAAACCCTCTTCTGTTCCTGTGTCCCAGGCTAATATTGACTAATGCAGGTCTTTCTTCATAAATGTTCATTCATTTAAAAACTCCACTAAAGCATCAGTATACCTGGGGACTGACAAAGTAGGAATTCCAAACTCTTAAGAAAACATGAAAGAACTCTCGTGAATGATCCCTACCCAGCAAATAACTCCTATCCTGTTTCCTTTCTCCTTATAGTCTGTTTCAGCTGATCATCTTCATAGCTCGCTTTCCATTGGGATTAATGCAGACCACTTTTTTATTTTAAGTTATTCTCATTTTCAAAATTTCTATGGCAGACTGCCATGCCAAGACTCAGTAAACAGCAGTTGAAACACATTCGAAATGGGAAAGTACTAGGAAGGGCATGTGATTGGTGGAGAAAATGGAATCATACAGAATTTTGATAACTTTAAATAGTAAATTTTAGAAATAGATATGTAAAAACTTCGTGATTTCATATTTTGAGGCAATATGTTATTGCCTGCTATATGTGGCTTTATCTAGATAGTGTTTTCCATTTTGCCAACTCATCACAATTTGCTCTTTTTTCCCTTTTTACTTGACTGGCCCACTCTGCCATGAGAAAATGTGGTCTAATCCAAATTATTCTTTAAAATATAAAAAGTTATAGGTTGAGGCTGGGTGCAGTGTCTCACCCCTGTAATCTCAGCACTTTGGGAGGCGAGGTGGGCAGATCACTGGAGGTCAGGGGTTCGAGACCAGCCTGGCCAACATGGCAAAACTCCATCTCTACTAAAAATACAAAAACTAGCTGGGCATGGTTGCATGCACCTGTAGGCTGAAGAAGGAAAATTGCTTGAGGCAGGAGGTTGCAGTGAGCCAAGATTGCGCCACTGCACTCCAGCCTGGGCAACATAGTGAGATTCCATCTCAAAAAAAAAAAAAAAAAGAAAGCTATAGGTTGAAAAAGTAGCAGATCAAGAATAGCTTTGATTAGCACATATATGCTAAAAGCATGTTTACCCTGCCGCCTGCTGCTAGATTCAGGCAATTTCAGACTATCTGTTCCCCACATAATAACAAATTTTAAAACAAGTGCCATTTCTTTTACATGGTCAGCTAGGAATAAAGGACAGTCTCGTATTGAAAACAGTACATGGCTGGGCGCGGTGGCTTATGCCTGTAATCCAGCACTTTGGGAGGCCGAGGCAGGTGGATCATGAGGTCAGGAGTTCAAGACTAGCCTGGCCAAGATGTGAAACCCCATATCTACTAAAACTACAAAAATTAGCTGAGTGCAGTGGTGGGCGCCTGTAATCCCAGCTACTCTGGAAGCTGAGCAGGAGAATCACTTGAACCTGGGTGGCAGAGGTTGCGGTGAGCCAAGATCATACCACTGCACCCCAGCCTGGGCGACAGAGTGAGACTCCATCTCAAAAAACAAAACAAAACAAAAAAAAGTACAAAGTACCTAAAATATGTTTTAAACACCCTTTAAAGTTATCTAAATATTACTTAGTGATACAGTTTGGATATTTTTCCCCACTCAAATCTCATATTGAATTGTAATCCCCAGTGCTGGAGGTGGGGCCTCGTGCGAGGTGTTTGGATCACAGAAAATTGGTATCAATGAGAGGAGCATGGCTATAAAGATACCTGAAAATGTAAAATTAACTCTGGAACTAGGTAATAGGCAGAGGTTGGAAGACTTTGGAGGGCTCAGAGGAAGACAGGATGATGAGGGAAAGCTTAGAATGTCTTAGAGACTGGTTCAATGGTTGTGACCAAAATACTGATAGTGATATGGACAGTGAAGTCCAGGCTGCTGAGGTCTCAGATAGAAATGAGGAAATTATTGGGAACTGGATCAAAAGTCACCCTTGTTATGCCTTAGCAAAGAGCTTGGCTGCATTCTAGTCGTGCCCTAGGGATCTGTGGAAGTTTGAACTAAAAAGTGATGATTTAGGGCATCTGGCAGAAGAAATTACTAAGCAGCAAAGCGTTCATGAGATAGCCTGGCTAATTCTAACAGCTTACCTCAGATGGGGGAGCAAAGAAATGACCTAACATTGGAACTTACATTTAAACAGGAAGCAGAGTATAAAAGTTTGGAAAATCTGCAGCCTGGCCATGTGGCACAGAAAGAAAAAGCTTTTTAAGGAGAGGAACTTAAGCAGGCTGCGAAATGACCGCTTGCTAGGGATATTTGCATAACTAAAAGCGAGCCAAGATAATGGGGAAAAAGGCTTAAAGGCATTTCAGAGATCTTCCCAGGAGCCCCTCCCATCATAGGCCCAGAGGCCTAGGAGGGCAGAATGGTTTCACGGGTCAGGGTCAGGGTATCCATTGCCCTGCACAGCCTTGGGACACTGCTTCCCAGCTGCTTAGCTCCAGTCATGGTTCAAAGGGGCCTAGGTACAGCCTGGGCTGCCACTTTGGAGAACATAACCCTTGGCAGCTCCTGCATGGTGTTAAGCGTGCAGGTGCACAGAATGCAAGGATGAAGAACTCTTGGTGGCCTCCACCTAGATTTCAGAGGATGTATGAGAAAGTCTGAGTGCACAGAGAAGCCTGCTGCAGGGACAGAGCCCTCACAGAGAACCTCTGCCATGGCAGTGCCAAGGGGAAATGTGAGGTTGGAGCCCCCACACAGAGTCCCCAGTGGGGCACTGCCTAGTGGAGCTGTGAGAAGGGGGCCATCATCCTCCAGAAACTGGAATGGTAGATCCACCAGCAGCTTGCACACTACACCTGGAAAAGCCACAAGCATTCAACTCCAACTGGTGAGAGCAGCCCAGGGGGCTGAACCCTGCAAAGCCACAGGGGCAGAGCTGCCCAAGGCCTTGGGAGACCACCCTTGCTGCAGTGTGCCCTGGGTGTGAGACATGGAGTCAAAGGAGGTTATTTTGGAGCCTTAAGATTTAATGACTGCCCTGCTAGGTTTTGTTTGCCTGGGGCCTGTAGTGCCTTTCTTTTGGCTGATTTATCCCTTTTGGAATGGGAATGTTTACCCAATGCTGCCTGTGTCTCCACTGTGTCTTGGAAGTAAATGACTTTTTTTTTTTTTTTTTTACAGGCTTATTGGTAGAAGGTACTTTACTGTCTCAGATGAGACTTTGGACTTTTGAGTTAATGCTGGAACAAGTTAAGATTTTAGGGGACTATTGGGAAGGCAGGATTGTATTTTATAATGTGAGAGGGACATGAAATTTGGGAGGGATGAGGGGTAGAATGATAGAGTTTGGATATTATTCCCTGACCAAATCTCATGTTGAATTAGTGCTGAAAGTGGGGCCTAGTAAGAGGTGTTTGGGTCGTGGGGGTGGATCTCTCATGGCTTGGTGCTGTCTTTGCAATGGTGAGTGAATTCTCATGAGATCTGGCCATTTAAAAGTGCATGCCACCTCCCCCACCTCTTGCTGCAGCTTTCACCATGTGACGTCCTACTCCCCTTTCACTGGCCACCATGATTGTAAGCTTCCTGAGGCCTCCCTAGAAGCTGAGCAGATGTCAGCACCATGATTCCTGTACAGCCTGAAGAACTAGAGCCAATGAAACCTATTTTCTTTATAAATTACCTAGTCTTAGGTAGTTCTTTATAGCAATGCAAGAATGGCCTAGTACACTTTGAAAAAAAGTGTCAGTGAAAGCAGGTACTCAGATGGAGCTCTGCACTGGTTTTCACTCTCAGAGCATTTGCTGAGCTGAGTGAACTCCAGTTTTGGTGTTTATAGCCTTGTGGGGATGAGGCACTGGAAATAGAGCCTAGGGCTACCAAAGGTGAATAGAGTATTCACTCTATAAAGCTGGGTCCCAAAGGGTGCACACTGAGCACTACGAAAATGGGTAAAGGAGGCCCCTGAGAAGTTGTAGCCAAACCCTAGGCCTCATGCCGGTCTTAGAGTGAACTTGGCAAAGCAACACAATTTTTTCTGGAGAAACTTATTTTCATGCCAGGCTCCCAAGAATACCTACAAATAATTTTCCATGGAAAATGAACAACTCATAATACAAAAATCATTAAATCCAAAAGAAAACAAGGCATTAAGAACAAGAACCAGCAGAAACAACAAATAAGATAAATTAAATCACAAAGACTTCAGATTTTGGAATTATAGAACACAAGATACAAAATAATATTGTTTCTTATGTTTAAAGAAGTAATACACAAACTTTAAATCTATGCAGAAAGGAAAAGAAAGAAATGCAGGCTATAAAACTTAACCAAGAAGACTTGGAAAAAATCTAACTGAAATTTCCTGGTTAAAAAAACTTAATTACTGAAAATGAAAACTTAATAGACAGTTTTAACAGCATAATAGAGATAGCTGAAGAAAAGTAGAGAACTGAAATGTAGATGAAAAGAAATTATCCAAATCACAAAAAAGTAGTGGGAAATATAAATTTATATTAGTTCCTTCAGGCAGGAAATAGATGGCACACTCGAAGAATTTAAATAAATATAATTTTTTATTTTATTTATTTATTTATTTACTTATTTTTGAGATGGAGTCTCACACTGTCACCTGGACTGGAGTGCAATGGCACAATCTCGGCTCACTGCAACCTCTGCCTCCCAGGTTCAATCGATTCTCCTGCCTCAGCCTCCCGAGTAGCTGGGATTACAGGTGCCCACCACCATGCCCAGCTAAATTTTTTTTGTATTTTTAGTAGAGACAGGGTTTCACTATGTTGGCCAAGCTGGTCTCAAACTCCTGACCTCATGATCTGCCCACCTTGGCCTCCCAAAGTGCTGGGATTACAGGAGTGAGCCACTGTGTCCAGCCATGAATCAATTTTTTAGAAGACTCTATTTTTTGTTTTGTTTTGTTTTTTTCGAGATGGAATCTCGCTTGTCACCCATGCTGGAGTGCAGTGGTGCGATCTCTGCTCACTGCAAGCTCCACCTCCCGGGTTCACACCATTCTCCTGCCTCAGCCTCCCGAGTAGCTGAGACTACAGGTGCCCACCACCACACCTGGCTAATTTTTTGTATGTTTATTAGAGATGGGGTTTCACCCTGTTAGCCAGGATGGTCTCAATCTCCTGACCTCGTGATCCACCCACCTTAGCCTCCCAAAGTGCTGGGATTACAGGCATCAGCCACCGCATCCAGCCAAAGACACTATTAACAGAAGTGTTAGCTGGGTTAAAAGAACCAACAAAGGATGACGAAGGACCCAGTTAACTGGCAACTGTAGGAAGCCATCACAATTCATAGGACTGAGGGGCAAGGTAATGGTAGAACCTAGCAAATGCTAAAGCCATGTAGAAGGGCCCCAGGTGGGAGTCACAGCCATAGAGGAACACCATGACACCAAGCCTCAGCCCTGCAGAAAGAGAGTGAGAGAAATTAATAACCAGAGCAGTCTCTCCTCATAATTCTGCTGGGGCCTCCCTTTGACTAACCCAACAGCCAGAATGCAAGAGGGCCTGGACATCCAGTCTGTAGAAGTCAACTTCCGGGGGCATAGAGCAGGGCAGAGGAAGACACAACTGCAGGGGCAAATGGAAAACACACAACACTGAAGTTAAGCAGATTGAAATAGATTGAGAAGACCGGTAGGGTTGAGAGCAAATGTTTGTCCAATAAGTACTCCAGAAGGACAGGAGAAGGAGCAAGGGAAGGAGGCAATGCTTGAAGATATAAAGACTAAGATTTTTCCAGGAAAGATAAAGTACCAGAAAGATAAATAAGAAATCATAGTCAGAACGCGGAATATCAAAGACAAGAAGCAATTTGTTAAAAGCAGCTGAAAGGAAAAGCCAGATTGCCATCAAAAGAGCAACAGTGAGTGTGACAGCTGACTGCTCAGCAGTAACATTGAGAGACAGGAGACAGTGGAATATCTTCAATATGACAAGGGAGGGAAAAAAGCAAACAATGCTGCCAAACTAGAATTCGATGCCCAGACAAAATATCCTTTAAGGACGAGGAGAAAAACATTTACAGACAAAGGAACACTGAGAAATCTTACCATAAGCCAACCCTTTCTAAAAGAAAGTTTAAATAACATACTTGCAGTAGAAGCAAAGTGATCAGAATGAGGAACAAATAAAGTGCATAAAAAACAATAGTGATATCTTATTACATTTTAACACATAATTAATAAAGCCTATAAATCAAGAAAGGGATAGAGTTAAGAGTTCTAGGTCCTACTTTCAGAACTAGGGTAAAGTACTGATGAATTTCAGACTTGGTATATTAAGTATCCCTGTTATAATTCCTAGGTTAATGATTATAACTACACAAGCAGAATGTATAACTTCCAAATTAGTAGAAAAAAAACCTAAAGTGGTTAACAAAAGCTCTTTGAAATGAAGGCAAGAAAAAAGTGAAAAGAAACAGAAAAAAAATGGAAAAACCACAAATAATATGGTAGCTATAAACCCAAATGTGTTAATAAGTACAATAAATGTTTAATTCATAAAGATAACTTTAATGTAAACCAATAACATAACCTTGACATATAGAATGCAAAAATTGACTTACAAAGAGAAACTCGTTTCTCTGTACATGAGTACAAAATTCTACCTGAAAGTTAACGAGGTAAACATCCATCTTAAATTTAAGAACAGCAAAATAAAGTAAAAGAACAAAGAAAATGGAGGAATGAGCAGAAATTCATGCTGTATAAAACAAAAGTTGATAATGAAAGGACGAAATGGCCAAACCTGGGGCAAGACTGATGAAGAAAAGTGAGCAGTGGAAATACTGTTTCCAGCCTAGAGGCGGCTCCTGAATGTGTGGCCTGATTCTTCAGCCCCATTGTTCTCTTTGTAACTCTATAGAAATAGCCTATGGGATCGGGTAGTTCATCTGACACACCCTAGGTGGGGGGCTCACTTTTAAAGTGTGGCAGTGTGGGTAGAGTTGCCTCACCCACCCCCACACCCAGTGGCCTCAGTCCACCCTTGCCTTTCATCAGGGTGTTTGTATGTAGTCATCGCTTGGTATGGGTGGAGCACTGGTTCCAGGAATCCCTGTGGACACCCAAATCGGTGGATGCTCAAGTCCCTGGTATAAAACGGCATAGTATTTGCATATAACCTATGCAATCCTCCTGTGTACTTTGTCACTCTAGGTGATTTATAATACCTAATACAACATACATGATATATAAATAGTTGTTGTACTGTATTGTTTAGGAAATAATGACAGGAAAAAGAACTCTAGGCCAGCACGTTGGCTCATGCCTATAATCCCAACACCTTGGGAGGCTGAAGCGGGAGGATCTCTCTCTCTCTTTTTTTTTTATTCTGAGACAGGATCTTGCTTTGTAGCCCAGACCCAGGCTGCAGTGCAGTGGCACTATCTTGGCTCACTGCAGCCTTGACCTCCCAGGTTCAAGTGATTCTCCTGCCTCAGCCTCCCAAATAGCTGGGACTACAGGTGTGCATCACAGCACCCAGCTGGGAGGATCTCTTGAGCCCAGGAGTTCAAGAGGGCAACAGTGAGAGCCCATCTCTACAAAAGATAAAATAATTAGCTGTGCATGGCGGCAAGTTCCTGTAGTCCCAGCCACTCAGGAGGCTGAGGTGGGAGGATCATTTGAGCCCAGGAAATAGAGGCTACAGTGAACTGTGATCACACCACTGCATTCCAGCCTGGGCAACAGAGCCAGACCCTGTCTGTAAAAATAAATAAATAATGAATGAATAAAATTAATTCAGCATTATTTAAATACCTTACCGTAGACTCACTGATTTAAACTCATGCCACTGATTCCTCTGCTAAGTGAAAGATCTGTTCCTCAAGTGTCTCATTTTGCAGACAAGAAAGCAAGTTCCACACATCACACGACAGGCCTACCTTCTACTAGGCCGGGCCGCACATTACGTGACAGGCCTACCTTCTACTAGGCCGGGCCGCACATTAGGTGACAGGCCTACCTTCTACTAGGCCGGGTCACAATTCTTGCCTTCCTATTGTGTTTCCCACTTCACACTGCCTGGGTTCTGTCACGTCCACCCCAAGAGATCTGTGTGCATTCAGACAATTCGCCACTCAGGGGAGCTCCCTTGAAAGTCGCTCCTTGATTACACATAAGAAAACAGCATTTCTTCCATTTCTTCAAACCTAACATTTTGTATATGAAAATCTAGGCAGGGCTTGTGCCCCAGTGACTGGGAGAAGAATAAGAAGAAATTCTAGGAGTACACCTCGGGGTGTTTAGTGCATCGTAACTGAATTCAACAGACACTGAGCTCCAGCTGTGTGGCAGACCCTGTACTAAACACGTGGGGACATAGTAAATAAAACAACATGTAACTATTGCTGTATCAGAGCATGCGTGCTCGGGACACCACAGGTGAATGCTGTTAGGAGAATTAATTCAAACAAGCACATCATCTAAGAACTGTATTGTAAACTATTTCTGATTAATAGATTTGCCACTTTTTCAGACTGCTGAGAACCTGTAAAATCATAAAAGTAACTTGTATGTATTTCCCTTTTAAACATCAAATTTTTATGTAAGTGACTTCCTCTGAAGCACAGGCATTTCTGTGTGCTGGTTTGATCCGTTGTGGTGGTGACTAGTGGACACAGAAGGAGCCAGGCAGGGCCTGCAGAGGCCAGACCCCATCCCAGCCACCGAACAGTGCCAGGTCTTGAGCCTCCTGAGCCTGCCCTGGCTTCCACCCCCATCGCTACTTTCCCAATCACACTATCATCTCATGCCTGTCCCCAGACCCTTGAATGACAGAGTGGGAGGGTTGAGCGTCTGCGCAACAGTGACAGCCGTCATTTGTTGAATGTTGTGGAGCTCCAAGCTTTCGATGAGCATGGAGCTGTTTAATCTTCACAGCACCCTTGAGGTCTGTATTAGCAGGTGTTTCTTGGTTGAGGTAAACTACATCTCTTTGAACTTCTGTAAACACGGAACCGATTACAGTCTGGCCTAATGGCCGAGGGAGCTCGGACCAGTGGCCTGGCCTCATTTCTGTGTTCTGAGACAAGCAGCCCGGGTCAGAGCAGTGCTTTCTAGATGACAGTGTGCTTTACGTGAGTTATTTCTAGTCCCGAGAGTAACGCTTCAAGGGAGCCTTCCACATTCTCAATTTATAGATAAGGAAACTGAGGCCTGGGACAATGAAGGAAGCTGAGACCACACAGGCCGTGGGTGCCCAGGCCTCTCTGAGAAACACTCAGACACATTTCCCATGGCAAGTCTTCCTGGGAAGTTGCAGTTTTAGAAGCTCAGCATTGTCTGGAGAAATAGTTAATGGGGGAAGAGGCAAACTCCCCAGGGAACACCCCTCAAGGGGAAAACCCCTTCCCACCTGCCCTGGGTCTCCGTGGGAGCGAGCCGTGTAGACAAAGCACCCGCTGAGTCACTCCTCATGGGACCTTGACCACTGCCCCTCCTGGTTACCCTGTGCTGTCTGGAGGTTGAATCGAGTGTTTGCCACTCCAAACCAGCTCTCCCAGACCTCGCACAAAGCTGTGATGTTTGATTAGCTGTGCGGAAGCAGGCTCACTCCCCAGGTTCTCTGACTGTCCACCTTTGGGACATGGGGAGCTGTTGATGTTTGTCAGGTTGGGTCCATCCTGGGGAGTTTTGAAGGTTGTAAAGGACCACACAGGGAAAGGGCACTTCCTAAGGTTATTCCCACCTAACTTAAGGTCATGGACCAGAGTTAGGGGACTGGAAATACTCTGTCACACCTCAGCATGAAAACACGGCAGAAATCCTGGGAGAATGCACTTTTCCCATATTCCACAGTATCACTGCTTCCCTGAGATGTGGAAGTTAACATGTTATTCATCAGGGCTAAGCTGTTAAGATCTAGTGCACGTACCCTCTGGAAGCTCTTACCTACCGCATGCAAATGACAATACTGTACGGTTAAGAATTTAGCTAACGGGAACCAGTGTGGCTGTGGCTAGAGCACAGGGAAGCACGTTAAAAGTTCAACAGGCCAGGCACAGTGGCTCACACCCGTAATCCCAGCACTTTGGGAGGCCGAGGTGGGCAGATAACAAGGTCAGGAGATCGAGACCATCCTGGCTAACACAGTGAAACCCCATCTCTACTAAAAATACAAAAAAATTAGCCGGGCGTGGTGGCGGGCGCCTGTAGTCCCAGCTACTCAGAGAGGCTGAGGCAGGAGAATGGCATGAACCCGGGAGGCGGAGCTTGCAGTGAGCCAAGATCGCACCACTGCCCTCCAGCCTGGGTGACAGAGCAAGACTCCGTCTCAAAAAAACAAAAAAGTTCACCAAAAGCGGATCATGTTCGGATTTTTAAGTGAGAACTGAATGGCTGTTGTTTTATAGAAGTGGGGTGTGCCATGCCCTGTGTGAGGAAGGGCTTGTGCCGTCCCAGCCACCCTGTGAGCTCCTCCTGCCCCAGTGAGTCATCCCTGCTGCACTCGCCAGCAGTCTGGGCCCATTTCCATTGGGGCTCTGGCAGGTGGGACTCTCATAGCACATCCACCTCCATCACCAGACCAGAGCTCCTTTACTCTCTGCAAGAAAGGCGGCCCACAGCACACGGTCAGCAGCTGAGTGGGCACTGAGTGGGCGCTTGCCCCTCGACTTCTCCCATTAGTCTCCTTGCCTCCTTGTCCCACCCACAGAATCAGTGTTAATGCCCACTGCACAGGGAGGAACTGAGCATGGTCTCAGTAGCTTAGCTGATGCGTCTCCAGAAAACTTGATGTGGCTCAGCAGCGAGCCCTCCAAACAAACAACAGACAGAACCGCCAGCATTCTCTGTAATGCCAAGACCTGCTGGGCAGCATGTGTGGCCTTGGAGAGGGGAAAGAAGGCAGCTACCCGGGGCTGCATCTTCCTTCTTTTCTAGCTATTTTTCTCTGCCTTATGTCATTTACTAGTCAATATCAGATCTCAGTGTAGAATGCCTGATATTCTCAGTGTTTGATTCTCAGCAAGTGCATACTTCATACCAGTCAAATGGCTTACATAGAAATGGAATGTTTCATGATTGCTTGGAAGTCCCTAAACACCGCTTTCTTGATCTAACTCTGATGCTGTGGCTGTGTGATCTGTCTTCCTCTGGCTTCTACATGAGTGGACGTGAACCCCTTTGGAACCTGTCACCCCTCTGAGAATAGAATGAGAGCTGTGGACTGTCCCGCCACAATTCCACAGACTGGGTAATACATAAGGAATAGAAGCTTTTTTGGCTCATGGTTCTGGAGGCTGGAAAGTCCAAAACATGGTGCCAGCATCTGGTGAGGGCCTTCCCCTGGTGGAAGTGGGTGCAAGAGACAGAGAGAGGCCGGGTGCGGTGGCTCATGCCTGTAATCCCAGCACTTTGGGAGGCTGAGGCAGGCAGATCACCTGAGGTCAGGAGTTCAAGACAAGTCTGGCCAACATGGTGAAACCCCGTCTCTACTAAAAATACAAAAATTACTCAGGTGTGTTGACACATGCCTGTAGTCCCAGCTACTCAGGAGGCTGAGGCAGAAGAATCTCTTGAACCTGGGAGGCAGAGGTTACAGTGAGCTGAGATTGCGCTACTGCACTACTCCAGCCTGGGCAACAATTGCAAAACTCCGTCTCAAAAAAAAAAAAAGAGAGAGAGAGAGAGGAATGGGGACTAACTTATCAGGAGCCACCTCCCTAGACAACGAATCCACTCCCGACACAAAAGCATATTCCATCCACAGGGCCAAAGCCTCAGGCGTAACCATCTCAGAAAGGCCCCAACACTGTTACCAGAGCAACTCAGCTCCCAGCACGTGAACTCCGGGGACACAGGCAAACCGCCACGTTCAGAACGTTGGCACTTCTCATTTGAACTCTATCTTCACACACCCTGCATGAACTGGGAAGCACCCTCAGCAAATAGATTCATGTGGCTACACTACGTTTGTTCAGTTTGCCTCCCGTATTGCAAGGGTTTTGCCCTTCCAGTTTCTGTCAGCTTCTGGGTGAAATCTAGTGCCTTCAAACTGTTAATATCTAATACAGAAGTTATCGTGGTTATTAGCAGGAGAGTTCCTCCAGTAAAGGCAACACTGCCGTGGCTTAAAACAGATTATGCAAAACAATTTCACCATGTGGATGTACATTCAGATTATGGACTGATACATAATCGAAATCAGAAATCTTTACAAATCGAGGAAAATGTATTTTCCTACTATTGTTATAAAATAGTTGGGGCCACTTCTACTTCCTAGTATCCTTGGACTACATAAAACTAACAGCTGCGATTCAGTTCCACATTCTGCATCTAAGGAGCCAGCGGTGGGAGCCGAGCCTTCCTGCCCTGCATCTCCCCTGTCCTTGTGCTTAATCTCAGCAGCATTACATTAGACTTGCTAATAATTCACCTAAGAGTGACAAAAATAATTTTTATAAGCATGTCACAAAAAGGGAGGAAAAGTTTCTTTTCCCTGCTTTGATATTTGAACCAAATGGAGCTCTGGAAGTTTTCAATAAAACGAAAAATAATTTAAATTGGAGGAAAAAATTCTGTTCCAAAGGCTTACCCAAATAACTCTTTCCTAAAACTGCGGCTGGGCTTGCAGAACTGCCAGAGGGACTGGGCATGAAACGTGCTGGGCGGCTCAGTGTGCCCGTGTGCACTAATGCTGCTTTAATTGGATTTTGCAAACACTGATGATGTCCTCTGACACACAGCAGAGCAATCTCAGGGCAGTCGAGCCAAGGCCAACACTTGGAGCCCTGACACATTCATCATAAAACAATCAGCTGGGCTGGGAAGTAACCTTAATACTTCCACTGTCTCTTCCCAGTCTCTGCCTTCCATTTCCTTTGCCCCCAACCCCTCCGGCTCTACTTGCAACATGTACTTCAAATGTCTTCTCTCTTTATGCTCAGTCCAGTCTTGCAGTTACCATAAGAAGAAAAAACACGTTCCTTACACATCAAGAAAGAAAACAACACCTCTGACCTTGAAAGCAAGCAAAGCTGACACGGCTGAATTTTCCCTGTTTGCAAATGAGTTCAGTCACCCACTCGAGGATCCAGAGTAAAATAAACACTTTGGTGGTCACTCAGGGCAGAGTGTTATGGCACAGAAGTCCCGATGAGTGCTTTCAAAGGACAGCTGGGCAAATATTTACAAGCTCTTAGAGCCTCAGTCCAGTCCCACCTGGGAGCCAGGGATTCTGATAATTCATAGAATGACAGAACCCCAGATTTGGGAGGAATGGAAGATATTGCTTAATCCAGTGTGTGACACCCATCATGGAATTTTTCCTTAAAACACCCCCGAAAGATGGGTGTTGGTGTTCTGCCCTGTGGCAGGAGCTCTGGCTTCCAAAAGCACTCTTGACAATGCTTAGAAATTTCTTTTTGCATTAACTAAATCTTCCTTCCAGAACCTTCTACTCATTGGTCCTTGATCTGTCCTTGAGCCGTATAAATGTATAGTCATCTAATCCATAAATATAGGCATGCAAGAAAGTAATTTCTTTATTTAAGTCAATTTACATTCGCGTCTAAGCCTCCTTCCATCAGCATTGTGGCGGCACTTCATCTCAGTCGTTATTAGTTCCCAGTCACTGCCCGACAGCCCTGGTGTCCCAGGGGTTGTCACGAAGAGGTCACCGGAGTTGGCGCAGAGCCAAGCACGCAGGGACCTCCTGCAGACGCCAGTCCGGGCTCATGACTGCTGAAATGCTCACGGTCCCTTGCCTTCCATCTGGGCTCATGACTGCCAAAATGCTCATGATCCCTTACCTTCCATGTGGGCGTGCAAGTCACGAACTCCCGTCAGCTGCATCTGAGGTCCTCTCTTTTGGACATCTCTATAAAATGGGAATCAGCCTTCCTCTGATCTTGGGATAGTTCCGTTCCCTTCTTCCCAGAACAGTTCTTTTTCTCCTAATTTTCTTTTCTTTTCTTTTTTTTTTTTGAGACAGAGTCTCTCTGTGCCGTTCAGGCTGGAGTGCAGTGATGCAATCTCGGCTCACTGCAGCCCCCACCTCCTGGTTCAAGCAATTCTTGTGCCTCGGTCTCCTGAGTAACTGGGACTACAGGCATGTGCCACCATGCCTGGCTAATTTCTGTATTTTTAGTAGATACAGGATTTTGCCATGTTGGCCAGGCTGGTCTCAAACTCCTGGCCTCAAGTAATCTACCCAGCTCTGCCTCCCAAAGTGCTGGGACTACAGGTGTGAGCCACCGTGCCCAGCCTTTTCTCCTAATTCTTAAAAGCATCACTCCTTTATCTACCCTACCACTACATTCTTCCAAGCTTTTATAAAAGTCAGGAAGAGCCCTTGTCATCAAGCTTTCTGGAAGACACCCGCAGCAGCCGAATTCAAAGTCTGAACCGTCACCTGGAGTGGAGTTGGGAGATGGGAGAACAAACCGGGAAGGTGAATGGAGGGGGACACAATACAGGTTGTCACTGCCTACCTCGTAAAGGGAACCATTTTTTCCCCTTACTTTCCTCCCACATATTTGAAAAGATCTTTCGTGTTTGCCTGAAATCCTATCCAATCCAGAAATTACTCCCATTTCCTTCCGCTATTCCTCATAAGACAGAGTTCCTGGTGTTTTACCCTATCTCATGCACTTGTTTGCCCAAGTCTCTCTTAAAATACGGTGCCAAGGCCCAAGTGCACACGGAAGACGTGTTCTACCGACGCCGAGGGTCACAGGGCTTGGAGAATAGCCATTGTTCTGGGGAATGCACAATGAATAAAGCGTAAGATCATAACAGCTTTCTCCCCAGATACAGCATTCTGTGATTTATATTGCATTTGCAGTTAGATAGAACTACCTATTCTCTTTCTAGCCCTTTCCCCAGGATGTGTGCCCGCTGTCACGCAGGAAGCCATCATACGCGAAGGCACTCACGCCCACAGCTACCAGACTCTGAAGAAGATGGCATTTCCTCCCGATGTTGCCATCACTTCATTCCAGCCAAGTTCTTCTTTGTGGCTCAAGGAATGTTAGCTCTTTGAGATATCATCAACAAAGCACGTGAAATTGTCAGAGGCTGAGCTTTCAGGAAAATCCTATCGACAACAGCCAAGTGGAAGTCAGTCTCCATCCACAGTGACCCGTCTTTGTTCCTTAGAGGACCCTCATTCACATCTTTCTGTGGCGATAGTCAAGATGCTTACGTGGGGTAAAATCCTATCAATTTAGGCTAATTGGAGGGAAGGCCATGGAATGAGGGAAAAGTCAAGCATATTCAGTAACCAAAAAATATGCTAATAAAGGGTTGCTAAGTAGAAAAACATTCTTTGGAAACTATCTCCAAGAACTATTTTCATTATCACACAAACTGCTTGTACGGTGCATTTATAAAGTTTGATCTCAGTTTGCTCTTAAGCAGCATTACTTGCTGGGAAAGCCTTTTTATTAGCTCAACGCCGCACTCCAACTTGAGCTCAGTATGATTAGCATAAATTACAAATTACCAGGTTTCATGTTAATGAGGTTTTCATGCCATAAGGATTATAGGGTCTTGGAGACAGAAGGAATCTTAGTGGGAATTGAATCCAATCTTTTATCCATTTCTAGAAGCCTCTGCTTGACTATTTCCTGAGCCAGAACTACACATATGAGGGGATAACACAGTCCATCACAAACACTGCTCTAGAAAATAGAAAACAGGGCCAGGCGTGGTGGCTCATGTCTGTAATCCCAGCACTTTGGGAGGCCGAGGCGGGCGGATCGCCTGAGGTCAGGAGTTCGAGACCAGCCTGGCCAACGTGGTGAAACCCTGTTTCTACTAAAAACACAAAAAATTAGTGGGGCATGGTGGCACACGCCTGTAATCCCAGCTACTCGGGAGGCTGAGGCAGGAGAATTGCTTGAGCCCAGGAGGCGGAGGTTGCAGTGAGCCAAGATCATGGCTGGGTGAGGAAGCTTAATGAAGATGGTGTGTCCACGGAATTCCCGGCATTCCTCCCTCTGTTGCCGCCTGAAGTCTGGGGTTGCCTCCGCCTGGCCCAGTGTCAGGCTGGCTTCCGATTCTCTCCGCAGCAAGGGTTGAGCCTCCTCCTCCCTAGAGTTCTGAGATTTCGTGACATGCCTTGTGGGTCTTGTTCATTCTTTGCTCAGGCTGGAACTCGTTTCTTTTAAATGTTTTAGCTCCTCACTGAACCAAAAATGTATTTCTATTCTTTTATTTTCATCTCTTTGTCTTTTGGTTTCACCTTCTGAGAGTTTTTAAAGATTTTATCTTCCAACCTTTCTTTTGAGGTTGACATTTTTGCTCTCATAGTTTAATTTTTTTGCACAAGCTTTTGTTTCCTTTAATACATTCCTTTTTAAGGTGTTCTGTTCTTGTTTCACGGGTTCAATGTCTACTTCTCTAAGGATGTAAATTCTAGCATTTTTATTCCTTGAGGTGTTCTCCCTGTGCTGCGCCCATTTCCTCCAAATAGCTTTCCGTTTGTCCTGTTTGTGTGTGAACTTGACCGTGGATGCTTTCCCCAGGAGTCTGAAGATTTGGGGCTGTCCGCCCAGCAAATCAGGCACTACCAGGCTGACTGCAGCTCTGTGTGTGGCCACATTGTTCCGTGATCTTGGGGGAGGCCTCATCGGAGAGCCCTTCCCGTTAGGGTCTTCGTGGCTTTCCGAGTGGATGAATGAGAGCCTTTAAAGGAGAGGGTTTGAACGCCTTGTCTTGGAGATGATAATCCTTTGGCTGCCAGTGTTCTGAGAGCCAAGTGGGGAAGAGGGGGTGGCCTCAGACTCAAACCATCCCGGGAGAGACCTCTCTCTGTGTGGTCCAGAGAACACACCTTCTCCAGGCATCAGCCACAGTGGGGGTCACTCACCTTCTGTGAGAGGTGGAGGAGCAGGCTTCTTGCCCCATCTCCAGCGAGCCTTTTATTTCAAGTCTGCCTTTGCCCAACACCCATGGGTGCTGACGCTCCCATTCTGTGCCTCTTGGGTTTGAGCTGCAAATGTGCTTGCCTGCGGCTCCACCAGCTTTCGGCTTCCTCGGTAGGATGTGCGGACACCACTGACCCAGCTCCCACGGCTCCTCGTCCATGCCTCCTCTTCTGTTCCTTTTGTCCTCAAAGGCTTGTGCCACATTCTTCTTTCCTCCTGTTTATCGAGATAGGGTCTGGCTCTGTCGCCCAGGCTGGAGTGCAGTGGTGTGATCATGGCTCAATGCAGCCTCAAACTCCTGGGCTCAAGTGATCCTCCCACCTCAGCCTCCTAAGTAGTTGGGACTACAGGTGTGTGCCACCATGCCCGGCTATTTTTTTAAATTTTTTATAGAGACGGGGTCTCACTATGTTACCCAGGCTGGTCTTGAACTCCTGGCCTCAATGAATTCTCCTGCCTTGGCCTCCCGATGCTGGAATCACAGATGTGAGCCACCACATCCAGCCTCCTCCTTCTTCTTTTTCTCTTTCTCTATCTTCCTCACCTCTACTGTCTTTTTAGAGAGATTTTTAGATAGAAACAAAATAAAATCACACACACACACACACACACACACACACACAAAACCCACACATACAAGAACCCACTGTGTATTCAATTCATTGACACCTAAGTCCCTTTCTGCTTCTTCAAACAACGTTATGCTCCAAACAGGGACAAATTAAAATCATGAGTGAGTCCACCACGAGGCCTCTCTCTCCTAAACAGCAAAGCCACTGCCAGGAAGGGACCTGAGCTCTGTTTCTATGGTTGCTTCCTTTGCTTGTTTGACATAAATCAGTTGATGATTCTAAACCAAAATGTCACCTGTTTATTGCTCTTTTTTTTTTTTTTTTTTTTTTTTTTTTTTGAGACGGAGTCTCGCTCTGTCGCCCAGGCTGGAGTGCAGTGGCGCGATCTCGGCTCACTGCAAGCTCCACCTCCTGGGTTCACGCCATTCTCCTGCCTCAGCCTCTCCGAGTAGCTGGGACTACAGGCGCCCGCCACCACGCCCGGCTACTTTTTTGTATTTTTAGTAGAGACGGGGTTTCACTGTGGTCTCGATCTCCTGACCTCGTGATCCGCCCGCCTCGGCCTCCCAAAGTGCTGGGATTACAAGCGTGAGCCACCGCGCCCGGCCTTATTGCTCATGTTAAGCAGCAGACATAACTCTCTCCCAGAAGGCAGTCACCTCCCAGCGTGTGACATCGCCATGTTTTCTTCACAGCGCCGGGTCTTGGTATCTAGTAGGTGCCAGTTAACAAATGTTTGAACGACTTGGCGAATAAACAACCGTTTCATCGATTATTTAATCAGCAACTGGTTAGTGCAGAAATGACTCTAAATAGCATGTTTCCTTTCTCCTTTAGTTTGTTTCTGCTTATATACAAATATCTGTCAGTTGCTAATTCTTCCATCGCGTCTGCTGCATTCTTGGTGTCTCCGACAAGACTGTAAGCTGCTTGAAAATACGGATCGCCTTCGAATTGTATAACCGAGAAATGGGGAGGGCAGGCACCATGTCTTTGAGATGACCCAGGAGCCGCACAGAGGTGGGGAAATGAGGGCAGAGAAACCGGCCCAGACCTTGGGGGCCTCAGAGTCCAGGCAGGACCTTGGTTTCTGATTGTGCCTCAGAAGTGACTCAGCACCACCGCCTTCTGTCCTTGGGACGTTCCACTGAGCACCACCGTGGGAGATGCCGACAGCCAAGTGGGGCCCTCAGCCCGGCCTTGCCCCACGGGCACTCCTGGCAGGACAGACACAGACACATGGCTGGAAGGACTCATTCTCCCAAGCTGTGTGGACCACGGGCAGGCGGGTGCTGAGCTGTGAAGACCTAGCAGGTCCCCCGTCCACTCCCAGCCTGAGCCTGCATGGCTCCCAGGCAGCCCTCTCGGGCCTCAGTGTGCAAGGCAGCCCCAGCTGGAGGCCCTGCCTGGGGTCATTCGTCGTAGCCTGTGCGTCTACACCGAGTGTGTGTCAGTGTTCCGTAAGCCTCCCAGGGCTCCCGGTGAGGCCTGGCCCCGCGGTAGGTGTTTATCCTGTCCGCCCCTCTCAGAGCTGTGCTATCCTGTGCTGTCCTGAGCTGTCCACGCCCATGACAAACACACGGCTGGTGAGGTCCCTCTCTCCCTGCAGCCCCGGCACTCCACAGTCAGCATAGTCCTGGCCGCCGTCGCCTTTTCATCACAAACACCCTCATTAGTTAGCGGGGCCAACAGCATTATCCTCAGAAGGGTCAGGAAACCCGGTGTCACTCTGGGCTTACACTTGGACCCTGCGTTTTGTGGCCCATGACCTTTAACGTCGACGTGGCCTCTGACGTCTGACATGTCCATTGAGCCAGACCTCTGCTAACTTCAGCACATTCCAGTTTTTATGGAGCCCAAATTGATCATCTGCTGCAACAACATTTGACATCCTGGTTTCCGGTTCCTTCATCTATCCTTGGCCCTAATCCACAGATTTCTGGGGACTGTGCCCTAGCCCACAGGAAAAAAAAAAAAAAACAACAGATGTAACTAATGTTACTAAAATGTTACTAAAATCATATTTTAAAAAATGAATCTGGGCTGGGCATGGTGACCCATGCCTGTAATCCCAGCACTGTGGGAGGCCAAGGCAGGCAGATCACGAGGTCAGGAGTTCGAGACCAGCCTGGCCAACATGGTGAAACCTGCCTCTACTAAAAATACAAAAATTAGCCAGGCGTGGTGGTGGGCGCCTGTAATCACAGCTACTCGGGAGGCTGAGGCAAGAGAATCATCTGAACCTGGGAGGCGGAGATTACAGTGAGCAGAGAGCATGCCACTGCACTCTAGCCTGGGCAACAGAGGGAGACTCTGTCTCAAAAATATAAATAAAAATATTCGTATCACCCTCAACTCACAGCCAGGTTTACAAATGGGGGCATCTACATTTTTAGGCCTTAGAGCTTGTTTATAGAACTTACCACATTCTCCCTGCTATGGGTTGAATGTGTCCCCCAAAAATACATGTTGGAAACTTCATTCCCAAGGCAACAGCACTGGGAGGTGGGGCCATATGGGGGGTGTTTGGGTCACGAGGGCTCTACCCTCATGAAGGGATTAATGCTGATGCAACTTTGAGCCCGTGCTCTCTCTTGCCATGTGACTGACGCCTTCCACCATGTCATGACACGGCAAGAAGGACCCTTGATCTTGGACTTCTCAGCCTCTGGAACCATGAGCCAAATAAACATCAACTCTTAATTACCCAGCCCGTGGTGTTCTGCTATCGCGTTGCAAAATGGACTCAGACACTCCCTTATGTTGTCATCGACGGCATGTTTTCCTCTTTATTAGGCTGAATTTGTAAACTCCTGGAAGATGGGGACCATAACCCATTCATCTTTCTATTTCCCACACTTCTGTTCAGACACCAGAGGAATTATGACATTTTAATATATCCAAAAGCTCCCAGGAGAACAGTTCTCCCAGGAGAACCGGCCGTGTGCTGATCAGATTCTGCACGTTGGAGGCAGGGCCCCAGCTCCCCAAGCCGTGTGCAACGGGTGATCCTCAGAGCACATGTCAAGGAATAGCAACGTGGTGGATAAGAAGCACGTGGTGAAAATGAACCAAGAAAGAAGATGATGGGGTGAGAAAGATCCACAGTCACTCACTTGTGAAGTCAGGGTGTCTCTGGAACTCAAGCTTCATGAACTTGACATGCTTCTGTCTTCCCACCCCATTTTAAACATATGGTTAAAAATAGCAGGTCACTGTGGTGATCCTGGGGCAGGGGAGGACCAAAGCCTGGACTACCATGGTATATGGGGTGCAGAGAGCAGGCACCTGGCCACAGGCTGGAGGAAGGAGAGGGGGAAAGGAAATAGCAAGTGTGGGAAACGCTACTGCTACACAATTTAGCACAAGCTTAGAGTGGAGAGCAACATCCAGCTATCACCTCAGCTTCTGTAGGTCAGAATTCTGTGCACGTGAAGCTCAGCCCTCTGGCCAGGGTCTCGGGAGGCTGCATCTGGAGTTCAGGTGGTCTCATCTGGAGTTCAGGTGGTCTCATCTGGAGTTCAGGTGGTCTTCTGAGCTCACTGAGGCTGTGGCAGAGGTCAGACCCTGTGCTTGTCTGAGGGAGGTCCCTGGCTTTGGCTGGCTGTTGGCCAGTGGGAGTTCAAAGCTTAGGTCTCTGCATTCTTCCTTGAGGCCAGCCAGAGGAAAATTTTGCTTTTCAAGAGCTCACCTGATTGGGTCAGGCCTACTCGATATTATTTTTCTTTTGATTAACTGAGTCAACTGGCTTGGGTCCTTGATTCCATCTAATAGATCCCTTTTGCCACATGACATTTCATAATCACAGGATTTGTATCACACCTAGCTAACAGGTTTGTCCCACACACGACAGGAGGGGGGTCACTGAGTATAGTCATCTCTGTGTCAAGGAAGCCAAATCCTTATTTTAAGCCTTGACCTCTCCCTTGGACTCTTATGGACTGAGTTGTGTGTCCCCAAATTTACATGTTGAAGTCCTAACCCCCCACGTGACTGTGTTTGCAGATAGGGCCTATATAAGGGTAATAAGGTTAAATGAAGTCATATTGTTGGGCCCTAACCCAAAAGGATTGGTATTCTTTTTTTTTTTTTTTTTTTTTTTTTGAGATGGAGTTTCACTCTTTTTGCCCAGGCTGGAGTCCAATGGTGCGATCTCGGCTCACTGCAACCTCTGCCTCCTGGGTTCAAGTGATTCTCCTGCCTCAGCCTCCCAAGTAGCTGGAATTACAGGCATGAGCTGCCACACTTGGCTAATTTTTTTGGTATTTTTAGCAGAGATGGGGTTTCACCACGTTGGCCAGGCTGGTCTCGAACTCCCGACCTCAGGTGATCCACTGGCTTTGGCCTCCCAAAGTGCTGAGATTACAGGTGTGAGCCACGGTGTCCGGCCTAGGATTGGTATTCTTATAAGAAGAGGAGATTGGGACACACAAGTGCACAGAGGGAAGATGAAAGGAAGACACAGAGAGAAGTTGCCTGCCATGGTTTAGATATTTGTCTCCGCAAACCTCATGTCGAAATGTGATCCCCAGTGTTGGAGGTGGGGCCCAGTGGGAGCTGTTCCGGTTATGCGGCTGGATCCCTCATGAATGGCTGGTGCTGTCCTGGCAGGAATGAGAGAGTTCTTGCCCTGTTAGTTCCCCCAAGAGCTCACTGTTAAAAAGAGCCTGGTGCCCTCCCCCTCTCTCTCGTCTCCTCTCTGGCCACATGATCTCTGCACAAGCAGCTCCTCTTCACCTTCTGCCATGACTGGACCTTCCCGAGGCCTCACCTGAAGCAGATGCCGGCCCCATACTTCTTGTACAGCCCGCAGAACTGTGAGCCAAGTAAACCTCCTTTCTTTATGAATTACCCAGCCTCAGGTGTGCCTTTATAGCAACACGAATGGACTAAGACAACAGCCATCAACGAGCCAAGGAGAAATATGAGTTTCTGACCTACGTCATTTTCCTTCTCTGAAGAACTTCTTTTCACATTTCTTACAAGGCAGATCTCCTGACAACAAATCCCCTCAGGTAATTTCACTGGACACAGAAATCTAGGTAGGTGGTTTTTCCTCCCCACACTCCAGCAGCCATCAGTGGCAGTCTGGCGTTCCTGCTGGTGCTGGATCCACATGCGGTTTCCGCTCCATTCAGCTCTGCTCCTCTGTGTTCTCCTGCCTCTCTGGGGTTTTGGGCAGTGATTTTTTCCCTATGCCTCGATTCTGTGGCAGACCAAAGAAAAGGCATTGATTTTCACATTCTTCTGCTTTTTTCTTGTTCTGAGAATATAAATGATGACATCCCAGCTCCTTACCTGCCAGACTGGAGTCCTGAATGCTCTAAGGGGTCCATGAAATTAACCATATTAATTAAATAATTAATTCATAAATCATTTGGTAATGACCCTCTCTTCCATTCTTTTTTTTTTTTTTTTTTTGAGGCAGGGTCTCGCTCTGTCACCCAGGCTGGAGTGCAGTGGCATGATCTTGGCTCACTGCAACCTCCACCTCCCGGGTTCAAGTGATTCTCCTGCCTCAGCCTCCCAAGTAGCTGAGATTACAGGTGTGCTACCACAGCCAGCTAATTTTTTTTTTATATTTTTAGTAGAGATGGGGTTTCACCACGTTGGACAAGCTGGTCTCAAACTGCTGACCTCAAATGATCCACCCTCCTTAGCCTCCCAAAGTGCAGGGATTACAGGAGTGAGCCACCATACCCAGCGCCTCCCTCCATACCCAGCGCCTCCCTCCCATTCTTAGTCTACAGTTTACACTGGGGGGTCAGTCTTGCTGTTGTACATCCTATGGGTTTGGACAAATGTAGGATGACATGGATCCACCACTACAGTATCCTACAGAATCATTTTACTGGCCTAGTAATCCTCAGTGCACCCCCACTCATCCCTCCCCTTCTGTCAACCCCTGGCAATCACTCATCTTATTACTGATCTTATTATCCCCAGTTCCGCCTTTTCCAAAATGTCCTGTCATTGGACTCATAGAGAATGTGGCTTTTTAAGATTGGCTTCTTCCACTTAGTGACATGTGTTCAAGGTTCCTCCATGCCTTTTCATGGCTTGATAGCTCATTCTTTTTATTGTTGAACAATCATGTTTCCAACAACTGCAATACATTTCACAATGAAGAATGCCCACGTGTGGGTGATTCATGAGGGGACATGGAGGTGGATTGATGAGGAAGTGGGATTGACGAGGAGGTAGGATTGCTGAACCAGCAGGAATGCCTGCTTTACACCTTTCACCAACAAATGCTGCCAAATTTCCCTTCCCAACAGTTGCATCATTAGGGGAGAATATACATATTTCCACACCCCTGCAGCCCAGTACATCTCATGTTTTCAGGAATAAATTTTCCAAACTTCTCTGAGAGTGTCCTGGGACCACACACTCTATATCCAAACTCAGCCGGTACCCACTGTCAACCACACCTTGTCCACCTGCCCTGCCCTGCCTTCTGCAGGGACTCGGCAGCCACCAGCCCAGGGCTGTTGCCTGTGGGGACCTCAGGCGGAGCGTCCTTCCTCCGCCCGGAGACTCCACTCTTCCAAATGCCACCCCATCCTGGCTGAAGTTGCTCCTCCTGGGCTCTTTGTCCTTCTGGTCTAATGTGTTTTGTTTCTTTCTGTTCTTTCAGAATTAATGTTTCATGTTCAACCTGAAGTCTCTGATAAGTCCTTTAAGTCCAAGCTGGCGTAGTGGATGATGTGGGCAGCAGGCCCGTGACTCCACGTGGACCCCCATGACCGTCGTCAGTGTGTCTACGCGAAGCTGTACCAGTTACAGGAGAAACACTGGGTGGGGAGACTTGGATGAGGTCAGCGGAGAAAGCGGCTACATGGATTCACCCGTCGCTTCAGGTGACTGTGGAGCTATGAAGACCTGAGGCAGGTACTTTTGTGCTAACAAGGAAGGATGTTTATGACATAATTTTAGGGGAAGATATAAATCAGAGGTGTGGGGTGTGCAGAGGCCCCTGCCTTCCCCGGTGGGTGGACAGCACCTGCACCAACATCCCCAGCAAGGCTACACAGGTGCTGTTCTTGGCAGCCATCAAGAGAAAGGTACGTGCCTTAGGCTGCAGGATGCTTAAACATTTCAAAGGTCAATTGAAGAAAGAAGGAGAAAGAACATCAGGAGGGGTAGTGGTGCGTGCCAACGCACTGAGCCTGAGGAATAAGGTGCTTTCGCAGGGTGTCTGTGCCCAGGTGCAGCTGGCGTCCTTGGGCCTGATAGTGGTTAGATAGGCAGGTCCCAGAAGAGACATGTTTGCAAGCACCAAACTAAGCCAGGGAGCAGCTGACCAGCAAGACAGGTCAGCTCTCAGGGACCCTTCAGCCCAAGGGCTGTGGGGAGAACTGGGTGGATTTTAAGCAAATCCAAGTGACAAAACCAGTGGGCGTTTTAGAAATATCACCACAGTTACACATAGAAAATTAATCGGAGGCCAGCCACTGTGGCTCACACCTGTAATCCCAGCACTCTGGGAGGCTGAGGCAGATGGATTGTTTGAGCCCAGGAGTTTGAGACTAGTCTGGGCAACATGGCGAACCCCATCTCTACAAACAATGCAAAAATTAGCCAGGCATGGTGGTGCACACTTGCGGTCCCAGCTACTTAGGAGGCTGAAGAGGGAGGAGCGCTTGAACCAGGGAGGCAGAGGTTGCAGTGAACCAAGACCACACCACTGCACTCCAGCCTGGGCAATAGAGCCAGACCCAGAAAAAATAAAAAAAAGAAAAAAAGAAAAGGAATCGAAAAGGGTAAGATTACAGGAAAGAAAATTTTATAAAATCTCTAAGCATGATTCAAAAGGCCAAAATCATACCCCCCAAAGCTTAGATTTAACCTTATAAAATTTTTATTATATTTGAGTGCCATAAAAACACAATTAAGTCTACATATAACCCAAAAAATAATCCTGTCACAAATTAAAAAGCATTTATATTTTTTGGTATACAAAGTCCAACAATAAAATAAAAACACCAGCTCCAAAATCGACAAATAAGCAATTCATATAAGTATCTAAAAACATTCATCATCAATTCCAAAATTGCCAATAGAGTAATGAACTACAGCCTGGGTATGGTGGCTCACACCTGTAATCCCAGCACTTTGGGAGGCTGAAGTTGGTGGATCACTTGAGGTCAGGAGTTCGAGACCAGCCTGACCAACATAGTAAAACCCTGTCTCTACTAAAAACAAAACAAAAATCAGCCGAGTGTGGTGGCACACACCTGTAATCCCAGCTACTTGGGAGGCTGAGGCAGGATAATCGCTTGAACCCAGGAGGTGGAGGTTGCAGTGAGCTGAGATCGTGCCACTGTGCTCCAGCCTGGGTGACAGAGCAAGACCTTGTTTCAAAAATAAAAATAAAAGTAAAAAAAGAAGAGGGTCAGGAGAAGGCCCATATTCCCCGAAAGGACCAGCTTGCACTCTCCCATCACAAAAGTGCTTATGAACAGTGAGCGGGGCTGCTGGTTTGGGATTTGAGGCTTTGGTGTTTTCCTGTTTGGAGTTCACTCCCATCACAGAATGACAGGATGTAAAGGGGCAAACTGTTCGCTGCATCTCAGGCTGCAGACGAGGCCTTGGAGATGTCAAGCTCTTCTTCAATATCTGCCTGCATCGTGTCTCATGCATCGCCTTCCTGGCCCAAATTAAGAGCTCCTGTGGTGTCTCCTCTTTACCCTTCTCCTGACCCCCCAGGCCTGGCTCCAAGCCACATACCTTGGGCCTGGAGGGACTTTCCTCTCAGCTACAGGCCATGGCTCTAGCAACAGATGTGGGAGCCCCAGATCCTGCAGCCCACAGCCCACCCTCCAGGGAGCAGTCCAGTCGGAACCTGCTTAGCGCTTGTCTTTTAGGCTAATTGGAATCCTAAGTTAAAGAGTTTCTGGGCCAGGCGCGGTGGCTCATGCCTGTAATCCCAGCACTTTGGGAGACCGAGGTGGGCAGATCACGAGGTCAGGAGATTGAGACCATCCTGGCTAACACGGTGAAACTTCATCTCTACTAAAAATACAAAAAATTAGCCAGGCGTGGTGGCGGGCGCCTGTAGTCCCAGATACTTGGGAGGCTGAGCCAGGAGAATGGCATGAACCTGGGAGGCGGAGCTTGCAGTGAGCTGAGATTGTGCCACTTGCACTCCAGCCTGGGGGACAGAGTGAGACTCCATCTCAAAAAAAAGAAAAAAAAAGAGAATTTCTGAGTGAGACGACACTGCTTGAACCCCTTAGACGCAGGTGTACCCCTGGGCCCATAGTCAGGGGCTCATACGTACTCCCATAACATAACTGTGTAGTTTGTGGTGTCCATCCAGCTCCAAGCTGCCATCATGCTCAGCTGTAGGGGTTGGCTTGAGTGTAATTTGATGGAATCTGTCAGGGTTCGTGGAGTCATTGCCATCTGAGTCAGCTCCCAGAGGCGCTGTGCAAAGAAGGTGACCATTTGGTGGATTAGCCGGAAACCTGGCAGGGGCCTCCTGTCCTGCAGAGCCTGTATCCCCACCTCTGTGGGGTGCCTGGCAGGCACTGGGGCAGGAAGTGGGAGCCTCAAACTGCAGGGGCCAGGGTGGGAGGGAAGGACGCTCAGCCAGCGGGGAACAGTCGCCTCAGATGGGAGTGAGAGGGGGAACCGTCGCCTCAGGCGGGAGTGAGAGGAGGAACTCGAGGCCAGGTTTCCGAGTGGCCTCACACAGTTTCCTTTCTGCCAGGATTTTCAAAGGATTAGAGTTCTTTTTTTTTTTTTATTAACAGTGCAATTTCAAGTTATTCCAGTGAATAGGGCAGTCTTTACTTTGTTTATTTCCTGCTACAACTTAAAGCAGAAAGAACACTAAGCTCTCCAGATTTTGAAGTCAGGCAGCCCAGAAAAGCTCTTTAATAACCATGGTGTTAGCAAATGTAAACTCCCCGTCCTGGGCAACAGGTGGAGACACGTGTGGAGGGGCCATGGAATGTCTTACTGAAGAGGCAACGGCCTGAGCTGAAGGTCTTAGTGTTAGAAGCGAGGACATGGTCTGATCAGCAGCATTTTGGAGGTTTATCAATTACTGGCACCAAAACCACAGAACAGGGAGTCATCTCAGGAAGCACAGAAGTGCTAGAAACACTTCTAATCCCTTGGGGACTGGGGACAAGGAAGAATGACCTGGCAGTGTACTCAGGCACCTGCCTAAGCTGCCACCCCATAGCCTGCCTGGCGGCTATGGTGTGGGTCCCCCATGGGCTGCAGTCCCGGCTGGGGCAAGGGGGCAGGGGCAGACTGGAGTGAGGCAGGGGTGGGGCCCTCAGTTCAGAAGTTGGGGTGTTACCTCCACCACCTCAGAAGCCCACTGGAGTGAAGAGGGAGGGAATGTGGGCCTACTGTTGGGAGGAGTGTCAGAGCTGCCCGAGAGTGTGGCCGTGGGATGGGAGCTGTCCTGGGGAAGTGTGGGGAGGAGACATCTGCCATGCATGTGTTGCACCATCACTGAGCGAATGCGCCCGGCCCGTACCCTGAAGGGCTCCGCTGCCACTCACGGCCGCACTCCCAGACCCACGGGTCCTATTTAGGTTCTGTGGCCTCTCGGTCCCTTGACTGCACGCAGTAGCTGTGTCCTCCTCCCGACCTCAGGCAGCCAAGGCCATGTCCCGACTCCCATTCCATGGGGCCCAACTTTTCGCACCTCTTCTCTGACCCACCAGTCTGAATGAGCCCGGCCACCCTCCCTGGCTCTGCCTCACACCCCCGTCTTTCCATCACATTCACCACTGCCGGAGATTGTCCTTATCACACATTTCTTTCCTAGGGGTTGTTTAGAGCTCCCTTTTCGTCCACGTCCACATGTAGGAGGCCCAGAGCGGGAGCCCTTCCCCAGCCGGGCTGGTGGACACAGACCACCATAAAAGATGGGCTGGTGGACACAGACCACCGTAAAAGACGGGCTGGTGGACACAGACCACCATAAAAGACAGGCTGGTGGACACAGACCACCGTAAAAGACGGGCTGGTGGACACAGACCACCGTAAAAGACGGGCCTTTGGCTGAGGCTCTAGGTGGTCTCTACCTTTGCAGCTCAAAGTGCTGCAGATGGTGCAAAAACAAATGAGCATGTTCCCAAGGCCGCGGAGATCCAGCCTGCGGGCCTGGGACTTCCTGGGCTGCCTGGCCGCTGGTGTCAGCGAGGGTGCAGCCCTCCTGGCGGGTGTCACTCACAGACAGGACTCCAGGATTAACCCATGCGGCTCTGCCTGGCAGGCCTGGCCTTCGCCTTGCACCTTGCCTTCCCCTTGCTCCCAATCAGCAAACGCCTCCAGGCTGAAGCGAGCTCCCATCTTTCCTTGGAGCTTGCTCAGGGATTCCTCACGTCCTGTTAGTCCTCTGATGTTTTCCAGAAGACTTCGAATGCTGCCTCTTCAGAGGCCTCCAGAGGGCTGGATTGCCTAGTCCACGAGTCCTGAGGCAGAAGCCTCACAACTGGCATCTCTTTATGCTTCTAGTGCATCCTAGGAGACGTCCTCCAGCAAATCCTGCCAATTACACACTGGAGCCCATTCTGTTATGCAGTTAGTTCTGGGCTGGTGTGATTTCTTCCTTTTTTTTTTTTTGAGACAGAGTCTCACTCTGTCGCCCAGGCTGGAGTGCGGTGGCGCCATCTCGGCTCACTGCAAGCTCCGCCTCCCGGGTTCACGCCATTCTCCTGCCTCAGCCTCCCAAGTAGCTGGGACTACAGGCGCCCACCACCACGCCTGGCTAATTTTTTTGTATTTTTAGTAGAGATGGGGTTTCACCGTGTTAGCCAGGATGGTCTCGATCTCCTGACCTTGTGATCTGCCCACCTCGGCCTCCCAAAGTGCTGGGATTACAGGCGTGAGCCACTGCACTCGGCTGATTTCTTCCTTTTAAAGGTTATATGTTAAACTCCCTGGAGCTCTATCTGTGGCTCCTAGTGGCAGCCTCTTCTCATCCTGGGATGCAACATCACCCTGGATGTCCCTGAAGGCACCACTTAGTCTCCTGTTTGAAGTTCTTGGCAAAGTGGATATTGTTTTTAATTCAACATCTCAGCAGACTGGACTTTTTTTTTTTTTCAACAGAGTCTTGCTCTGTCGCCCAGGCTGGAGTGCAGTGGTGCGATCTCGGCTCACTGCAACCTCTACCTCCCGGGTTCAAGCGGTTCTAGTTGCCTCAGCCTCTCGAGTTGGGATTATAGGCACCCAACACCACGCCCCACTAAGTTTTGTATTTTAGTAGAGATGGGGTTTCACCATATTGGCCAGGCTGGTCTCGAACTCCTAACCTCAGGTGATCCACCTGCCTCAGCCTCCCAAAGTGCTGGGATTACAGGCATTAGCCACCACACCCGGCCTAAAAAACTGTTAAAAAATAGAAATAAAGGGAAGCTTCCTCAACTTAATAAAGAACACCTATAAAACACCTGCAGCTAACAGGATACTTAATGGAAAAGACTGAAAGCCCCCAGCCTAAGATCAGGAACAAGGCAAGGATGTCTGTTATCACCACTGCATTCAACATGATGCTGGCAGTCGTAGCTATTGCAATAAGGCAAAAAAAGAAAATAAAGGGAAAAGAAGAAAGAGAGAGAGAGACTGAGAGAGAGAGACAGAGAGAGAGAGAGAAGGAAGGCAGACAGGCAGGCAGGAAGGACGGAGAGAAGATGTCCCCTATTTGCAGATGGCATGATTGTCCACAGAGAAAATCCCAAGGAATCGCAAAAAAACCCTCCTACAACTAACAAGTGAGTTCATCAGGATCACAGGATACATGACAAACCATACAAAATTCAATAATATTTCTATATACTGTAATGAATACAAAGACACCAAGATGAATAATATAATATTATTTACAGTCACTTGAAAAATACTTAGGTATAAATCTAAGACATGTACAGGATCTATATGCTGAAAACTACAAAATGCCAGTGAAAGAAATCAAAGAAAGCCTGAATAAAGAGAGAGACACAGGGTGTTCATCGATTGGAAGACTCACTATAGCAAAAATATCATTTTTCCTAAAATGATATATAGAGTTAATGCAATTCCTATTGAAATGCCAGCAAATATCATGCAGATATAGAGAAGATTTTTCTAAAATCTATATGTACAGACAAAGGAATGAGAGTAGCTAAAGCAATTTTGAAAAAGAATAAAGCGATGGACTCAATCTACCTGATTTCAAAATGGATCACAGACTTAAATGTAAAATGCAAAACTGGCAACCATTTAGAAAATAAACAGAGAAAATCTTTGGGATTGAAGACTAAGAAATGATTTCTTACCTGCATGATAATATATAAGATTTCTTACTGGCATCATAATATATAAAAGGAAAAATAGAAAAATTGGACTTCACAAAAGAAATTGCACTTCACAAAAAATAAAAACTTTCACTCTGCAAAAGACTATGTTAAGAAGATGAAAAGACAAGCTACAAACTGAGAGAAAATATTCTGGTTTTTTTTTTTTGAGATGGAGTCTTGCTCTGTTGCCCAGGCTGGAGTGCAGTGGTGCAATCTCAGCTCACTGCTAGCTCTGCCTCCCGGGTTCATGCCATTCTCCTGCTTCAGCCTGCCAAGTAGCTGGGACTACAGGCGCCCACCACCACGCCCAGCTAATTTTTTGTATTTTTAGTAGAGACGGGGTTTCATCGTGTTAGCCAGGATGGTCTCGATCTCCTCACCTCGTGATCTGCCTGCCTCGGCCTCCCAAAGTGCTGGGATTACAGGCGTGAGCCACCGCGCCCGGCCGAAAATATTCTGAATATATTCAAACTACATATCCAACACAGACTAGTGCCTCAAATATACAAACAAGTCTCAAAACTCAATGGTTAAAAAAAAAAAAAAAAAAAGCAAAGGCCAGGCACAGTGGCTCATGCCTGTAATCCCAGCACTTTGGAAGGCCAAGGAGGGTGGATTGCTTGAGCCCAGGAGGTCAAGACCAGTGTGGGCAACATGGGAAAACCTCAACTATACAGAAAAAACAAAACTTAGCTGGGCATGGTGGCACCTGTAGTCCCAGGTACCTGGAAGGCTGAGGCTGCAGACAACTACGATCGCACCACTGCACTGCAGCCTCGACAATGCAGTGAAACCCTGTTCAAAACAAGAAAAAAAAGCTGCAGTCCAGTTAGAAAAATGGGCAAAAGACAGGAAAAACATTTCACCAAAGAGGATACGAATGGCAAATAAGCACAAGAAGAGATGTCCGAGAGAATGATACCGAACATAGTGGGCCCTTAGGGAAATGCAAATTAAAACAAGACAGCCCTGCACTTCTATCCACATGGCTGAAAATAACAGGGTGATGCAGCCGCAGGTGGGTGAGGACGGGGAGAGCAGATCACTCACACGGGGCTGGTGGGCTGTAAGATGGTACAGCCGCCCGGAAAACGAGTTGGAGATCACTCACATGGGGCTGTTGGGATATAAGATGGTACAGCTGCCTGGAAAACAGGTTGGCAGTTTCTTAACAAACTAAACATGCAACCACCGTCGGACCCAGCAACTTTGGGCCAAGGTGTTCGTCCCGGAGAAAATGAAGACTAACGTTCACATAAAAACTTGTACACAACTGTTCGTGGTAGCTTCATTCATAATGGTCAAAAACTGGAAGCTACTGAGATGGCCTTGAACCAGTGTGTTGTTAAGCAGACGGTCATAACCCACACCATGGAGTGTACTCTGCAGTGAAAAGGAACAAGCTATGTGCACATACACCACGGCCTGAACAAACCTTCAGAGAGTGGCTCTGGTGAAGGGAGTCCAGACCAAAAGGTTGTACACCATGAGATTCCATTTATAGAACATTCTTGAAATGATCCAAGTACAGCAATGGAGACCCTACCAGGGCTGAGAAGGAGGCAGGGATGGGAGGGAATTTGGTGGCTTTAAAGGGAGCAGAAGGTCCTGTGGGGGCGGATGGCTGTGCCTGGGCCACAAGTCAGGATCCTGATATTGTCCCCCAATTGGGCAAGATGCGACCACTGAGGCCAGGCACGGTGGCTCACACCTGTAATCCCAGCACTTTGGGGGGCCCAGGTGGGTGGATCACCTGAGGTCAGGAGTTCAAGACCAGCCTGACCAACATAGTGAAACCCCGTCTCTACTAAAAATGCCAAAAATTAGCCAGTCATGGTGGTGGGCACCTGTAATCCCAGCTACTCGGGAGGCTAAGGCAGGAGAATAGCTTGAACCTGGGAGGCGGAGGTTGCAGGGAGCCGAGATCATGTCACTCTACTCCAGCCTGGGTGACAGAGTGAGACTCTCAAAAAAAAAATAATAATAAAAAAAAACAAGATGCAACCATTGGGGAAAACTGGGTAAAGGTTGCACAAGACCTCTCTGTATTATTCCTTACAAATGCATATGAAGCTACAATTATCTCAAGATTAACAGTTTAATTTTAAAAACCAGGCAGCGTGGCTTTGTATTTGGAGCCAGGTCTTTGACTGTGTGTGAGCTGAATGAATGCACGCCTTGGGCCCCATCAGCAGGGAGCAGCGCAGGAAGCTCGGCAGTGGGCGGTGGGCGGTGGGCAGTAGGCGTGGCTCCAGGCAGGAGGACCTCACTCTCGGGGGTCTCCTGTGCTGCCCTCCTCAAGTCTCAGGTCCACTATCACACTGCCAGCAGTTTCAGCGTGGTTAAGTTTTCAGCCACTTTTGTTTGATTTGTTAATTTAAAAAATATTTCACTGGCCGGGCGCAGTGGCTCACGCCTGTAATCCCAGCACTTTGGGAGGCCGAGGCGGGCGGATCACCTGAGGTCAGAAGTTCAAGACCACCCTGACCAATATGGAGAAACCCCGTCTCTACTAAAATACAAAAACGTGAGCCGGGCGTGGTGGCGCATCCCTGTAATCCCAGCTACTTGGGAGGCTGAGGCAGGAGAATCGCTTGAACCTGGGAGGCGGAGGTTGCAGTGAGCTGAGATTGCACCATTGCACTCCAGTTGGGGCAACAAGAGTGAACCTCTGTCTCAAAAAAAAAACCAGAAAAAAACAAAACAAACGAACAAACCATTTCATTAAGGTCATGATTTGGGAGTTTTTACATTTAAAGAAGAAACCAGTATTCCTCAGTCCATCAAGAAAATCAGAGACTCCTCAGCCTCCTCCTTCCAGGGCCACAGAACATTTTTTTCTGTCGTAGAAGGCTGTCAATTCTTTCGTCCTTCCTGGTACTGCGTGGTGTGTCCTGACTGCCTGGGATGGGGTTGTGATGGCCTCAGAATATGTGGGTCACTCAATGGCCATCCTGCCCCCGAGAGCCACAGCACGTTTGCTGTTTGTCTTGCTGAATGGAACTGTGCCGTATATCTTCCATGCCTGAAAGCAGCAGAACAGAACTTTGTTTGTTGGCAAGAACTGGCAAGACACACAGATGACGAAAGGCTGCCTCGCTTCCTTGTCAGTCTGAAATAGGTTTACTTCTGGAGATTGGCAGATAAAAGTGCTTCCGGCCGGGCGCAGTGGCTCACGCCTGTAATCCCAGCACTTTGGGGGGACGAGGTGGGTGGATCACCTGAGGTCAGGAGCTCGAGACCAGCCTGACCAACATGGTGAAACCCTGTCTCTACTAAAAATATAAAAATTAGCCAGATGTGGTGGCATGTGCCTGTAATCCCAGCTACTCGGGAGGCTAAGGCATGAGAAATCGCTTGAACCCAGGAGGCAGAGGTTGCAGTGAGCCAAAATTGCGCCACTGAATTCCAGCCTGGGCAACAGAGCAAGACTCTGTCTCAAAAGAAAAAAAAAAAGTGTTTCAGAGTCAAAAGTATGGAAGTTCTCATGGCCAGGCACCTTTGACTTAAGTTCTCATCACTCAATGTTTTCCACAAAGAAGAGGGAGGGTGGCAAGGAAGAGGAGGGAAATGAACTTGTAAGATAAAAAAAAATTGATATAACTGCTCTGTTCTGTCACAGAATAGTTTCTAGTTCAGTATTTCATTCAACAAATGGAAGAAACAAGCCCCAAGGAGGTTAAATAACTTGCCAAAAGTTAGAGAGAGAGAGGGGTCCCCCAACCCCAGTCATGTTACCACACTGAATTACAAGACAAAGTTTAAAGGAAAGGCCTATTCCCTAACCCTATGAGATTCTTTCATGACTAGAGAAACAGAAACTGCCACTCTAACCGACCTAAAAGTGAATCAGGAAAGCAACTTGCTTACCTTTCTACATCCTTCTGGACAAATGTCACTTTAAAAATCACAGTTATCCCTAATCAGTTTAAGAATCTTTGTATTTTCGCTTTAGAGCCAGCTGATGTAATTTGTGTAGAACCTTCAGCTCCTAGAACGTCTCCCACAGAAGGGAAAGGGGTGTAAAGGCCTCCCCAGAAATTTTCAGACAGAATGCAAAATGTTTAAAAGGCCATTTTTATGTTTACTAGTGGATTTTCGGTATTCTGTGATGTGGTATCAACCAAAAAACAATAAATGTGAAGAAGTGGCAGCAAATAATATCCATAGAGAGACTTTTTCCGGGATTTATCCTGTCGTTATTGAGTTTTTCCTGGCTGTAAGTTAACTTCAGTTCAGGATGTAAAGAAGGCTCATAGGCACACTGCTGCGTGGGGATGAGTCTACTCCGCCGGCCACAAGAAAACACCACAGGCTGGGCTTATGTTCTCGCAGCTCTGGAGGCTGGAGTCTGAGACCAGGGGGCCGTCAAGGCTGTTCCTGCTCAGGGCCTCTCCCTGGCAGGCAGATGGCAGCTTCTCACAGTGTCTTCCCATGACAGAGGGCTCCGCTGTCTCTTCTTATAAGGACACAACCTCATTGGATCAGGACCCCATCCTTATGACCTTAACTAACTATAAATACTTCCTTATTCGAAAGAGAGCCACGGTGGGGGTTAAGGCATCAACATATGAATTTGTGGAGGGACACATACATTCAGTTCCTAACAGATAGTAATGCTAAAATGTCTTTTTTTTTTTTTCTGAGACGGAGTCTCGCTCTGTTGCCCAGGCTGGAGTGCAGTGGCGTGATCTCGGCTCACTGCAAGCTCCGCCTCCTGGGTTCACCCCATTTTCCTGCCTCAGCCTCCCGAGTAGCTGGGACTACAGGCGGCCGCCATCATGCCCGGCTAATTTTTTTGTATTTTTAGTAGAGACGGGGTTCGCTGTGTTAGCCAGGATGGTCTCGATCTCCTGACCTTGTGATCCGCCCGCCTTGGCCTCCCAAAGTGCTGGGATTACAGGTGTGAACCACCATGCCTGGACCATGTCTTTTTTTTTTTTTGAGACAGAGTCTCACTCTGTCACCCAGGCTGGAGGGCAGTGGTGTGATCTCGGCTCACTGCAACCTCTGCTTCCTGGGTTCAAGTGATTCTCACGCCTCAGCCTCCTGAATAGATTACAGGTGCCTGCCATAATGCCCAGCTAATTTTTGTAATTTTAGTAGAGACGAGGTTTCACCATGTTGGCCAGGCTGGTCTCGAACTCCTGACCTCACATGATCCACCTGCCTCGACCTCCCAAAGTGCTGAGATTACAGGGGTGAGCCACCACACCCAGCCTTAAAAATGTCTTTAAATTTTTTTTTAATTAATTTATTTTTTATTTATTTTTATTTTTTTTTTGAGACGGAGTCTCGCTCTGTCGCCCAGGCTGGAGTGCAGTGGCGCGATCTCGGCTCACTGCAAGCTCCGCCTCCCGGGTTCATGCCATTCCTGCCTCAGCCTCTCCGAGTAGCTGGGACTACAGGCGCCCGTCACCACGCCCGGCTAATTTTTTGTATTTTTTAGTAGAGACGGGGTTTCACCGTGGTCTCCATCTCCTGACCTCGTGATCCGCCCGCCTTGGCCTCCCAAAGTGCTGGGATTACAAGTAAATTATTTTTTAAAATATATTTATAAAATATGAATTATAAACATGGTTACAATCTATGCTTATATTTTTTGCAATATGTAAAAAATTGGAAACATTTTAAAATCCATAAACACAAGTATCAACAAACACTTCTTGAATTCCAAATTGCTAACATTTGTTAAAGACTATCAGCAATTTACTGGCCACTAATTGTAAGTACGACTTGGACTGTAATGCACTCCTGAGATTCACAGTGTCAGAGAATCGTTAGACGCCGACTTGAGCCAACCATTTAGGGACTGGATTTAATTAGAAGTCAAAGAACATCAGAAACAGAAACTGGAACTTAGGGCCAGGACTTCAAGATGGGAAATAGGAACTCAAAGCTGAAGGCAGCAGGAAAAGTGAGTCACGGGCAGACACCAGGGCAGGGCGGGGGCAACGCCCAGACACGTGTGGGGCTGAGAGCAGATGCCCACAGCCAGAGTTTGCCCCGGCACTGGCGCTGGCAGGAAAGGAGTGCTGTTTCCCCAGCGCTGGCTGAGTGGCAGGCATGTAGGCTATGCTGTTTCTTCACACCTACAGCAGCATTGCAATGCGAGGTCTGTCCCCACGCAGATGGGGAAGCAGAGACTTGGGGGTGACAGGGCAGGGGCGAGCTGGGGGTTGAAATGCAAACCCAAATCTGCCAGCTCCAAGATCCCCACTCCAACCTCTTCTAGGAGCCATACCTCAGGCTGATGATGTTGAATGAAGATGTCCAGGTTCTCCTTGTGGTGAAAACCAACTAACTACCTTCCCAGGAAACAGGTCTCATCAGCCAGGCCTTGAATACAATTGTGTTTAACAGGAGTATTTAGACTTCCCCACCTACAATTTAGGTAACTGTTGATACAAACATAGCCACTGTTCCGAGGTTGGTAGCAGGTGAATGTTGAAGTTTTAGTCCTTGGCTACACGGTGACAAGTGTGTAAATAATTCGTTCAGCCAATGTTCAGTACTTCATCGAGAATTCTAAAGAAACAGACAAGTCTGACCTCAAAATTCAATGTGTCTTTGGTTCATTTCTTCCTAATTCCCTTTGTTATGCACCAGTAAGACCACTTTTTCTTTTTGAATCATACTATTCATGTTCTTCCATATTTTCTGCAGCCCTGTAGGGCTGTAGGGCACCCGTCCCGCTGAGGCTGCAGTGAGCTTCGATGGTGCCTGTATCAGGTGCTGGGGATAAAGCAGCGGCTCTGATGTTGTGGAGCTTATGTGGACACCACTAAGAAAGCTGCAAAGTAGACATCATTACCCCAGAAATGCCGCTGCACTCCCCGGGCCCTCCGGACCTGGGCCCTCCTGCACCTTCCCTTCACTCCATCACCCTCGCCGCCCACTGCTTCCTTCACAACCTTGTTTTAAAAATACCTTATAATGTCAGTCTTAGCTCACCCAATCACCTCTTGGAAAAAGAATTCAACAGAAATCATAACCACTCAGAATGGAGGCTGAAAACTGGCCCCATGTGGTGGCACATGCCTGTGGTCCCAGCTACTCAAAAGGATGAGGTGGGAGGATCATCTGGGCCCAGGAGGTTGAGGCTGCAGTGAGCCATGATCGCACCACTGCACTCCCGCCTGGGTGACAGAGTGAGGCCCTGTCTCGAAAAGACAAAATGAAACAAAGCAAAACAAACCCTGGCCCCAGGTCATCCTCCTGCTATGTTCAAACGCTTGCTGTGCTGTGAAGAGGCTCCATGTGCATCCCACAGACTGATGGAGGTGACAGGAGGAGGGAGGCTGGGGAAGTCCCAGAATAACACACGGCAGGCAAAGTGCCCATCTGTGGTTTCAAAAAGGACTTGTGAGGCCAGGTGCGGTGGCTTATGCCTGCAATCCCAGCACTTTGGGAGGCTGAGGTAGGCAGATCACCTGAGGTCAGGAGTTCAAGACCAACCTGGGCAACATGATGAAACCCTGTCTCTACTAAAAATACAAAAATCAGCCAGAGGTGGTGGTGTGTGCCTGTAATCCCAGCTACTCGGGAGGCTGAGGCAGGAGAATCACTTGAACCCGGGAGGTGGATGTTGCAGTGAGCCGAGATCGCGCCATTGCACTCCGGCCTGGGCAACAAGAGTGAAACTCCGTCTCAAAAAAAAAAAAAAAATTAGCCGGGCGTGGTGGCACATGCCAGTAATCCCAGCTACTCAGGAGGCTGAAGCAACTAGAACTGCTTGAACCTGGGAGGTGGAGGTTGCAGTGAGCCAAGATCACACCACTGCACTCTAGCCTGGGCGACAGAGCAAGACTCTGTCTCAAAAAAAAAAAAAAAAAAAAAAAAAAGGCAAGTCTCCAGAGATGCTGGATTAAAACCAATGTCCACTTTGCCAGTTCTCCAGGTGCTTATGAAGTCTCGTTCTCTGCATCTTCCTGAAACATCCAATCCTCAACTGGGGAGTCTTTCCCAAATCTCATGTCTCGTCAACTCATTCCTCTTCTTTATGAGGGCTATGGCCAGGCAAGTCATCAAGGTGCAAGTGCAGCCTTTTCTCAGGCCTAGAAGATAATTTTATGCCTATGTGCAGACGGCTGCTATGTAGGTTAAACACCCCAGCAGATTTCTGCAAGAAATCACATGAATATAAGCTGCAGCCCCAGACATCTTAGGCCAGAGTGGTGTTAGTTTCAAAGGAAACACACATCCAGCTTCAAGAAGCCATTTCAGGGCAGCCTAGGCTTTTAATGTGGGTTTCTGCAAAGGCTGTAGCCCTAGAGAGTTACAAAATACACCACAGCAGTTTCTCATCTCCCCCTAGAGAGGGTCTTTCCAAAATTCCATGTTCCTGCAGACCCTAAACCTCCTAACAGGCCTCACTCATGCAGTTCCTTCATCCCTGGCTGCTCCCTCCTGTGCCATCCCCTCCCACCAAGCCTGCACCCTCCTCGCCTGAGCTGGACTCCCTCATTCAACTCCACTGCAGCCTCCCTGGCTTCCCAGGCTGGGAGACCCAGAGCTCTTTCTTACAGCCAGGAAGGGTGGAGTCCTCTCTGACTGCTTTTTGAGCCATACACTGTCATGGAATGTCTATGACGAATTAAAATCCTCCATCTCATTGCTATGTTTTTATTGCCATAGGGAATTTAAAACATGCAAAAGCAGGGAGAAGAGTGTCAGGAACCCCGCCTGTATCCATCGCACCCAGCTTCAACAATTTTCACCACACCAGCTTGTCCATTATTTGTTACCTGTCTCTACCAACTGCTTCCTCTTTAGATTATTTACAAGAAAATCCTAAACATAATACCATGGCATTAATAAATAACTGCAGTATGTGTCTCTACAAGATAACTCTCTATTTTGAAGAATTACAAGGTTATAGACAAATTGCAGCCACTTATATATCCTATCCTTCGATTTACCAATTAAGGTTTTGTCACGTTCTCTGAGAGAGAGAGAGAGAGAGAGAGAGAGTTGTATATATAGACACATATATACAGACACACACATTCATATGTGTGTGTATATTACACTAAACTTTTTGAGAGAAACTTGCAGATATCTTAACCTCTCACCCCTAAATAATTCATTGCTATCTCCTAAGATAAAAGACATTCTCTCACACAGCCATAAAACAATGAACCAATTCGGCTGGGCGCGGTGGCTCACGCCTGTAATCCCAGCACTTTGGGAGGCTGAGGCGGGCGGATCATGAGGTCAGGAGATCAAGCCTATCCTGGCTAACATGGTGAAACCCTGTCTTTACTAAAAAATACAACAAAAATTAGCCGGGCGTGGTGCTGGGCACCTGTAGTCCCAGCTACTCAGAGGCTGAGACAGGAGAATGGCGTGAACCCGGAGGCGGAGCTTGTAGTGAGCCCAAATCGCACCACTGCACTCCAGCCTGGGTGACAGAGCGAGACTCCATCTCAAAAAAAAAAAAAGAACCAATTCAAGAAATTTAGCCTTGGTTAGAAGACTGACACACAGTCCATATTCAAATCCCAAACCAGCCGTAGTGGCTCACACCTGTAATCCCAGCACTTTGGGAGGCTGAGGCAGGCAGATCACTTGAGTCCAGGAGTTCGAGACCAGCCTGGACAACATGAAGAAACCCTGTCTACTAAAAATACAAAAGTTAGCCAGGTGTGGTGGTGTGTGCCTGTAGTCCCAGCTACTCAGGAGGCTGAGGCACGAGAATCGCTTGAACCCGGGAGGTGGAGGTTGCAGTGAGCCGAGATCATGGCACTGCTCTCCAGCCTGGGAGACAGAGCAAGACGCTGTCTCAAAAAAAAAAAACCAAATAAATAAATAAAAATAAAATAAAATCCAGTAATGTTAATCACAGCAAATGTTTACTCTGACCTCGGAGCTAATCTAGGATTGCCCACGTCGTGCTTGGGTTCTCTCCTTAGTCTCCTATAATTTGGAAAACTTCCGCAAGTGTTCAATGTCTTTTATGACCTTGACATTTTTAAAGATTATGGGCCATTTGCAGAACGTCCTTCAATTTGAGTTTGTCTGATTGTTCCTCACGATAAGTTTGTGAATTTTAGCCGGAATACCATGTAACTAAGGCAGACACATAGTGGTGTGTGTGGGGGGGGTCAGGCCACCATTATTAGTGATGCTAATGTTGATTACTTGATTCATATGGGGTCTAACATATTTGTTCACTGTAAAAATACTCCTTTCCCTTTGAAATTAATAAGCAACAAGCAATTAATAAGCTTTGAGGTGGTGTACATAATCTATATCCTCAACAGAATTTCACCCAATGATTTTAACATTCATTTGTGATTCCTGCCAGAATTCTGGTGGTTACAAGATAGTGATTTTTAAAATAATTCTGGCCAGGTGTGGTGGCTCACATCTGTAATCCCAGCATTTTGGGAGGTCGAAGTAAGCGGATTGCTTCAGCCCAGGAGTTCGAGACCAGCCTGAGCAACATGATGAAACCTCGTCTCTACAAAAAATGCAAAAATTAGCTGGGCATGGTGGCGCATGCCTGTAGTCCTAGCTACTTGGGAAGCTGAGGCGGGAGGATCACTTGAGCCCAGGAGGTCAAGACTGCAGTGAGCTGGGATTGCGCCGCTGCACTCCAGCCTGGGCGACAGAGCAAGACCCTGTCTCCAAAAATAAAAATAAAAAAATCTCTTCTTCATATATTAGTCAGCATTTTACTGTAAAGAAGAGCTTTCTTTTCTCCTTCCTCGTTGCTACTATTTTTTACTTACTCACTCATGTATATTTCTTAGTATCTGTAAAAGCTCATGTGTTCTTTTTTACTCAGAGTATTCAAATGTATTACCACCATTCTTCATTTTAATACTTCCACCTAATTTGCTTAGGCCAGTTCCTTATTGTGTTTCTATTGGAGTGGCTTTTGTGGCTGGAGATACTTCACAGCACAACCTTCTAAGGGCCTTTCTTGCCTCTTAGTAAATCTGTTTTTTGTTTTTTTTGTTTTTTTTTTTTTTGAGACAGAGTTTCACTCTTGTTGCCCAGACTGGAGTGCAATGGCACGATCTCGCTCACTGCAACCTCCGCTTCCTGGGTTTAAGCAATTCTCCTGCCTCAGCCCCACGAGTGGCTGGGACTACAGGCAACCACCACCATGCTCAGCTAATTTTTTTGTATTTTTACTAGAGATGGGTTTCACCATGTTGGCCAGGCTGGTCTCGAACTCCTGACATCAGATGATCCACCCACCTCGGCCTCCCAACATGCTGGGATTATAGGTTTGAGCTACTGCGTCTGGCCTGCCTCATAGTAAATCGTGACTCACTGCCTCCTTCTTCCCACCTGTGTCCTTCTCATGGATGGTTTGTCTCTGGCCCTGGCTTAGTCATCGTTTTCTAGTTCCTTCTTAAGTTGGCTTGGACCCCACTTGTGAGCCACCCAAGCACTCTACACAGCCTCACCTCACCTTCCATCCCTCATCCTCACCCTCCATCCCTGGTTACCTGCTTCTCATTTGTGATGCTCCCCTGGTCTTTGCAGCATTAGCAGCCCCTGAGACCGAGTAGGTACTCAGTCAATATTTGTTTAATCAATGGGCAAAGGAATAGTCCTAAATCATCAGAAATAAATTTTTGTGCGGCTACACAATGGAGAAGTGGTGTTTATTTTTTCACAGAAAATGCTTGGGAATAAAAGAAAAGAATGTTCACCTGTAATCTCAGCATTTTTGGGAGGCCGAGGCAGGTAGATCACTTGAGTTCAGGAGTTCGAGACCAGCCTGACCAACATGGTGAAACCCTGACTCTACTAAAAAAAACAAAACAAAAAAACAACAAAAATTCGCTGGGCGTCACGGTGCATCCCTGTAATCCCGGCTACTCGGGAGGCTGAAGCAGGAGAATCACTTGAACTCGGTAGGCACAGGTTGCAGTGAGCCAAGATTGTGCCACTGCACTCCAGCCTGGGAGACAGAGGGAAACTCAAAAAAAAGAAAAAAAAAAGAAAAAAAAAATGTTCTCAGACACCAGTTGAAATGTAGGCCTTTGCTAGAGAAATACACATGCTGTATTTGTTCGGTAGAGACTTTGTCCCAAGATCACTGCCCTCGCTACCTCTGCCCTTGGGGCCTGACCATTTCTTTGAGATGACAGTAGTGTCAGCTGGAAATTGTATGATGTGATGAAGCTCAACAGCGCTACAAAGAGTGCTTATAATAGGGCCCAGAAGGAAAATCAACTGTCTAAAAGACTTCAATGGTTGACATTTGGGCTGTAACTTGAAAAATAAGTGAGATTCTGCCAGAAGGAGACATCCAAGTACAGGAAGCACATTTGATGCCAGGGGACTCACACCCATTAGGACCTAAGTACTCAGGCTCCAAAAGAATGCCGCCCTCGACTTCCAGAGCAGCGCAGCGTCTGGAGCTGGGGCACCTCTCCATTTCTTTGTATAGGACTGTCCACACTATGAACTGTAGACTTACCTGTCAACTGTGCAGTCTGGAGTGTAAAGTCTGTATTTTATTCAAGTGTAGACTCATCAACTCCCTCAATACCTTCAAAAATGCTCGGAAAGTGACTGTGATTGGAAGGTAAGGGTGTCTTAGGATAAGGCAGGAAAGGAAACATAAGGGACTGGGCTGAAGACAGGCTGGGACTAGCGTGTGAAGGGTCTTCTTTCCACAGGAGAACTTGGACTTTACCCTCCTGGGCAGGCAACAGGGAGCCGGTGAAGGTTGCATTGCAGAAGGATGGTGATGAGGCTTTTTAAGGAAACGTGTGTTGGCACTGTGAGTCATGGACTGTAGCAGAGACCAACCGCGACGCTACCGAATCAAACCAGGTGAGCAGTAACAACAGGCGAAACCACTGGAGGGAGGGGGAGAAGGAAAGAGTTTTTAGGTAGGATTGACAGAATGTGTAACCACTTGACATGGGAAATGAGGGAGTATCTGACCATGGTTTGAGAAATTTATACTAAAGTTTTAAAAAACTGATCTTGTCTAAGTAGAAATGCCATGAAAATGTATTTCATGTTATAACCTCACATCTCAAGGTGAAAATGGATGTTTCTTCTGAAACACAGGTTTGAAAAAAAGAAGATCGTGAGGGAACAAAAAGCCCAGTTCTGATTGTTGGGAAGGATTACACAATACGAAGAGAAAGTAAGAGATGGAATTCTTTTAGTTTTATTCTTTTTCTTTTTTTGAGACAGGGTCTTGCTGTGTCACCCAGGCTGGAATGCAGTGGCACAATCACAGCTCACTGCAGCCTCAACCTCAAGTGATCCTCCCACCTCAGCCTCCTGAGTAGCTGGAACCACAGCCATGCACCACATGCCCGGCTACTTTTTTATAATTTTTTAAAGAAATGGGGCTTCGACATATTGCCCAGGCTGGTCTTAAACTCTTGGCCTTGGGCGATCTACCTGCCTTGGCCTCCTGAAGTGCTGGGATTACAGGCATGAGCCACTGAACCCATCCCATTACTTTCTTTTGTAATAGATAAGACATACACGTCTGCTGGAATGTAGACATAGACAAAAAAGATTGAAGTTTAACCTACCAGCCGGGAACGGTGGCTCACGCCTGTAATCCCAGCACTTTGGGAGGCTGAGGCAGGCGGATCACGAGGTCAGGAGATCAAGACCATTCTGGCTAACACGGTGAAACCCCACCTCTACTAAAAATACAAAAAATTAGCTGGGCGTGGTGGCGGGCGCCTGTAGTCCCAGCTACTCAGGAGACTGAGGCAGGAGAATCACTTGAACCCAGGAGGCCAAGGTTGCAGTGAGCCGAGATTATGCCACTGCACTCCAGCCGGGGTGACAGAGGGAGAGTCAGTCTCAAGAAAAAAAAAAAAGTTTAACCTACCAATTTGGGGGCAGAATTCCTAGACTTATACCACACCAATGGGCTTAGCAATATTATGAACCAAGATTAAACTCCTGTAGGTGATCCGTGGAGGTAAAGGAACCAGGCACCTAAGCAAGAACACTATGGCTGACTGGGCAGGGCAGGTTGTCCAGGTAAGCAAGTTTTCTGCAATATGTATATGCTTTTAATATTAAAGGAAATCTGTCGTATGTCGTTAAATGTTCTTTAAAAACATTGCTATGAATATAATTATTTAACTTGCAAATTCCCTTAAAGCTAGGATGCAACAAGGTTTCACAAAGAAGGCACCCAACCTTGATGTCAACAGTCCACCCACTATGGGAAGTCAGAGAGGCTTTCTTCCAAAATGTAGAATTGTCAGCATTTGAACACTGAGTAGGAAAAATTACAAGCACAGGCTTGGGACAGCGGCTCCCATCTCTAATCCCAGATTTTGGGGGCCCGGGACAGCACTCTGAGCTCAGAGTGCAGACCTGCATACAGCAAGGCCCTGTATCAAAAAACAAAGTTAAAAAAGCAGTTGTAAGCACAGGTACATGGTTAACCATGAATATGGTATCCCTGAAAAGCCGTTTTAATGGGGGAACAAACCTCAAATTTGGATAATCGATATACGTGTATATGTAGCCAATCAGAGCAGAAACCAGGAAATCAGGCAGCAAGCTTAAGGGAAATGCAACATGCTTTGTTTGGTTTCCTTTTCTTCCATAAAACTGATCGGGGTAGGTAAAGTATGCTGCTATAGTTCGGAGTCGTCACCATCCTCACGGAACCGGCAGGAGTGTGAACGCCTCCCTGAGCTACCAAGAGCATCTGACTGGTTCCAACGTGGGCCCAACCCCAGCGCCTCTGGGAAATGTGGGGCCGGGGCCTTGGTCCCGGGTATGGGTTAGGGGTTTGGGGAAGGGCCGGGGACTTGATCCCAGGTGTGAGGTTGGGGATTCCGGGGCTGAACCGAGGCCTTGGTTAGGGGTGTGGGGCGCGGGTTCGGGGCAGGGCCGGGGCCTGGGTCCCGGGTGTGGGGTGGGGAGTTCGGGGCAGGGCCCGGACCTTGATCCCAGGTGTGGGGTGGGAGTTCGGGGCAGCGCCGGGGCCTGTGTCCTGGGAATGGGGTGTGGCATTCGGGGCAGGGCCGGGACCTTGGTCCCGGGTGTGAGGTGGGAGTTCGGGGCAGGGCCGGGGCCTGGGTCCCGGGTGTGGGGTGCGGTGTTCGGGGCAGGGCCGGGACCTTGATCCCAGCTGTGGGGTGGGAGTTCGGGGAAGGGCCAGGGCCTGTGTCCTGGGTGTGGGGTGGGGCGTTCGGGCCAGGGCCAGGGCCAGGGCCTGGGTCCCGGGTATGGGGTTCGGGGCAGAGCCTGGGCCTGGGTCCCGGAGGTCGGATGGGGGGTTTCGGGCAGGGCCGGGGCCTTGGTCCAGCGTCTGGGGACGGGCTAGGGCCGGGGTCGCCGTCCGTCCTGGGCAGCAGGCAGGGGTCTTTAAGGGGCGCACGCAGTGGCGGAGGACCAGGGCCCAGCCCTCCGGAAGTCAAGGCCCAGACGGCCCCGCAGCGTCAGGCGCTCTGGTAGCGCCGGGGACGGTGGGAGGGGCGGGAGGTGCGGCGTGCGCGGGGCGGGGCGAGGTGCGCGCACGCGCCAATCGCAAGGCGGCGAGCAGGGTGCACGCGCGGAGAGGCCAAGACGGCGGCGGGGCGGGCCGGGCGTCCGGTGCGCCCAATCAGCGCGCCGCAACGCCATGACGTGAGGCTCTCCCGGGTGCCGAGCGCCAGTCCGCGGGACCGGCGGGTGAGTGCGCGAGTTCAGGGCGCGGGGCGCGGGTCCGCGCGGGGGCGGGACTTCCGCAGGGCCCCGGAAGTGGGAGCTGTGTGTTCTCATGCGAACGGGAAGGAGCGTTGGGGATCTGGAGTCCCGGGGTTAAGACATTTTCGGGCCCGAAAGGGGAAGAATCCGCCGCCGCCGTCGCCGCCAGCTCGCGCCCGCCCTCTCCCCTACCTCCGGCCCGGCCCGGCCCGGCCGCGCCGCCTCTCCCTGCCGTCTCTCTCCTCGCCGTCCCCGCTTGTGGCGCGGCCGCCGGGCCCCGGGGCTGAGGCGAGGAGCCCGCGGGCGGCCGGTCGGGCGGGGCGGCGGCGCTGACAGGTGAGGCACCCTGGGCCGCGGCGGGCGGTCCCTCCCGGCCCAGCTCGGACCCGCGCCGCGCCGCCTGTCACTGCGCCGCCATCTTCCCGGAGGACGCGGCCGCGGCGGGCAGGGCCGGGCCTGGGCCGGGGCCGGGGCAGGGGAAGGCCGGGGCCGGGCTGAGGAGGACCAGGGCTAGGGCACGGGAAGGGCCAGGGCTGAGGAGGACCGGGGCCAGGACCAGGGAAAGCCGGGGCTGGGGCAGGGGAAAACTGGGGCTGAGGAGGGCCAGGGCCGGGTCAGGGGAAGGCCGGGGCCGGGGCCGGGGCTGAGGAGGACCCGCTGAGGCGAGGTGGGAGTCGACGAGGAGCTGGGTGCCCGGAAGACCAGGCCGGGGTCAGGGTCGGGTGGCCGGGGCTGGGCCAAGGCCGGCGAGGACGGGGGTCGGGCAGGGCCTGGGCGGGGTCGGGGTCGCGGGCCGCGAGCGCCCCCAGGCCGGGCGGGCGCCGGCACCCGCAGTGCGGCTCCAGCCTTGCCGCTCGCCCCTCGGTCCCGCCGGAGCCCCGGTAGGCGGCCGTGCGGGTGCGGGGCGGGACGGGTCATCAGGGCATCGCATTCCTTTAGAACCAGGAAGTTGGGATCCTGTTGCTCGGTGTGTGTTTGGAACGCTCCTGTTTTCCTCTTGATAGACTTGAGCAGAAGTGGATCTGAAGGAGTTAAAAAAATAAAGTCAGATGTGAAGATTGCCTGTGTTGGTCTTGGGGCTGGGATACACGGGCGGCAGAGGAGCCATCGCAAAGCTGCTGCACCTGCCTCTCAGGGTGCGCTTGGGAACGTTAAGAGTCATTCTGTCTCAGTGGCGTTGTGCATCGAAACTTCATGCGAATGTAATTTTGCTTTTCCCCTTATTTTTACGTAAAACGGTCTTAAAACTTGGCTGAGATGAAACTTGAGAAAGCTAACTGTAGAAAACTACCTCCTATCTGGCTTTCGTTTGAGATTCTCTAAGTAGATGCCCAATAACTTGTCTTAATAGTAAATTGGAAGTTTGAAGTTTTGGATAACTGAGGAAACAGGATGGTTTTCCTTGACAGGGCAGTGGAGTTTGTAAGTATAAACAGTATGCGTGAGGCCTTTTTCTAGAGATAAGAGCAACTGCAAGGTGAACATTGAAGGGGACAGACAAGTTATTTTCCCTTTCGAAAGTTTTTTTCTCTTAGTTTCAGTTGTTTGAATATTTAAATGCACTTGAAATAGGTGCTGAGTTGTAGTTTGTGAAGACCACAGTGGGGAAGAGTGGTGTCCTCTTTTTTCTTGGTGGTCAGGTGGTGTGTGCAGTGTGCAATTTCCATACTTCCCCAACCTGCCTGGCGCCCCTCATTACAGTCAGGGTAATTTACAGAAGTTGAAATGGTTGTGGCTTTTCAGTTTTTTCTCCTTGTATTTAATATGCTGAAAGGCAGTTTTGTAATCAGACCATATAAGAAATAGCTTAATTGAGGTTTGCTAAGTGAAATGCGTTTCGAAAGGCATCAGATTAACAAGCTTATTATTTAATCGTAAATTTAATTTGTATACTTATCTTTGAAACTTGCATTGGTTAGAAATAAATTTTATCGGCTGGGCGCGGTGGCTCACGCCTGTAATCCCAGCACTTTGGGAGGCCGAGACGGGCGGATCACGAGGTCAGGAGATCGAGACCATCCTGGCTAACACGGTGAAACCCCGTCTCTACTAAAAACACAAAAAATTAGCCGGGCGTGGTGGCAGACGCCTGTAGTCCCAGCTACCCGGGAGGCTGAGGTAGGAGAATGGCGTGAACCCGGGAGGCGGAGCTTGCAGTGAGCCGAGATCGCGCCACTGCACTTCAGCCTGGGCGACAGAGCGGGACTCCGTCTCAAAAAAAAAAAAAGAAATAAATTTTATCCGGTATTTTGAAAAGTTAATGTGAGTTGAGTTGACTTATTTACATGAAACAAAGGCATGGCTTATTCATTAGAAGTTACCCTCGTGTTGCCTACATTTTCTCAGCTGTAACAGGGGGATGATGATAATCTCATTTTCTTAGGACGGTTGTAACACAAACATGGAAATGTTGGCTGTTTTTGCTATTTTTACTATTACTGATTTTTTTCTCCCCCCCTCCTTCCCCGAGTTGGAGTCTTGCTCTGTCACCCAGGATGGAGTGCAATGACACAATCTCAACTCACTGCAACCTCCACCTACTAGGTCTTCAAGTGATTCTCCTGCCTCAGCCTCCGGAGTAGCTGGGATTACAGGCACGTGCCACCACACCTGGCTAATTTTTGTATTTTTAGTAGAGACAGGGTTTCAGCATGTTGCCCAGGCTGGTCTCGAACTCCTGACCTCAAGTGATCCACCTGCCTCGGCCTCTCAAAGTGTTGGGGTTACAGGAGTGAGCCACCGCGCCCAGCTTACTGAATTTTAAAAATATTTTACCTTGTAGCTGTCAATTTATTAGCAGAAAGTTTTGTTTTTTGTTTTTGTTTTTGTTTTTGGCTTGTTTACATGTATCTGGGCAGGGAAAACAGCTTCTGAGCACAGAATGCATATTTGGAGAAAGCAGTTCCACTATATTTGAGTAGGAACCAGACAGAAAAAAGATAACATGGGTACAGTTCTGTAGAAGAGTAGCTGAAATTAAGTGGCAGCAAATTCAGGGAGAAATGTAATTTGGTTTAATGTTCGGGAAGATTGCCCTTTTTAAAAGTGAGATTTAAAGAATTTATTGCATTTAATGCAATTTCCATAAGCACAAGTTTTGACAAGTATATATTTAAGCTGTTTTTATGAAGCAGTCTTCACATTATCTTAAAATGTAGTTCTAAAATACGTGCAGGCTGGGTGAGGTGGCTCATTCCTGTAATCCCAGCACTTTGGGAGGCCTAGGTGAGTTTAGGAGCCCAGGAGTTCACCAGCCTGGGCAACATAGAGAGACCTCATCTCTACCAAAAAATCAAAAAATTAGCCAGGCATGGTGGCTCACACCTGTAGTCCAGCTGTTGGAGAAGCTGAAGTGGGAGGATCGCTTGAGCCTGGGAGGTTGAGGCTGCAGTGAGCCATGATCTGCCACTGCCCTCCATCCTGGGCAACAGTGAGACCTTGTCTCCCCCTACCCCCAAAACATGCAAATTGGGACGTCAGATCGTTAATGGTGTTTACAGTGAACAGTGCCTTCAGGTAGCTGCAGCTACTCTACATAGATTTGCAAGTTTTTGTAGTGATAGGCTATGGTAGGTGTTACCAGCCAAGGAGTGGCTGACAAATTCCTTTCACTGTTACTTCATTGTCATGTTAAAATTCATATTTTCCGTCAAAATAGTGATAGCTAGGATTATAATCTAGGTCTTCCAATTTTAGTAACGTGTTGTCTATGTTAGGGTCTCTATATAGATGTGTTACCATCAATCAGTTTCATTTGTTTTTATCCTAGTGTTAAAGGTACAAGTTTTTGTTTTTTTTTTTCTTTCCTGAGGCGGAGTTTCACTCTTGTTGCCCAAGCTGGAGTGCAATGGTGCCTTCTTGGCTCACTGCAATCTCCGCCTCTCGGGTTCAAGTGATTCTCCTGCTTCAGCCTCCCGAGTAGCTGGGATTACAGGTGCCCGCCACCACACCTGGCTGATTTTTTTTTTTTTTTTTTTGTATTTTTAGTAGAGATGGGGTTTCACCATGTTGGCCAGGCTGGTCTTGAACTCCTGACCTCAAGTGATCCGCCCCCCTCGGCCTTCCAGAGTGCTGGGATTACAGGCGTGAGCCACGGCACCCGGCCAAAGATACAAGTTTTAAATATGCTTTTATCATGCATACAGTACTCTTATAGATTCTGTCAGATTTAGGGATATTCTTTTCAGATTGATAAATTGCACAAAAATCTTGGAGTATATTCTTGTAATTTCTTCTGCAAAATTCTCAAAACAACCTTTTTCCAGTGGGGAGAAGACATGAACACTGATGTCATGTTTTTGGAAAATACCTTGTTAAAAACAGACACTGCTGTAAGGGTTTGCTTGCTTATGCTCTTTTGTAGAACTTTATTGACGTGAAGAGTTCTCTTTCTGTGAAAGCTTATTTCAGAGTACGAAGTGAATGAGGCACTCAGAGAGTTAACCTCATCAGGTCTGAGTTTAGTTCAGTTTAAACTTTTTGCTCTTATGCTTGTTGATATCTTCGTAACTACTTCTAGAGTTATTTTGATTAGAAAATGAATTCCTTTTTTAGAACATGGAATTGTAAGGTAGAAAACTGCTACGTTCTCAAAAGAAGGAAGATAAATTCCAACTTGAAAGTTTTTTCCCCAGTGTTCTAATGCTTTGTTTTTCCTGTGTGTAAAGGCCTTTCTTAGGAACGAGGAAAATTACTAACTCAGCTGTGTTTCCTTCCCTTCTCTTTCTCATCGCCCCCCCACCGCCACCCCATACCTTAATACCTTTTGTCCCTTCAATGCCTTTATAAACTCTGTCTTCTCATAGTTTTTCTGGTGAAGCTGTCGTGGCTCCTATTTTCAACCATAAAGGATTTGCAGTTCAGTGATGCTACTGGTTTTACATCTTCTTTCCCATCAACCCCATTGCCCTGGTTAGGAGACCTAGACCGTGGAGTACATTGTAATATTGAAAGTATTTCATGTTTAACACAATTTTTTTTTTTTTTGAGACCGAGTCTCGTGTTGCCCAGGCTGGAGTGCACTGGCACGATCACGGCTCACTACAACCTCTGCCTCCCAGGTTTAAGCGATTCCCCTGCCTCAGCCTCCTGAGTAGCTGGGACTACATACAGGTGCATGCCACCACACCCGGCTAATTTTTGTACTTTTAGTACAAATTGGGTTTCACTATGTTGGCCAGGCTGGTCTTGAACTCCTGACCTCAAGTGACCCATCTGCCTTGGCCTCCCAAGAGTGCTGGGATTACAGGCGTGAACCACTGCGCCCGGCCATGTTTAACACAAATTTGAAAGCGTACTACTTAATTTTTGAGGAGGAGTATGATAATCATAGAGATGAGGCTTGATCTTTGCTGAAAATGTGCTTTATGAAGTCTGATGTGCATGAATTTGCCCGATAAAATGCTCTTTTATTTACACAAATCATTTTAGTCACACTGTAGCCAGAGTGTGGCATAGCCTGATGGCTGGCCTCTTTTCAGAAACTCATCAGGACTGCCCTAGGCCTCGCCCTGTGTGTGCTTCCACTTCTGTGTCTTCCTTCTTGCCCTGCCCCACCTTTTAGTCAGGACCACGCCTCCGTCTCCTACCTTGGTGTTGCAAACGTTGTAGGCATTGCTGTGGGTAGATTCTTTGCCTGAAATTGAATGTCCACCTCCTTTAAAAAAATTTTTTAAATATTTACTTAGCTCCTTAAACCATCCTTAAAAAGATATTTTAGGAGTCCTCCAGGCTGCTTTGCCTTAACTTCTGAGATTATGCTTCTCTGTTTCTGTAGCAACGTAAGCGTACCTTTGTGTTACTTAGCACATAATTAATGTAAGCTCCTCGTGAGTGAGATTCTCTTTTTATGCTTGTCACCTCTGACCAGCCCAGGGACTGGTAAACTGTAGATGTTTAGTGAAATTAATTCAAGTAAAGAGATAAGAATGCTCAAAGACATTTCCCACCCGTGTTCCAGAGAAATTGTTTGCTGTACTTGCACATTTCTGTAAACAAATAGGAAAATCTTTACTCAAAAAGGATACATTAGAAAGTTTCTTATAGAGTATAAAAGCTATATTTACAAATTTTTAACTTACTTTTCATAGCTACATATAGTGCATAAAGTATTTTCAGATAGAATAATTTAACCACATGACCTTTAAATTATACTGTTTCTCAGTCTTTAAAAACGTGCCCTCTTTCGGCCGGGCACTTTGATTCATGCCTGTAATCCCAGCACTCTGGGAGGCGGAGGCGGGTGGATCACCTGAGGTTAGGAGTTCGAGACCAGCCTGGCCAACATGGTGAAACCCCGTCTCTACTAAAAATAAAAAAATTAGCCAGGCATGGTGGTGCGTGCTTGTAATCCCAGCTACTTGGGAGGCTGAGAATTGCTTAAACCCGGGAGGCAGAGGTTGCAGTGATCTGAGATCACGCCACTGCACTCCAGCCTGGGCGACAGAGTGAGGCTCTGTCTCAAAAAATAAATAAATAAATAAATAAATAAATAAAATAAATGCCCCCTTTTTGATAGCCATAGAATTTCTTACCTTTTTTGCTTTAAAATAAAAACATCATGTTAACCCAAAATAAAACAATTGCAATATTGAAAATGTATCTTTTAAACTTTAGTGGATGTTTTTCCATTTTTTATTTTCTGTTAAGTATTGCTAAAGGGCCTGGCATAAAGAAGGGCCACTGAGAGGTAAGAAAAGGGTTCATTTTCTTCCTGTGGCAGGTGTTCTGACCAGCTGAACACTAGGGATGCAAAGATGAAAGGCAACAGGATTTTTCTGTACGGCCCGTCATCCAGCAGGAATAGGAAAGTGCATTGTTCTACATAAAGCCGTAGAGACTGGCCTCTGGAAGTGGCTGGCTCTCAGCTCCATGCTTCTTTGGATAGTCTGCTACAACAGTCACGTATATTATGGTGTATCCTGCCCTGCACTCTCCATGTCTCCCCTCCTTGCTATATTTTTTTCGTAGTATTTATGACAGTATAACATGCTGTATAATTTACTTATTTTATGTATGGCCCGTCTTCTCATACTTGAATGTAAACTCTTATGAGATCAAGATTTATTTTTTGCTCCTCAGTATGAACCTAGGCCTTAGAACAATATCTGGTACGTAGCATGCACTAAATAGTTGATGAGTAGATCCCAGTATGGTGAACAAGAGGGATAGATTGCCATCTCTTTTGGAGTTTGCTGTCCATTGAGACAGGTGGATAATCACATAATCCAATAGGAAAGTGCAGTGCACTAAGATCTGGCCTGGAGGGGAGGGATCAGGAGGCTTCCCTGAGGATGTGATGGTGGCACTGAGATTGGAGGGATGGTGGTGGAGTGAGAGGTCAGCAAAGAGAATTACCTGTGTAGTGTCCCAGGTGGGAAGGTGCAGAGTGCTTTGAAGGAACTAGTGTGAACAAGGCTGAAGGAAGAGAATGCAGCTGGGAGGTAGGTGGAGAGTTTTATTTTGCAGAGCTTGGGAGGTCCCATATAGGTTGATTATTTTACCCTTTATCCTAAGACCAGTGGGAAGCAGTTGGAGGATTTTACGTCATAGAATTGTCTTTTTAAAATGATTCTGCTTTGTAGAGAGTGGTGTGGAAGCAGGGAGTGGTCACATGGGGGTGTTACTGTGCGGCAAGGTAGGGAACCTCTTTCTTCTTGTGTATACCTCTCTTCATAGTTGACAAGGCCAAGCCCCAGTCTAAATGATACCAGCCAGCTTCCTTAAAATCCCTTTAATTTGTATTACATATAATCGTATATGTTTAAAAAATATTTTATTTTTTTGAGTCAGTTTGTGTCACCCAGGTTGGAGTCCAGTGGCATGCTCACAGCTCTCTGCAGCCTCGACCTGGGCTTGAGCGATCTTGCCACCTCAGCCTCCCGAGTAGCTGGGACCCATGGGTGCATGCCACCACACCTGGCTAATTAAAAAAAAGCTTTTTTTTTTTGTAGAGGTGGCGGGTCTCACTATGTTGCCCAGTCTGGTCTCGAATTCCTGGGTTCAAGCAGTCCCAGAGTGTTGGGATTACAGATGTGAGCCATTGCACCTGGCCTAAAAATGCTTTAAAAATTGTTTAGAAAATATGTCTTAAATTTGCTAATATTTGCCAGTTGTTTAAAATATATTTGTTATTTCAGATAATTTCAAACATTCCTTTTTTGGGAATATCTCTGAAAAATGAGAACATTTTGTTTACAGATTTCAGAGAGCTTTGTTTTTATTGTCAGTGCCCAAAATACAGAGATAAAAACCTAGTGATCAATTTGGTATAGATTTACAAATTGTTTCAGTGATTGTTTCTGTTAACATGTTGAACATTCTCTTTTTAAAAATATCAAGTCCTTTAAAATTTTCTTTAAAGGTGGCTTCATGCTTTTCTGAACATTCTTTATCTTTGTTGATGACATATTTGTATTTCATCATTGAGGTTATCGTCTGTGTAATTTTTGCCTTATCAGTCAGAGAATACCAGTAACCTTTAGGAAGCACGTACAGATTTTTTTTTTTTTTTTTTACTGGGTCCATAAAGGGGGAAAGTTTAGTCAGGTTGGAGAGTAGTCACACTTTTTCCTGAGAGGTAATAAATACCAGGCTCTCTATCTGGAGGAAGGGTCAGTAAATCATGTTTGCAAAGGAAAAGATGTGGTAGTTGGTAGGATTCAGACCTGTGCCGGGAAACCCCAGTGGATTTCTAGTTCATCGCTTTAACCATTCAGTCCTGACTTTAAAAGTAGACTTGAAGTCCCTATGGGAAGTTACCTTCGAAAAATCTAGACATTTGAAAGGATGAAAGCATTGTCTCTTGTGCTTTTAGGAGGTTAAAAACATTTAAACCACTGATAGAACACTGGCATTTAGTGTTTCTTGAGTACTGTAAATACAGTAGCTTACTGTGAAAGTCTTTTTGGGTGGACTTTTGTCTGGCATGATTTGTTTTTTTTTTTTGAAGTGGAGTCTCACCTGTTGCACAGGCTGGAGTGAGTGGGGCAGTCTCCGCTCACTGGAAGTTCTGCCTACCGGGTTCATGCCATTCTCCTGCCCCAGCCTCCTGAGTAACTGGGACTGCAGGTGTGTGCCACTACGCCCAGCTAATTTCTTTGTATTTTTAGTAGAGACGGGGTTTCACCATGTTAGCCAGGATGGTCTCGATCTCCTGACCTCAAGCAATCTGCCCGCCTCGGCTTCCCAAAGTGTTGGGATTGCAGGCGTGAGCCACCGCGCCCGGCCTGCTTGGCATGATTTTAAGTTCTATGTTCCATATTCCTCTGTGGTTAATATCCATACCTCCAGTGATACTTGTTGTTTGTTTGCTTATTTATTTATTTATTTATTTAAGAGACGGGGTCTCATTCTGTTGCCCAGGCTGCAGGAGTGGAGTGCAGTGGTGTGGCCATTGCTCACTGCAGCCTCCAGTTTCTGAGCTCCAGTGATCCTCCTGGCTATTTATTTATTTATTTTATTTTATTTTATTTTTTGAGACGGAGTCTCGCTTTTTCACCCAGGCTGGAGTGCAGTGGCTCAATCTCGGCTCACTGCAAGCTCCGCCTTCTGGGTTCACGCCATTCTCCTGCCTCAGCCTCTCCAAGTAGCTGGGACTACAGGCGCCCACCACTACGCCCGGCTAATTTTTTTTGTATTTTTAGTAGAGACGGGGTTTCACCGTGGTCTCGATCTCCTGACCTTGTGATCCGCCCGCCTCGGCCTCCCAAAGTGCTGGGATTACAAGCGTGAGCCACCGCTCCCGGCCAGCTCCTGGCTATTTAAATAATAATTTTTCGAGACATGAGGTCTTGCCATGTTACCCAGGCTGGCCTCAATCTCCTGGCCTCAAGTGATCCTCCAGCCTCAGCCTCCCAAGTTGCTGGGAATATGAATGTGAGCCCCTGTGCCTTGCTCCAGTGACAATTGTTACCAGGCTAGATTGCTAGTTCAGGTTGCCTTTCAGTGGGTCACTTGGAGCAGGGGTCCGTAACTCCCAGGTTGTCGACCCGTACCCATCATGGCCTGTTAGGAACTGGGCTGCACAGCAGGTGAGCAGCAGGGTGAGTGAGCAGCAGGGTGAGTGAGCATTACTGCCCGAGCTCCACTTCCTCTCAGATGAGCAGTTGTGCTAGATTCTCATAAGAGCGCAAATCCTGCTGTGCACTGCACATGCAAGGGATCTAGGTCACATGCTCCTTATGAGAATCTAATGCCTGATGATCTGAGGTGGAACAGTTTCATCCTGAAAGCATCCTCCTCACCACCCCCTACTCCCTGACCCCTCCGCTCTGTCTGGAAAAATTGTCTTGCGTGAAACCAGTCAGTCCCTGGTGCCAAAAAAGGTTGGTTACCGCTGACATGGAGTACTGACCTTTGTGAAAATGAGTAACTGATGAATCAGCAATAGTTGGTTCTTCACACTGTCAGTGAAGACCAAAGAATGAATATGGGAAGCGGTATTACCAGTGTTGCTGGGTGTGCACATGGCCTTCAGTTTTTCACAGCTCTTCCCATTTCTTCTTATACACTGATGAATTTAATCTCTTCTGCTGAAATCATTATTCTTTAGGGCTGAGTACAGGAGAGTTAAACCTAAGCATGAAAGGACTGCAAGTGGGACGTAGAACTGCCAAATAAACTGTAGAAGCATCGAGGCACTTAAAAATCTCCATGACCTGGCGAAATTCCAGTGAAGAGTAAACTTTTGCAGTGTGCCTTGGGATTCTGAGTGACCACAAGTTTTATTACCTTTCAGGCAAGGCCACACAGATTCTTGGCATACTATTTCCTGTAAGTTCAGAATTTTGGAAGTGTGTTGGTCATTGTGGTAGTCCCCCCCTCCCCCCTGCCCCGCCTCCCCCTGCCAACCTTACGGGAAAGAAAGAAGTGGTAGTTTTATTCTGTTATTGAGAATAGGTTTTTCATGAAATCACGTGAAGTTACAGCTCAACATAAGTAGCTATAGACTAGATGTTTTCTCAAAATCGTTATATGGCCACAAATTGTATTAGATAATTATATGAGCGAGGCAAATAAATGCTGGATCATTAACTTCCAGTTTTCTTTCTTTTTTTTTTTTTTTTGAGATGGAGTTTCACTCTTGTTGCCCAGGCTGGAGTGCAATGGTGTGATCTCGGCTCACTGCAACTTCCACCTCTTGGGTTCAAGCGGTTCTCCTGCCCCAGCCTCCTGAGTAGCTGGGATTACAGGCATGCACCACCACGCCTGGCTAGTTTTGTATTTTTAGTAGAGACAGAGTTTCTCCATGTTGGTCAGGCTGCTCTCGAACTCCCGACCTCAGGTGATCCGCCTGCCTTGGCCTCCCAAAGTGCTGCGATTACAGGTGTGAGCCACCGTGCCTGACCCTTAACTTCCCGTTTTCAATTTGATGTTGGGAGGTGTGGTTAGGTAAATTTATTGTAAAGCATATATTTACGAAATGTTTAATAATAATAATAGTGAACATAACATTTAATCAGCCTTAACCCAGTTGCATGGAGTATTTCTTTTTATCAGTTCCATTGTTATCAGTCTGGAATTACAAGACTGAAGGAACCTTTAATTCTTTTTAATTCTTTTTTTTTTTTTTGAGACAGAGTCTCACTGTCCCCCAAGCTGAAGTGCAGTGGCTGTATCTTGGCTCACTGTGGTCATCACCTCCTGGGTTCAAGTGATTCTCGTGCTTCAACCTCCAGAGTAGCCGAGACTACAGGCACGTCACCATGCCCAGCTTATTTTTATAGTTTTAGTAGAGATGGGGTTTCTCCATATTGCCCAGGCTGGTCTCCAACTCCTGACCTCAAGTGATCTGCCTGCCTCGGCCTCCCAAAATGCTGAGATTACAGGCCTGAGCCACTGTGCCTGGCCTAATTAATTCTGAATTCATATAATGTTAGGTGTGAATTAAATAGTACTTTTGAAGTAAGATGTTTATATTCTAAGACTTTGAGTTTTGTTCTACATTATTTTGTCAACTGAGATTTGGTAACTAATTGTGAAAATAATTGTCAGAAAAACAGTGTAATATTGCAGTTGCAGTCTTAGGATTTTAGATCTCTAAAGACTCAGAAACTGAAGCCCATGAGGTAAAATTAATTAGAGATACAGCTGGCTAGTTGGTGACAGAGCTAGGACTGTAACGAGTCTCCTCTTTAAGTCCAGCATCCCGCTGCAATGTAATTGCAGAGTTTACTGTGGTCGTTATTAAGGCGTACCCTCCACTGTAGTATAGCAAAAGAAATTGGTGAAAGCATTAATTTTATGTATGTTAGATAATTTAAATAAGTGTTTCAACTTTTTGAGGTAGTTTTTTTTTTTTTTTGAGATGGAGTCTTGCTCTGTCACCCAGGCTAGGGTGCAGTGGCGCAATCTTGGCTCACTGCAAGCTCCGCCTCCCAGATTCATGCCATTCTCCTGCCTCAGCCTCCCGAGCAGCTAGGACTACAGGCGCCCACCACCACATCCGGCTAATTTTTTGTATTTTTAGTAGAGATGGGGTTTCACCGTGTTAGCCAGGATGGTCTTGATCTCCTGACCTTGTGATCCGCCCGCCTCGGCCTCCCAAAGTGCTGGGATTACAGGCTTGAGCCACCGTGCCCGGCCTTTTGAGGTAGATTTTTAAAGCAGTTATTAGATTGTGCTTTTTAAAAGATTGAAATATATTCACTCCAGAAAAATTAAGTGTTTTGTCATTTTAGATAATCCATTAACCTTAATCCAAATAGGGAGGTGCTAATTGGTGTTTCTAGTTAACACCCTCTGGTTTGTATCATGTAATCAGACTGCAGCTTACAGTTCATCTTTGAGAAATAGTCTAAGAGAAATTCATGTAAATTAAATGGTTTTCTTCCTAAAGCATTCAGGGAGAGTTGTTCATTTTAACGTCCATGCTGTTAACACAGGAGTCTGTGTGCAGGCTCGGATCCAGCTTCAACACCTGTGTTCATACGCGCCACCTTTGTGTAGAGGAAATCACACTAGAGATAATGTGACTTGCTGTGAGCTCTCCTGGCCTTTGGTTTACTGTCCTTAGGCAACTGTGTTGTGTGTCAGGATCTTTCACACAGCTTTCTTACCCTCTAAGAAACTACTGCAAATTGCAACAACTCCCACCCTCAACAATGTATTGGACTTGTAATTCAGAGGATTGAAAGCCCCCCCTTTTTTTTTCCCCCATTTATTCTTCAGAACACTTGTTTTAACTGTTTGGGAAACTGAGTCTTGGTGACACTTTGCTTTACATCATCCAATACAGGAAGAACAGAAAATGGGAACTTTCTAGCTTCTTGCTTTTTGCAAGTAATACCCAGCTCTTAGAAAGGGTCAGCATTCTGTGCAGCACCTTGGATCCAAATAACATGATGTATTTGGGGGCTTAAGTCACACATCATAGTTCAGCATCGGAGATACAGGCCCTGTATTTAATAGTTTAATAATTATTTAAATATTTAATAGTTTAATAATTACTATTAAACAAAGTATTAATAGTAATTTTCACTGTGTGGTTATCTTTTTTTTTTTTTTTTTGAGACAGTGTCTCACTCTGTTGCCCAGGCTGGAGTGCAGTGGCGTGATCTTGGCTTATTGCGGTCTTGACCTCCCAGTCTCAAGTGGTCCTCCCTCCTCAGCCTCCCGAGTAGCTGGGACTACGGGCACGTGCCACCACACCTGGCTAATTTTTGTATTTTTTTGTAGAGATGGGTTTTTGTCTTGTTGTACAGGCTGGTCTCAAACTCCTGGGCTCAAGCAGTCCTCCTGCCTTGGCCTTCAAAAGCACTGGGATTACAGGCATGTGCCATCATCCCCGACCTGTCTGAAACTTTTTTTGTGATGTTAGTATTGACCTAAAATGAAGAAGCTGAGTAAAGAGTTTATTTGGGCCAAGCATGATGATTGCAACCCAGGAGCATAGACCAAGTTGCTCAGCGGCAGTTACAAGTGGATTTTTATGATGGAATGATGGATGACGGTGCTGGGAAGGCTCATCCTCAGCCCTCAGTCAAGTCACTGATTTATGTAACTGTCATTGCTTGTTAAATCTTCTGTAGTCTTTGAATTTCATGCTTTTGGTTTTCTTAGAGAGAGGTAAAACAACAAAATACGTAGTAAAAATCCTATGACATTGGGGATTCATTCCAAATTGTAGGAAAACAATAAAAACTCAAAAACAATGGTTAAGGCTGGAATCTAATAACATGGGTACTGTAGTTTTGTTATGAAGCACAATTTTTTCTCTCTCCAGTCCCCATTTTTACCAAAGATATAAATCTTAGAAGGACCAGCTTACTTGCAAAATAAGTTTTAGTATTATACTTGGGCCGATTATTTGCATAAAATACAACAAGAATAATGATTGGCCATATAGGTTCTTTAAGTTGTCTTTGCTGGAACTTTCATAAGGAATTTTGGGTTCAACTGTAAAGCCTCAAGGCTAGGAAGCTAAGCCAAGGACTATGCTGGTAATACATGAATTGGGTGGATTCCTCTCCTCTTGAGGTCACAAAATGTCTTGAGGTTCCTGGGCATGTCAGAAAGTAAGATTCTTTTACTTGCTGCACATCAGGAACCTTGTAAAGGAGCCATGTAAACAAGGTACCAGGCTAGTCTTTCCAACAGGCTTTTTATTGGCTCTACATAGTCAACCTCAGTTCTTTAAACTAGTCTGGTCACATCTTAAAATAGACCATTCCAGTCAAGAGCGTCGGTAGAATAACCAGTGTCTTAATTGTGTCCTGTTAGAATAAACCGGTTTTTATTGAACTTAAAACGCATATAATTAGACTGTCATAAAACAAGAATACTCATGAATAGTTTACACATTTTGGAGAAATCAGGTAGAGAGTAAGGTGAATGTTTCAGTCTTGCTCATAAAGTTATGTTTTACCCATTTGCTACAAGCTATAAAAAGCTTGAAAGAAAAAAGCTTCCTCGACTTGGGAAAACAAAACATGAAAAGAATCAGCAACAAAAAGTCGTAAAAATCATCTCAGTCATCTGTAATTTCAGTCCCATGTAATTAAGTTTTATTCTGCATGATATACAGAGTTAGCAATCTTCATGAACACAACAGTTTATTAGAGTTCTTCAAGTTTTTACTTAGTCCAATGATAATGATCTCCAAAATTAACAGAAACTTGTATTCAAGAGTACTCACCACCTGGCGCAGTGGCTCACGGCTATAATCTCAGCACTTTAGGAGGCCAAGAAGGGAGGATCGCTCGAGGCCATGAGTTCAAGACCAGCCTGGCCAACATAGCAAGACCTCCATCTCGACAAAAAATTGAAAAATTAGCCAAGTGTGGTGGTGTGTGCTTATAGTTGTAGCTACTCGGGAGGCTGAGGCGGGAGGATCACTTAAGTCCAGGAGTTTGAAGTTGTAGTGAGTTAGAAGGTGCCACTGCACTCTAGCCTGCACAACAGAGTGAGACCTTGTCTCTTTATTTATTTTTTTGAGACGGAGTTTCACTCTTGTTGCCCAGGCTGGAGTGCAATGGTGTGATCTCGGCTCACTGCAACCTCCACCTCCCAGATTCAAGTGATTGTCCTGCCGTAGCCTCCCAAGTATCTGGGATTACAGGCATGGCGCCCCCACGCCTGGCTAGTTTTGTATTTTTAGTAGAGATGGGGTTTCTCTGTGTTGGTCAGGCTGGTTTCGAACTCCTGACCTCAGGTGATCTGTCTGCCTTGGCCTCCCAAAGTGATGGGATTAGAGGTGTGAGCGCCCGGCCGAGACCTTGTCTCTTAAAAAAATATATATATTTTCCATGAATTCCCTTGAAGAAAAAGCAAATTTTTGACTGTAGCCAAGTGTAAACTACTTTTTGAGAAGAGTCAAAGTAGAACAATAATTGTCTGTGGATGCCGAAAGACTTAGAGTAGCTACAGTTAAAGACACAATTTACAAGGAAATTTGGTTATTTTTGTGGCATACAACAATTTAACATAATAACCATAATTATGTTTGACACATCAAGACATATCAGGATTTCAGAAATCTCATGTAATTTTGGAACACACATTAATAACATGCACACAAATATAACCCAAAGTTAAACACCGTTTCTTATTTGACAAAGCTTCACATACAATTTAAACATACCAATTAAGCCTAATAGGTCTCTCTTGGACTTCCAGGGGGTTCCTTTTGGAAAAGACTTAATTTTAGAATTTGAAAGTTGATTTTGGGAAATGTGTCAAATATTAAAGGATGTTGTTCAAAATAGAATCACAGGTTGCTGTAAAATAATCGTCATTTAGCCAGATAATTGAAATATTTCAAAAAACAAAAACTGAGGCAGATCCCTGTCCCCAGGCTAGAATCATGGCCATCAGGCTCGTGCAACTCACCTCTGGTTCACCCTTTCTCTGCCTCAGATGTTGGGATTACAGGTGTGAGCCACCGCACCTGGCCAAAAAAACAAAAACCTTTACTGTTTTTTGATACTCAGTTTTCTAAACAATCAAAAGACCTAAAAAGACAGCATGAGACCAACAGAATCTTTCTTTTTTTTTGCAGCTTTTTCAAAAGGTGAACAAAAGTCTTTTGTTATCCTCATTAATATTATATGAACATCTTGTTCAAAAGAGAAAAATAAATTTTACCTTTGCATCAGTATATTGTCAGTGCTAGAGCCTTTTTTTCCCCCCCCTAGAGACAGGGTCTGCTCTGTTGCCTGGGCTGGAGTGTAGTGGTGTGATCATAGCTTGCTGCAGCCTCAAACTCCTGGGCTCAAGTGATCCTCCCACCTCAGCCTCCTAAGTATAAAGCTATTTTAATAAAACTGTCCATCAAATCTCAATCGGCTTGGACCATGCAAGATAAAATTTCCATAAACTTTTTACAACCACTTAAAATTTTTTATTAAAGAGCAGACCAGTGCTCCAAGAAAAGTCTGCTGTTCTGTCACAGGGGCCCAGACTCTGGCCCTGCATTCGTGTACTTTGTATATTAATGTTCAATTTTAGCAAAACTAAATAATTCTCTTCTAATTTAGCAAGCTTGATTACACACAATATTTTTTTCACAGGATTAATCTTCCACAAATGGCCTACAACTTACTGAAGCCTTTGGTTTTGACCTATACCTCTTTTTTTTTTTTTTTTTGGGGGGGGGGGGTGGGGGGGGGGTGGGTGGGGCGCTGAGTCTACCTCTGTAGCCCAGGCTGGAGTGCAGTGGCGTGATCTTGGCTCACTGCAACGTCCGCCTCCCGGGTCTCAGTTCAAGCAATTCTCTTGCCTCAGCCTCCCAAGTAGCTGGGATTACAGGCACATGCCACCATGCCCAGCTAATTTTTTTATTTTTAGTAGAGATAAGATTTCACCATGTTGATCAGGTTGGTCTTGAACTCCTGACCTCGTGATCCACGCACCTTGGCCTCCCAAAGTGCTAGGATTACAGGCGCGAGCCACCACTCCTGACGACTTTTTTTTTTTTGGCTGAGTCTTCCTCTGTAGCCCAGGCTGGAGTGCAGTGGCACGATCTCGGCTCACTGCAACCTACCTTTCTTTTTTATATTGGCATTTTACGTTAAGAAAAAAACTTACTTTCCTTTCCCCCTTATCATTTTGACCATACAAAGATCTCTGTGCAAAAGAGAAAAAGAATTACTTTCTCTTTTCAACTTCCTTACATCTTTTAAAATATGCTCTGTATATAAAATTGTTTCTTATACCTAATAGTTTTAATTACGTATATTAACTACAATTTTAACTCTTAGTAACTCGAATTTCCAGTGAAAAACCCAGGAAGTAATTTTGAACTGTTTTATACCACATGAAAACAATATTTCCTCAATTTTTGTTTATAACCTAAATATATTTTGTTTATAACCTAAATATATTTAACTTTTCTGTACCCTATAAATGACATAGATATTTTATGATTATCTATTAATTAACATAACATGGCTTTAAGATTAAATTTTTGAAAAGGGTTTGTGAAACTATGAAAAGTTTGTTTATAACTATCTCATTTACATTCATCTAATTTATTCTTTGTTATTTTTATTTTTTTTTTTGAGATGCAGCCTTACTCTGTCACCCAGGCTGGAGTGCAGTGGCTTGATCTCAGCTCACTGCAACATCAGCCTCCTGGGTTTAAGTCCCAAGTAGCTGGGACTACAGGCGTGCACCGCCATGCTCAGCTGATTTTTGTATTTTTAGTAGAGAGGGGGTTTCACTGTTTTGGCCTGGCCTGTCTTGAACTCCTAGTGATGGGATTACAGGTGTGAGCCACTGCACCCAGCCCTAATTTATTCATTCTTAACAGTTATTATGCTTGAATAGTTCATTAAACAAAGCTAGCCATCATCTCAAGTTATTTCTTTGTTGATCGTTTCTACAGCCTGTGAAGCCCTAGAGTTAAATGAATGAGTATTTGCTGATGAGAAGACACAGCTCCTTTCATTAAACCGACAAACTAATCTTTATTTACCAAAGATCTACCCAAGTCATGAACTAAAAGACATTTGAGTTTCTATTTGTCTGATGAAATATTTGATTTAAGCACTTGTGTTTTCTTTAAGCTGGTTAATTAGAGGTCATTCATGTATTTTGGTAGTGAAATATCATGATACATAAAAGTAAAGACGTGCAGATGTACTAACAGAAGCAGATCTTATAGTTTTATAAGATTTTTCATTTGCTAGTGAAAATAATCCCCCCCCCCCGCCGCCTTTAGACTATCAGTCTCTTAATTATCTGTTCCGTTCCCCTAAACAATTCAGATTGCTGGGCAACCCTAAATTTTCACTTCCAAAGACATGACTCTCAGGTGAAAACTACATCCCAAAGGCAGAGAACTTAGATCTAAACACTATTATTTGTTGAATCAAAAAGGAATAGTCAAGAATTGCCAGGAAAAGCATCAAGCAAAGGTAAGGTTTGCTCTGTAAACTTTAAGCCAATGTTTTTTTCATTGTAAAAGTTTATAGTGGCTTGAGCGCAGGAAGGGAGATGCCCTTACAGATGTCAGTTTCTTTTATAAAGAGGTTCAGGATAGCTAGCTAAATGTCAGAAAGTCATATTTTGTGTTTTTGTTTTTGATGGGGTCTCACTGTCATTCAGGTTGGAGTGCAATGACCTCTGCAACCTCTGCCTCCCAGGCTCAAGTGATCCCTCCACGTTAGCCTCCCGAGTAGCTGGGACCACAGGCGTGCGCCACCATGCCCCGCTAATTTTTTTTTTTTTTTTTTAATTTTTTCTTTTGTCGAGACGAGGTTTCTTCATGTTGCCCAGGCTGGTTTTGACCTCTTGAGCCCAGGGGATCTGCCCGCCTCAGCCTCCCAAAGTGCTGAGATTACAGGTGTGAGCCAATGCGCTCGGCCATAGAAAGTCGTATATTGGAGAGCAGTCTGGTTAGATAGGTGGTCTTCCAACCTAGATGTTTTCTTGGTTAGATTACTGACTTTAATGAGTGGAAAAAGAAAACATTTGCAGTTTTTAGGGCCTAATACTTAAATTTGAAAAGCAGGCACAGATGAAAGGCAGAGTATCTAAATCAAGCCTGTCCTACCCTCGGCCTGGGATGACTTTGAATATGGCCCAACACAAATTTGTAAATGTTCTTAAAACAGTATGAAGATTTTTTTTTTGCGATTTTTTTTTTTCTTTTCTCTCTCTCTCTTTTTTTTAAGCGTCTCATCAGCTGTCATTAGTGTTAGTGTATTTTATGTGTGGCCCAAGATCAGTGTGGCCCAGGGAAGCCAAAGATTGGGCACCCTTGATCTAGATCTTTAAAAATCAAGGATTCCACTTTTATTAATAATCTTGGGTCCCCCAAAGGAGGGAAATGCCGTAACACCTGCCACGCAGAGCTTCCACAGTGCTTCTCACTGCAAGGACATTCCCTCAAGGTTGGTGAGTGGCCCAGTCAGCCCACTGTGACCAGCCCATCCCATATGGGAATCTTACCACTTGGTGGTGAGCACTCGTATAACCTCCAGGTGTTCAAACTGCATCTGTCTAAATATGTAAAGAAACAGTAGCCATCTTGCAGTAACAACTATTCAGTCACCTGCTTCCCAAACTGCAGCTTTCACCAGTGACCTGTCACCATTGCACACACAAATTCAGGCTCTCTCTCACAGTGTAAAGTAATCCCTAAAGCCCCAGAAAACCACGAAACTGGACAGTGCAATGCAAAAGGGAGCAGAGCTTTAGACCTGAGAGGAAACTACTCACAACTCTTCAGACTCCGTAACGAAAACGGAAGACCCCCCGCAGAAGGGGGTGAGTGTTGCCTCTTTCTGTGTTCCTAAGCGGGTCTCAGAGTCATTAGAAGTCTCCTCTAGATTTCTTCATGGATCAAGTATGGCAAAAGGAAGAAGGAGTAGAAGTGTGGAAGGAAACTGAAGAACAAGTCTCAGAGGAACCATTTTAGGGAGATCTTAAGCTTTCTGAAAGGCAAATTAAGTTTTGTATTTTCCTCAACAAAAATCATACCAACAAGACAGGAAGCAAACAGGGATCAAACACATTTTAAGATGAGTTTTAGTTGACTGAAAAGAATTCCCAGAAACAGGATCCAAAAGAGGAAAAAGCAGAAAGGCTTCTTTTTTTCCTTCCAAAAAAAAAACAATAGCCAAAGTATCAGCTTTTTGTACTTCTGACCATAGAACTCTGAAAAAGAATGTTTTCATATCTTACTATCAGATTTCAGCACAAACATAAAGTAGGTTTCCCATTTAGTTTTTCTGGTTCTAAAGCCAGCTTTTCTCCCAATTAGGTACACAAATTAATTATTTTAGACACTTAAAGGATCCTCATTTTGGCTACTGCTGCTTACAACTGTCCTGTGTTAGGTGGTTCCACTTTCTAAATATAATAGAGTGCCCCGTAAGTGCACGTACACATCCAGCTGATGTTTCTACAAAGAGTGCTCAGATTGTAAAGTCTAATTTTGTATAATTTACTAACTTTTGAAAAGGACAAAAGGCTGGGAATGTGTTTAGGGTCTAAGTGTGATGTGTCTTGGACTGTCCCTAACTGCCAGGGGACGGGAGTGCTCAAGCATGGTGTGGGGGACCAGACCCTCACACCCACCTGGAGGAGCAAAAAGGCTGTGTGCTTTTCAGTTGGGAACTAACAGGAGTTGGTCACAAATGAAAGGCTAAGCCCAGATTTTCAAATGATAGAAAACAGCTGCAATCTTAAAAGCATGCTCTGTAAAACGTAACCACCAGTATCTGCCAGTCCTTTATCCCAAACCTCTGCCATGAGGCAGAGGTGGAAAAACCTTGACCCAAAATCCTGGCCCTGAGGCAGAGGCAGAAAGAAGGCAGTTGTCTGTGGAACTCCTTACCCAAATCTATTATCCAAAGACAGCAAAGCCCTCACTCTTAAAGGAAAGAGGGAGTTTGAAAAACAGTCCAAGTAAAGTCTAGATGTTCAGCCAAAGAATGGGAGTTCCAATTTCAGGAGACCTCACACAAAACACCACATGAGACCTCTGAAGATGGAGAGTGTCACACTGGTTCCCAGCGCCGCTCTCAGAAAAAGCAAGTGATTGAGGGGAGACATTCTGAATCCTGCTGTCTTACATCATGTATGTCAGCCTAAAATGAAGAAGCTGAGGCAAAATTAATATAAGTAGAGAGTTGATTTGGGCCAAGCCTAAGGATTGCAGCCCAGGTGTATGGATTCAGGTTGCTCTGAGTGTACACCCCATTAGCAGAAGTTGGAAGTAGATTTTTAAAGGGAAAAAAGGCAGTTCCTGAGTTTACAAAAAATGTACATCAAAATAACATAAGCTGTTGATTGGCTGTATATTGTTCATTGTTGTCATAGATTTCAGGAACATGAAGATAAGGGTAAGGCAGCCAGTCAGGAACAAAATGACTTTAAACAATTGTGCTCAGCATGGATATGGGGCGGGAGGCACGACAGAAGTCCCACACTCATGGCTTTCTGGGCCTGCATACCTCACATAGCTCAACTGCTCTGAGCTATTTTTCTTAGCCACATTGTCTGTTGAAGTAGGCATATAACCATAACTGGCCTATAGTTGTAATCCAATTTGTTTATAGAATGGAGATGGTACTGCTATGTCTTAGGTAATTGTCATTTGGAATAGTAAACCCAAAGTAAGATTACAAAAAAAATCTTGGAACTTAAATTCTTTTTTTTTTTGAGATGGAGTTTTGTTTTTGTTACCCAGGCTGGAGTGCAGTGGCACGATCTCAGCTCACTGCAACCCCTGCTTCCCGGGTTCAAATATTCTCCAGCCTCAGCCTCCCGAGTAGCTGGGATTACAGGCTCCTGCCACCACGCCTGGCTAATTTTTGTACTTTTAGTAGAGACGCGGTTTCACCATGTTGGCCAGGCTGGTCTCGAACTCCTGACCTCAGGTGATCCACCTGCCTCAGCTCCCCCAAAGTGCCAGGATTACAGGCATGAGCCACAGCGCCTGGTCTGTTTTGTAAAAAGGACTTTGGTAAGTAACAATTTTAGGGAACATTCATTATATTTTAATATTAAACAGTTTGCATTGTTGTCTGGGAAACAATTCTGGTCTGTGGGTGTAATGCCTAATATGTGAAGATTGTTGTTGGATTCTGTGCTTGCAATCAGTGACTTTGACTCTCTGAGCAACTTAGAATTTACTTTTTTTTTTTTTTTTTTTGAGCCAGTCTTGCTCTGTCGCCCAAGCTGGAGTGCAGTAGCGCCATCACAGCTCACTACAAGCTCCACCTCTTGAGTTCACGCCATTCTCCTGCCTCAGCCTCCCGAGTACCTGGGACTACAAGCGTCTGCCACCATGCCTGGCTAATTTCTTGTATTTTTAGTAGAGACGGGGTTTCACCATGTTAGCCAGGATGGTCTTGATCTCCTGACCTCGTGATCTGCCCGCCTCGGCCTCCCAAAGTGCTGGGATTACAGGCATGAGCCACTGCGCCCGGCCGCAACTTGGAATTTCATAGCTCCCATGCCTGCCGTTTGGCTGTGGTGTGTAACACACGCTGTGTGCCAGGCATTGTGCTATCTCTTTCGGGTGTCCCCCGAAGGAGGAGAGGTGGGTTGGCCCCTCGCCATCTGGCAAGGGAGGCCCCCCCCATGCTGCAGCCTGCACTTCTTGAGATTTCCTTTTCTTGTTTGTAGATGAACTTGGAGGAGTCCTGGAACTTCTGAATTCTGTATCATAGCTTTCAGTATATTTTGGAAAGGATTTTTTGACCTTTCCCTCCTGAAGAAAAAACGGTTTTTCCTCTGCTCTCGCGTCACAACAATCAACTCAGAAGAATTCTGTGACTGCTGGTCACCAAGAAGTGTGTGGGGATTTCTCCCCACCAGCAACCAATCAGTTTTACAGCAGACACCAGTGGAACACCCTCCCCTTCAGTCCCAACACTCTACCTGGAGGTAGTGTCAGGTTCCACAGGATGAGGGCTCAGTCCTACAAGACTGCCCCTTCTGATGCCACTCCCATGCCACAGGTTGTTTACCCATGCTTCTCAGGATCCCCATGGCCCCCTCTTTGGTTCCATTACTTTGCTTGACTGATTCACAGAAGTAAGGAAAACATGTTTCCTGGTTTATTTTGAAGGATATTACAAAGGATGCAGATGACGAGATGTGTAGGGCAAGGTGTGGGGGAAGGGCAAGGGGCTCCCATGCCCTCTTTGGGCTGCCACCCTTTAACAACCTCCATGTGTTCAGCTATCTGGAAGCTCCCCAAACCTCGTCCTTTTTTTTTTTTTTTTTATTGGGTTGGAGTCCTGCTCTGTCACCCAAGCTGGAGTGCAGTGGCATGATCTCGGCTCAGGCTCACTGCAACCTCCGCCTCCCGGGTTCAAGTGATTCTCCTGCCTCAGCCTCCTGAGTAGCTGGGATTACAGGTGCCTGCCACCAGGCCCAGCTAATTTTTGTATTTTTAGTAGAGATGGGGTTTCACCATGTTGGCCAGGCTGGTCTTGAACTCCTAACCTCAGGTGATGCGCCTGCCTCGGCCTCCCAAAGTGCTAGGATTACAGGCATGAGCCACCACACCCAGCCTAGGGTTTCTGTGGAAACTCCATTACATAGGCATGATTGCTTAAATCATTGGCCATTGATGATCAGCCTTCTGCCACCTTCCCCGACCTGGAGATTGGGAGTGGGCTGAAAGTCCCAACCGTCTAATTCTGCCTCGGTCTTTCTGGTGACTAGTTCCCATCCTGAAACTACCTTAGGACTGCCAGCCCAGGCATATCATTAGTATACAAAAAGACATTTATTACTTTGGAGATTCCAGGGACTTTAGGAATTCTATGCCATGAAATGGGAGGAAGACCAAATATATGTATGTTTCACAATCTCACATCCCCCTTTTAGTATGTGTTTGCCACTTCGGAACTTCTTTAGTGATTTGTTTTGATAATTGAAAATTTTAAGTCATCACTTTGTATTTACCTCTTTTGTATGTTTAGATCCCAAGTGCACACTTAAACGGACATGCATGTATGCATATACAAAGTCTAGAGAATAAAGTGAAAATGAAAATTAACTCAAAGTAATTTTGCCCTCAGCTGTGAATATTGCCTTTTCCCTTATTACACCACTCGGAATGTGCACCAGCAGAGGCCATTCTTTGGACTCATCCCATTTTCTGGGCTTCGTATTTTAAATGCTAGTTAATTTTTCCCACATTTGTTGCCACAAGATAATAAATTATTAATGTATTTACTGAGATTTTCCTCGTTTAGGTACTGTGTTAGGGATAAAACAGTGAACAGGGTAGACATATTTCTGACCTCCGAATGCTAAAACTTTTGTGTTGGAGTGAGGATGATAATTTGATATGCCGTATTCCTGGGTGTAAAGGTTTGCAGGAGTACGTAGATTAACCAACCCAGGCTTTGTGGGAGGATGGGGAGAGCATCTCAGTAGCTGTGGTTCTTTTCACTTTATCCTGGTGCAGCCTGTCAGAAGGTTTCAGTTGCAAGTCCCTCACTTTAGGGAGGGCAGTCTCTGGAAGAATCTGTGGAGTTCAGGGAGATGGGAGGAAGGGAGATGGTTTAAGAAACTGGGTGGTAATTCAGTTCAGATGGTGGTTTTCTGCACAGTTTCATGATGGGAATAGAAACTTACTTGAGCAGAAGTTAAAGCTGTATTTGCAAGTTTCTTCCTTGGGCACTTGAGTCAATGATATGTCCTTCAATAAGAGAGATTGGTTATCAGTTCGTATTTGTTTTAAATGAGAAGTAGGGAATTGATTTTGAGAACTCTGTAGGATCATAAGATGTTCACTGGGCATTCGCTTAGATAATTTTGTGCTGAAATTGAGCATATGGTTGTGAACAGAAGCCATGAGAAATGGGGAGCACAGGAGCATAACTCAAGGGGACAAGGAGGTAGACTCCTTTGCACACATGCCGTGGCCTGTCGCCAGGATCAGTGCTGTCGTGGATCCGTGCATACCTGTGGGTTGCACCACACTGGGGCTGGACTTCTCTTCAGCAGGGCTGTTCCCTCTTCCCACCGGTGGAATTGTGTGCTTACCAAAGCCAGGTCAGCTTCCAAACTTGTTCATCGATCGTGCTCATTTGTGCAGCTGTGTGATTTAATTAATATAAATTGATCAAAGTAGTGTAAAAGCAGTTACTCATTTGAAAACTTCGGAGTATCTCAAAAACAAATCACAGAAACTGCTGATGAATTAGGTATAAAGATAAGGATAAAAACTGAAGAAGAGTCATAGAAGCATTGTACTATTCAGAGTGTTTCTGGTCTCTCAGCTGCACTTTAAAAAACAATGAAAATCTCTGTTGATGCATTATGGATATAGTTTATGTGAGAAAGAAAGAATATCTAATTGACCAAGTCTCAGAAAAAGGCCCACGTGAATGAAGATGTATAAAATAACTAAATATTTATGTATTCATCTTTATAATTGCCCATTTGATTTACTATTTCTTTTGATTGCCCAGGGCAAGAGAGCTTTTGCCCTCCTTAGTGCAGGAGAGCATTCCTGAGAGGCTGAGGAAAGGCTGAGTGGAAGAGGGTGGAGTGGGCTTCAAGGGAAAGGCTGGTCGGTTCCACCGTGCTGAGAGGTCCTCCCTGTCCAGCAGCAAGCGGGGGGCTGGTGCTTGTAGAAGGAACGTTTTCTGGGAGGTTGGAGATAGAAACAGTTGAAAGCTTCCTCCTCAGCAGGAGGCCAGGAGGACATCCAGTCCCGTTGATTCTGCCCTCCTTCTCTGCTCCTCAGCTCCTCCCCTGCTCCTCAGCTCCTCCCCTGCTCCTCAGCTTCTCCCCTCCCCACCTTCACTTTCTTTTGTGACAGAATAAGCTGTTGAAACAGTGACAGGGAAGGATTGAACATAACAGGGAAAAAAAAAGCGTAATTGCGAAGATAGGAGTAAATGAGATCTAGACTGGGGATGGAGGGACTAATGAAGATAGGATCCTGACTTTGGTCAAGTGTTTTATGTCTGCTCTGTGTAGATTCCTGGTCTTGACTTCTGAGGTGTGATTTTCAAGAGCTATATAGGATTATTATAATTGTTGTGGAATATTTCCCTTTCACCAAAGTGCTAAGAAATATGTATCTATTAGGAATATTAAATTCAAGAAAGGAAGACTTCACATTAATGCATATGTAAAATAAGGTGTATTTTATCACCACTTATAACACTGTTAAATGGCATTCAATGGTGTTCAGATAATAAGACTTTAGGGAATGCTTCCAGGGCTGTGTTAATAACTTCAGGAAGACATTTTTATAACTATAGGTTGAGTATCCCTTATTTGAAATGCTTGAGGCCAGAAGTGTTTTATATTTCAGTTATTTTTGGAGTTTGGGATATTTGCATATACATAATGAGGTATCTTGGGGATGGGATCCGAGTCTAAACACAGAATTGTTTCGTATACACCTTATACACATAGCCTGAAGGTACTTTTATACAGTGTTTTAAATAAATTTAGCGTGAAATGAGGTCTGTACATTGAACCATCAGAAAGCAAAGATGTCACCATCCCAGCCACTCATGTGGACAGTCTGATTGCTTAATGTCACCATCGTGCCTGGTTCTGGATTTACATGCTACCAAGTGGCAGTCATCTTCTTACCCTTGCTCACATGGGAGTACTCAGCAATAAAGAACATGACATAGCATTAATACAGTGAGGAGATGATGTGCTCAGGTAACTAACCAGCCCAGTAACATCGCCACATACCTGGATCAGCCGTCAGATAACAGCAGCAGCAGACTTTTCAGTCTCCACCTGCGATGCTGTGTTGTGATTAAAAGGTCACTGTACACTGTGTTTTATGTATTTTTATTTTATTTTATTTTATGTTATTTTATGTTATTTTATGTTATTTTATGTTATTTTATGTTATGTTATGTTATGTTATGTTATGTTATGTTATGTTATGTTATTTTGAGACAGTCTTCCTCTGTTGTCCAGGCTGGAGTGCAGTGGCATGATCTCGGCTTAATGCTCCCCCCCGCCCCCCAGGCTCAAGTGAGCCTCTTGCTTTAGCCTCCCAAGTTCCTGGGACTACAGGCACATAACACCACGCTTGACTGATTTTTATATTTTTTATAGAGACAGGGTTTCACTGTGTTGCCCAGGCTGGTCTCAAACTCCTGAGCTCAAGTGATCTGCCTTTCTTGGCCTCCCAAAGTGCTGGGATTACAGGTGTGAGCCACTGCACCCAGCCTATTTTATTTATCTTTTAGGGGACAGAGTCTCGCTATGCTGCCCATATTGGTTTTGAACTCCTCAGCTCAAGTAATCCTTTTGCCTCAGCTTCCTAAGTAGCTAGGACTACAGGTATGCATCATTGTGCTTGGATTGTGTTTAATTTTCGTAGGTGAGAAGAAACATCAGAATTCTTCACTTGTGATGTCATGTTGGTGCTCAAAAAGGTTTAGATTTTGGAGGATTTCAGATTTTCAGATTAGTACTGCTTAGCTTGTATTCTGTCAGTGTTGAGTGTCAAGTTTTTTTTTAATGAAATCAATTTATGTATCATTTCATGGTTCTCTGACTCATTGTTAGGAACAAATATGCCTTCCCATTTGAGCCGCACAGGATTAAAGCAGCTCTGAGCTGCTTCCCAGCTCTGACATTTTGCCACTCTAAAAAATGAGTTTACTCACCACTTCCCCATCTTACTCTTCGAGTATTATGTATTTTCAATTGAAAACTGTAGTTTTGTGATTATGAATTGGAAAGCTCAATAGAACATGACCTGTATTCCTTGAAGAAATGCAGGATCCATTGGAAATGAGGTGGAGAGAGACCTTTTCCACCCAGCAGAGTGAAGCGGTGTACTCTACAAGGTGCATTCCTGACAAGGAAGGCCCTGTGTGCTGTGCTGCCAGTTCTGGCTTTTCCTCGGTTCAGGTGTATGCCAATGCTACTATGTTTGTCCATCAGCATTTTTGTTTTGTTTTGTTTTCAGATGTAAATGAGAGGAAGCAAAGATTTTTATGGAGACTATCAATAATCTCAAGAAAATACATATTCAAAATGGAATTAAAGCTGCGCAGTAAGATAAGTTTATATATGCAATTCCTTAAGGTAAAAGTAAATTATAAAAGATTGAATCAGGCAATTCTACTTTTTGTCCAAAAGGTAAGATTGCATGTGAAACATCAACAGAAAGTTGCCTTTTCCCCCTGTGGACTCTGGGTATACTTTGTTTGCCATCTGCGAGATCAGTCCATGGCTGAGAGATGGCATAAGTGAGCAGGAGTGCAGCAGTGAGCAGGTGGGTCTGAAGGATGTGGAAGAGTGGAAGTAGGGGACGCTTGCAAGTCAGGAGAGGCTTCCTGGGCATCCAGCACACATCATGCCAGGTTAGGTTGAATCTTGTTTGTCCAGGTTGACATTCTCAACATGAGAAGTAATTTCTAATGGAATAAAATGCTGATGGACAGAAAAATGGAGGTTAGAATATATTCTAAACAGACTGGGCAAAAGAGGCAACTAGCTTTTCAACCAGGTAACTTAATATCTGTATTAGAAAGATTTTAGACTGGGCCCAGTGGCTCACACCAGTAATCCCAGCACTTTTTGAGGCCGAGGTGGGCGGATCACTTGAGGTCAGGTTGAGACCAGCCTGGCCAATATGGTGAAACCCTGTCTGTACTAAAAATACAAAAACTAGCTGAGTGTGGTGGTGCACACCTGCAGTCCTAGGTGCTTGGGAGGCTGAGGCAGGAGAATCACTTGAACCTGGGAGGTAGAGGTTGCAGTGAGCTGAGATGGCGCCATTGCACTCCAGCCTGGGCAACAGAGTGAGACCCTATCTCAAAATTAAAAAAAAAAAAAGATTTTATGTTTCTGCTTCAACTTGAGGTTAAATGAAGTGAACATGCTGCAGCTGTGCCCTGCTTAGACTGCAGATTTTGGTTTCGGTGCTTCCTGGTGGTCCAGTATTTGACAAAGGAAGCTATGTGAATTAGCTAAGCTTGTGTCCTAAAAAGATACTCGTAATGTAGTTGTCAACTTTTCCATTTGCTTTTCCCCTTGTGAAAATGTGTGAAAAGATGTGGAAACCCTTCTGAAGAAGCTCTTTACTGGAAAAGGTATGGCACGGGATAAAAGCAAGAAGTGATACTCTGAGGGCCGTGATTCGCACTGCTGCAGCTTAGGACTTGTACAAAACAAAATGTTCTGTGCATTTGGTTCAGATACTTTATTTAAGCTTCTTTATAACCAAGTATTAGAGTGGTGGCTTTTGAGTTCGTCAAAGGTTTAATGAGTAAAATGCTCTCCTAGCCAGAGGGTTAATGAGATGATCTAAACTCCAATTTTGGTGGTTGTTTTGTATTATGTTTTAGTAAGAATCCTAGCTAAAATGGTCTTTTCAAAAGAGTGTACTCTCCAGAAGATAATGTCGTAGACCCAGTCACAGGCCTTAACGATGGAGGGGACCGCTTTCCTTTTTTGTGTGTGTCAACTTAGTAGACACGTTCTAAATTTAAAAATGGGAAGATTTTGAAAGTATATTATTTGGTGGTCTTCTCATGTAGGTACTTTTTCAGTCAGATCTTGCTAAGAAATAAGTTTTTCTATCTTGTGTCTGATTATGTCCTCCTTAGGAGGAGAACCAACTCAAACTATAAATAAAACTCACATTTTCTCACTGCTGTTTTTTTCAGTGGAAGCACTGATGTACACATATAAAGGACATTTTACAAAATTAATCTTGAAATTTATTGGCAACATCTCCTTAGGAATACTCCAGTGCTGAGTGCCAGTTTAAATGCATAATTAAACAACTACTCTACTGAGATTGGATGCATTTCTTTTATCTGTCAGTATCTTTGAGTGACACATTTACTATAAGAAGATGAAACGAAAAGAATGGTATATCATAGAGATACTGAATCTTGAAAAAAACAAAAGACTAAAATAACAGTTTTGTTGGAAGCAGCAGTCTGTTGCTCTGTAAATGTTGCCACTATTCAAGCTTACAGATTGACTTGAGTATATGATCTGTATAAGGTACATGGAAGGAACGTAAAATAATCTGCCCTAAGGTGCTCTCAAATTATTCTATTGTAAGATAAGAATGTGCATTTCAAATATTAAAGAGTGGTGCTGGCAGCTGTGAGATAAACCATATCATCCAACTAACAGCACAAAGCAGATGAATGAGGAACTATAATTCCTATTAGATTTTATTTTCTGCGCTTCTCTATTTAGATGTGGACATGTGGGAATCATAATGAAAATTTCTATTAAGAAATAAATCCTTCTGCTGGGTGTGGCGGCTCACTCCTGTAATCCCAGCACTTTGGGAGGCCAAGGCAGGCGGATCACGAGGTCAGGAGTTCGAAACCACCCTGGCCAACATGGTGAAACCTTGTCTCTATTAACAATACAAAAAATTAGCCGGGCGTGGTGACAGGCGCCTGTAATCCCAGCTACTCGTGAGGCTGAGGCAGGAGAATCGCTTGAACCCAGGAGGCAGAGGTTGTAGTTAGCCGAGATTGTGCCATTGCACTCCAGCCTGGGCAACAAGAGCAAGACTCTGTCTCGAAAGAAAAAAAGGCCAGGCACTGGTGGCTCACACCTGTAATCCCAGCACTTTGGGAGGCTGAGGCAGGCAGATCATGAGGTCAGGAGTTCGAGACCAGCCTGGCCAGTGTGGTGAAACAACGTCTCTCTAAAAATACAAAAATTAGCCAAGCGTGGTGGCACGTACCTGTAGTCCCAGCTACTCGGGTGGCTGAGGCAGGAAAATTGCTTGAACCCGGGAGGCGGGGGTTACAGTGAGCTGAGATTGTGCCACTGCACTCCAGCCTGGGCAACAGAGTGAGACTCCTTCTCAAAAAAAAAAAAAAAAAAAAAAAGGAAATATATCCTTTTTTAGCTGGGTTTTGTGGCATGCTCCTGTAGTTCCAGCTACCTGGGGAGCTGAAGCAGGAGGATCACTTGGACCCAGAAGGTCGAGGCTGCAATGAGTTGAGATCGGGCCACTGCACTCCAGCATGGGTGAAAAAGTGAGACCCTACCTCAAAAAACAAAAAAACAACAACAAAAAAATCCTTCTTTCCGATCCTAGAATGCTATGACTGTGCTTTTTATTATTATTATTATTCTTATTTTTTTTTTGAGACGGAGTTTTGTTCTTGTTGCCCAGACTGGAGTGCAATGGCGCGATCTTGGCTCACTGCAGCCTCCTCCTCTCAGGTTCAAGCAATTCTCCTGCCTCAGCCTCCCCAGTAGCTGAGATTACAGGCGCATGCCACCATTCCTGGCTAAGTTTTGCATTTTTTAGAAGAGACGGGGTTTCATCATGTTGGCCAGGCTTGTCTCAAACTCTTGACCTCAGATGATCCACCCTCCTCGGCCTCCCAAAGTGGTGGGATTACAGGCGTGAGCCACTGTGCCTGGCCATGATTGTGCTTCTAATGATTTGATTTAGCTTCTGTGATCATTTTTTTTTTCCTGATCAATTTATGTAGCTTCAAAGGGATCAAAGTCTGGGTGGTAAACTTTTCTACAAATTATGTTTGGACATTGAAAGTAACACATTTGGACTTTTTCTAATTGATTCCCAAGGAGATTATATAGTACTTAATTAAGGAAATCTCTAACGTTCTTAACAGCCCTTTTTCCTTATTTAGGTAAATTTCTGTTTACTTATCTAGTTGAATATTCATTTACTGATTTTTGTAAAATGGTCTTAATTACGTTGGAGTTCTTGAAACACATGTCTGTCTAGGAGCATCTCGTGCTGTGCATCTCTGCTCATGTGCCATCCCTTAACTCATTGTTCCTAATCATAGACAATTAGAGTTAGAAGATAACTTAGCAAACTTTACAAATAAAGAAATGGAATACTTAGACAACACTGTAGTAAAACTGCATGTATTTGAATGTTACTAACAAAAGGAAGATGATCAAGGTAAGTTGTAATATATCATTGGTAGGATATGTATTTCTGTCCTGTTCTCAGTATCACTGTGTGCTGTAGATAAAAAGATAAAATACAGGGATACCTGTGTTCCAGGAAAAGGCAATAGAATGTGCAGAACATGGCAGATAGAACAGGGAGTAATCTGTTGTGAGTAGGGAGTTTCTGACTTCAGAATAATGTTTTTAGATTCAGGAGAGAGGTTTTGTATTTGGCTCCCATACAGCACACTCTCATGGGAAATGTCTATTCTAAGGTCAACCCATAATGCAAAAATCATCAGTATACTTGAAGATCCCCGTGTAAGGTACAATGTATTTAATATTATCACTGATAAAATTGATCCAATATCAGTTTTATTCTGGCGTTGAATCAAATCACTGTTGTTGTTGTATAAAAAGATAAATATTTAGCTTATATTTAAATACCATATTGTAAGAAAAAAGATGCTTATCTTTACATGCCAAAATCATGATCTGTACATTGGTGCAATGAGTATTACTGTAAAAGGGAAGAAGGAATGAAGACGAGCTAAGGAAACTGTAGGTGCACTTCTCTGAGGTCGTGTTACGATGAAACATTCACCCACACGCAGGGATTGATAGAGTGAATTGCCTGTAGTACTTAAATGATCTCCAGGCACATATAGTTGAATAGCAAAATTATATGTGCATTGATACAGCCTCACTGAACTTAGTAGCTTTGTGACCTTAAGTTATCCCTGATCTTAATTTCCTGCTCTGCTAAATAGGCATGGAACCTAATTAACAGAATTAAGTTTATTTGGTAACATGTGGAGAAAGCACTTAGAATAATCCTTACCAAATCCTTACCAAACTCATTCTTTTTTTTTTCCCAGGTTTCTGATTCAGAGACAAATAATTTGTGTTTCCACATTACCCTTTCGTACCAGAAAAGAATTACATGCTGTTTAGGAAATGCCTCTTTATTTTGATTTTCTTAGAAATTATCAAGTTCTGAAATTACGATTTTTGCTGTTATTTGAAAATCCAATGAGTTATGCCAGACACATGTACAAAAGGGAGGCTCTTAACCTAGTAGTTTATTATTTGGGTTATTTCTACTTTTTGGCTATTATGAATAATGTTGCTTTGAAAATTCACATACAGGTTTTCGGGCAGATACATGTTTTCAGTTATCTGTGATATATCCCTAGGAGTAGAATGACTAGGTCATATGGTAACTCTGTGTTTAACGTATTGAGAAACTGCCAGACTGCTTCCTATAGTGGCTGCTCTGTTTTACATTTGTACCAGCAGTGTGTGTGAAGATTGTAGTTTCTGTATGTACTTGCCACACTTGCTATTAACCTATCTTTCTGATAATAGTCATCCAAGTGGATGCAAAGTGGTATTTTTGTTTTAATTTTCTGTATTTACTTCATTTTATGTAATTTCATTTCAAAGTGGTATTTTGTGTTTTGATTTGTATTTCCCTCATGACGAATGATGTGGACGATCTTTTCATGGGCTTGGTGGCCATTTGTGTATCTTCTTCGGGAAAATGTTCATTCGGATCATTTGCCAATTTTTTTTTTTTTTTTTTTTGAGATGGAGCCTCACTTTGTCGCCCATGCTGGAGTGCAGTGGCGTGATCTTGGCTCACTGTAACCTCCACCTCCCAGGTTCAAGTGATTCTCCTGCCTCAGCCTCCCAAGTAACTGGGATTATAGGCGTCCAACTACCATGCCTGCCCAATTTTTATATTTTTAGTAGAGACAGGGTCTCACCATGTTGGCCAGGCTGGTCTCGAACTCCTGACCTCAAATAATCTGCCTGCCTTGGCCTCCGAAAGTGCTGGGATTACAGGTGTGAGCCACCGCGCCAGGCTCTCATTTGCCAATTTTTAAGTTGGGTTATTTGTCTCATTATTATTAAGTTTTAGGAATTGTTTATATATTCTAGATATATGTCCCATATTGGATATATGATTTGCAAATGTTTTTTCCCATTCTTTGGGTTATCTTTTCACTTTCTTGATAGTGTGCTTTGAAGGGCAAAAGTTTTTCATTTTGATGAAATCCAGTGTATTTTTTCTTCCCGTTTATACTTCTAGTGTCATAATTAATAAACCATTGCCTAATACAAGTTTATGAAGATTTACTGCTGTTTTCTTCCAAGTCATACAGTTTTAGCTTTTACATTTAGTTCTTTGGTTCATTTTGCCTTCATTGTTGTGTATGTTGAGGTAGGAGCCCGGCTTCATTATTTTCATGTTGACATTTAGTTGTCCCAGCACCATTTGTTGACAAGATTGTTGTTTTCCCCTCAACTGGTCCTGACACCTTTGTGGAAAATCAGTTGTCTATAAATGTAAGGGTTTCTTTCTGCACACTCGTTTCTATTGTATTGATCTATTTGTCTGGTCTATGCCAGTACCATGGTGGCTTGATTACTGTAGCTTTGTAGTAAGATTTGAAATTAGGAATTGTGTGAGTCTTTCAATTTTATCCTTTCTCGATCGCTTTGGCTATTCTGGGTCCCTTGCATTTCCATAGGATCAGTTCAGCAATTTCTGGAAAAAAAAATTCTACCACAAAAGTGAATTTTGATAGGGATTATATTGAATCTGTAGCTTAATTGGGGTTTGTTAGCATTGTAAAAATACCATGTCTTCCCATCTGTAAACGTGGGATGTCTTCCTATTCATAAACATGGGATGTCTTTCCATCCATGAACATGGGCATCTGTCCTTGAGAACTAGGTTTTAAGGGTTTGTATTAGTGGAGTGGTTCTCAAGCTTTTGGTCTAAGGACCTCTTTATGCTGTTGTTAAACATTACTGAAGATGCCTAAAAGCTTGAGTTTATTATATGGTTTGTCTCCACCTATGGTTTATCTCTATCTGTATTTACTATGTTAGGTATCAAGAGTCAATTACTATTAGAAATACACATTTTAAATAATAACAAACCCATTAGATAATATAAATAACATTGTTTATGAAAGGTAGCAGTATTTTCCAAAACAGAAAAATAATTTAGTGGGAAGAGTGGCATTGTTTTTTCATGTTTTGTAAATCTCTTTAATGTCTGACTTAATAGAATCTTGGCTGGATTCTTACCTGCTTTTGCATTTCATCTCTTAGTACTGTGTTACTTTGGTTGAAGTGTGTGAAGGAAATCTGGCCTCAGGTAATTTATTTTATTATTTTAGTAGTCATTTCATATAAATGAATATTGAATGTTCTTTGATGCTATACCAAAACTCCACTGTGGTTTTGTGAGGAGAGAATGAGAGCGAAAAAAGCAAAGAACATCTTTGCGTTATTTTGAGAATGGTTTGACTTTGTGGTCCCACTGGAAGTGTTTTTGGGACTCTGGACTATGCTTACACCACACATTGAGAACCATTATCTTAGTGAACAGGACTGAGCAGTGTAGTTTCACAAGAAAATTTGCTCACTGAATTGCACTTGATTAATCTGTATTGAAAAACAACTGCAAAGTGACTTAGATGCTTCTCCTGCATGGGCAGCAGTGTCCTTTCTGTAGGAAAGACGGCAGGGGACCTTGGACTCAGCAACTGATGGAATCAGAAAGCTGGATGTTTTATTAACATGTGTAATAAAAATAATAAGTTATTTAAAAAACTGAGACTCTGGGAGATGAAATGAAGTAAACAACTGAATCACACATTGTTAGTCTTTTGGTATATTTTCTTCTAGTTTCTTGTTTTTAAGTACTTACAAAGTTTGAATTTTTATAAATATATTGCAACTTTAGTATCTACAGTTTTGTCTTTTTTTTAAATCTTTATGCAGTTTTTGTGAGTATTTTAAGTAATTGTAACACATTGCATTAGTTTCTACTTTTCTTTTTTTTTTGAGATGGAGTCTTGCTCTGTTTCCCAGGCTGGAGTATAGTGGTGCGCTTTCAGCTCACTGCAATCTCCACCTCCTGGATTCAAGTGATTCTCATGCTTCAGCCTCCCGAGTAGCTGGGAATTTTTGTATTTATTTTAGTAGAGACATGGTTTCACCAGCCTGGTTAGGCAGGTTGGTTTTGAACTGACTTCATGTGATCTCCCTACCTTGGTCTCCCAAAGTGTTGGGATTACAGGCACGAGCCTACTTTCTGTGTTTTTATTTCCGCCGTTTTTTTTTTTTTTTTTTTTTTTTTTTTGCTAAGCTGCTGTGAACATTGTTAATAAATTTGTTTACACATTTAGTATTATTTCATTAATACAGATTTTAAATAGAAATAAGCATATGAAGTCTCAAGTGTGTACTGATAATATATCGAAGTTAGGTTTTCCTTGTTATTGTGGACAATTTTATTTGTATGTTATGTTACGTTATGTTACGTTACGTTACGTTACGTTACGTTATTTTTTGAGACTGAGTCTCACTCTGTTTCCCAGGCTGGAGTGGAGTGGCGCAATCTGGGCTCACTGCAACCCCTGCCTCCCGGATTCAAGCAGTTCTACTGCCTTAGCCTCTCGAGTAGCTGGGACTACAGGCGCACGCTGCTATGCGCAGCTAATTTTTTGTATTTTAGTAGAGACGGGGTTTCACTGTGTTGCCGAGGCTGGTCGCAAACTCCTGAGCTCAGGCAGTCCGCCCGCCTTGGCCTCCCAAAGTGCTGGGATTACAGATGTGAGCCACCGCGCCTGGCTTATTGTGGACAGTTTTAAACACATAGAAGTAGAGAGGATACTATAGTGATCCTCAGTTTACCAGTCATCTAGCTTCAGCTACCATCAGCTTGCCGCCATTCATATATTTTTGTTTCTTCTCTCCCCTTAAACTTAACAAAAAAAATTGGCATATTCTAAAGCAAATTCCAGATGTATATCTTTATTCATGAGTCTTTTAGTTTCTAGCTGTTATAAACAAGCTCTTTTAAAATAAATATAATAATACTATGATTGGAACTCAATAAAATTAATAGTAATTTTATCATGTCTTTATTACCTAGGCAACCTTCAAGTTTTTCTATGTCAAAAATGTCATTTTAAACCTAATTTATTTGACTCAGGATCCAAACACAGTTCTTAACATCACATTGGATTATTTTGGTTAAGGCTTTTCAATTCTGTGGCAATAAAAATAGCTCTCCTTTTAAATATCTTTTATTTGCTATAGAAATGAGGTCGTCTCTCTTGCCCACATTTTGGATTTAGATGATGGCTTTGTGCTGGTGTGATTTAACATGTATTTCCCTAGAATTCCCTTTAAATTGGGAGTAAGATCTAGAGGTGTGATTAAATACAGGCTGTTTTTTTGGCACGAGTACTTTGTGGATGGTAGTCTTCGATCATGTCAAAAATGTAATGCCTAGAGGCCCAGTTGTAATGATAATACTGAAAAATAGCTTCCGTCAGTGTCTCACTTAACCATTTGGAAACCTCCCATCACGTTCTTCACTTGATAATTTCAGCAGACATCAAAGATTATTGACTTTATTATTGTATTAGATATTGGGATATTTTGATTTTTCTGATCCTGTCATTCACTCCCCATCGACTGTGGTTCTTGCCCTGATCAGCTTTTTGGTTATTCAGAAATGCACTTCATCCAGGAACAGCAGCTTGAAATAATTGTTGTCCTTTAGTGATCTTGGGAATCATGAGTGGGTGTCCTGCAGTACCAAGGCGAGCACTGTGGTGGTGGTGGTAGCTCTCATGATTGCTGCCGACTTGTTTTCTGTTCATTCTTCCTGATCCTGATGTGGTCCCATGCATGGCTATTGGGAATCCCTCCCTTACTTTGCTGTGGCCTCTGTGTCTTCCTGATGGGACCAGTTGTCTTCATGGCTTCCTGCTTCATGGTAAGATGTCCCAGGCTCATCTCAAATTGAGGAACATTCTACAAAGTAATTAACTAGTACTCTGGAAAAGTGTAGATGAATAAGGCAAGACTGAGGAACTGTTGCAGTTTAAAGGAGACTCAACGGAAGGACAGCTAAGTACAGCAGTGGGAAGTTCCGGAACAACTGGCTTCTTCAACACAAAAGAGACGTAAGACACAACGCTGGTCAGTCAGACTATGGCTTTACTTGGATAAAGAAAACAAACCCACTGCGTGGAGTCCCTTGGTGGTCCCCTGGCTCTTGTATTTGCTGTTAGTTTGTAATAAGATTTAGGGTCATGATGACATTTTGGTTTTTGTTGTCTATTTTTTTTTTTTTTTTTTTGCAAGACCACTTCATATATAGTATTGTTGGTATTTCCATCAGGAGGTATGTAAATTCCGATTGTCTAAAAAAATACGGGTATTAAATAAAGTGTTATTTTAGTTGATTTTTATTTTTCCCTTTGGCTATCATAAGAATCTTAAAAATCTGGAAATTATGTGGGCAAAAGCATCCACAGCACCTTCTATGACTTGCCCATTTGATTGCTAAGCTATTAATGTCTTTAGTTTCCAGATTTCATGGTTGTGTGAGAATTGATGTTTAATGACATGTAGGTTTCTTTTACGACAGAATCCATCTGTTCTCTTGTAGAAAACCACCTCAGGGAGTGGGAGCTACTCCCCTGTGTGTTACTTCAACATCACCTGGAAGTATTTGCTCAGGTTTTTCAGAATCATCTACATAGTTAAAAATAATAATAAAAATAATAATAAAAAAGCCCGAACTACAAAATTGCAAAGTCACAATTTGCTCCAGGGATTCTTCATTGCGGCCGAGGCCTGAGAACCAAGGACCTAGAATCTCAGTCCAGATGTTCCTGAAATCTGTGTCTTCTAAAATTTAGTTACTCACATTCTGTTTTCAAGATCGTTTTGAGTCCCGATAGCATTTATACTAGTACTTAATATATTTCTTTAAATTGATTCACTCTTTTCTTGGTTTAATAAGAAGACGTTGGTACTACACAGACATAAAAAGAAGATACATATACATTAAAATGAAATATATCTGTTAAAATGTAACATTTGTCATACATCCCATATTTATTTCAAGCATTTTTTCTCTACTAGCTTACATTTCCACCTCTGATAGCATTTAGATGTTTTTGTGATTGATGATACAGTTTACACAATTGGATGAGATTGCCTTTGATCATCAGATTATTTCATTAACAAGGTTTTTGAGAATTTATCACAAGCAGATTATTACGAATAGGGAGCTCCACTATACAGTGAAAAACCTGTATGGCTACCTAGTAAGACAAAAATAGCACTTTTAAAGGTATTTTTTCTGACAGTCTGATGTATGTTTTCAGATGTACCTAAAAAGATACTTGGGTTAAATAACAATATTTATCTTGTTTGGGAAGCAGTGTAGCTTGCAGTGAAAAGAAATGCCTTGAAGTCAGACCTGGATGTCTAGGAATCCTCAGGATACGGGATTGTTACAGTTATCCCTTCTGATCCTTCTGAGACAGAGTTTTACTCTGTCGCTTAGGCTAGAGTACGCTTAGGAGTGATCTCGGCTCACTGCAACCTCCGCCTCCTGGGTTCAAGTGATTCTCCTGCCTCAGCCTCCTGAGTAGCTGGGATTACAGGCACCCGCCACCACGCCTGGCTAATTTTTAGTACAGATGGGGTTTCAGCACTTTGGCCGGGCTGGTCTCGAACTCCTGACCTCAGGTGATCTGCCCGCCTCAGCCTCCCAAAGTGCTGGTGATCCAGTTACCTCTTAACGTTTGGGAAAATTGAATGAGATGTTACATGTGAAGTTTAGTGTCTAGACATGGATTGAGTGAATGCTTCATGAAGAACCACTTTGAAAAACATCGTTTCTTTCAGTGTCATTTCAACTTTATGAGAAAGAAGTCAATTGCTGGCCAGGACCACTGTCTGTGTGGAGTTGGCATGTTCTCTGCATGTCTGCGTGTTTTCTTTGTGGGTATTACAGTGTCCTCCCACATCCCAAAGGTGTGCTTATTCGGTGGATTTGCATGTCTTCCTGGTCCCAGTCTGAGTGAGTGAGTGTGGGTGTGTGTGTGAGTGGCCCTGTGATGGGATGGTGTCCTCTCGGGGCTGGTTCCCACCTTGCTCCTTGAGCTGCTGGGATAGGCTCTGGCCACCTGTCACCCTGAACTGGAATAAGCAGGTTGAGAAATGAATGAACGAATATAAATTGTTGTGAAGCAAAAATTCATAAAGTCTACTATAGTAATATAAATGCACAACAAATAAAGTGCTCAGTGAGCCTGCCCTTTGTTATCGTTAGTTTGTTTTTTAACTGCTTGGTGGTAGGAATATTCTTTTTTTATTTTTGTTGTTATTTTATGAGACAGGATCTTATTCTGTCCCCGAGGATGGAGTGCAGTGGTGCGATCTCGGCTTACTGCAACCTCCATCTCCTGGGCTCAGGTGGTCCTCCTGTCCCAGCCTCCCAAGAAGCTGGGACTACAGGGGCATGCCACCACACCCGGCTAATTTTTGTATTTTGTGTAGAGATGGGTGTCGCCATGTTGTCCATGCTGGTCTCCAACTCTTGGGCTCAAGCATTCTGCTTGCCTTAGCCTCCCAAAGTGCGGGATTATAGGCGTGAGCCACTGCGCCCTGCCGTAATATTCTTACAGTTTTCACTTTGCAAACATTTATTCCTTGATTGGTTAAATCCAGTGGTGGTTACGCCACCACTATGACCACTGTCACTTTCTGACTCACCAGAAATTAGGTACGTAATTGTCTTTCTTGTTAATCTTTTAAAAATGTGTGTGGCTCATATTTATTGCCATTCTAAATATTAGAAGGAGTTTTGGGTCTTTATTTAGAAGTTTGGTGATATTTTTGTGACTGGGAATATGCTGTAGGAACTTAACACTTGTTTGTGCCTGTGGTACAATTGATTTTGCTACACATCCTTTCGCTTGAAGTCAGTTTCCAAGAACCTGTTGATGATGTTAAGCGAGGACACTTAAATATATCTAAATTTAGCATTCATGAACAACTTTTTATTTCTGGAGTCCTATTAACTTTGTCATTTTCTGGGTTTGTGTGTGTGTGTGTGGGGGGGCGGGTTTCAGACAGTCTTGCTCTGTCACCCAGGCTGGAGTGCCGTGGTGTGATCTTAGCTCACTGCATCCTCTGCCTCTCTCAGGTTCAAACAATTCTAGTGTCTCAGCCTCCTGAGTAGCTGGGACTACAGGCATGTGCCACCAGGCCCAGCTCATTTTTGTATTTTCAGTAGAGATGGGGTTTCGCCATGTTGGCCAGGCTGGTCTCGAACTCCTGGCCTCAGGTGATCCACCTGCCTTGGCCTCACAAAGTGCTGGGATTACAGGCGTGAGCCACTGCACCTGGCCTGTTATTTGTTTTTAAGACAGAGTTTTGCTCTGTCACCGAGGTGGGAATGCAGTGGCGAGATCTTAGCTCACTGCAACCTCCACCTCCTGGTTCACACGATTCTAGTGTCTCAGCCTCCCGAGTAGCTGGGATTATACAGGCATGTGCCACCATGCCTGGCTAATTTTTGTATTTTTAGTAGAGATTGGGTTTCACAGTGTTGGCCAGGCTGGTCTGGAACTCCTGGCCTCGAGTGATCCGCCCTCCTCGGCCTCCCAAAGTCCTGGGATTATAGGTATGAGCCACTGCGCCCTGCCAGTTTTCTGTTATTTTGTATTTTTTGTTGTTTTGATGGAGTCTCACTCTGTTGCCCAGGCTGTGGTGCAGTGGCATGATCTCTGCTCACTGCAACCTCTGCCTCCCAGGTTCAAGTGATTCTCCTGCCTCAGCCTCCCAAGTAGCTGGGACTACAGGTGTCCACCACCGTTCCTGGCTAATTTTTAAATTTTTTGGAGAGATGAGGTTTCACCACGTTGGCCAGGCTGGTCTCGAACTCCTTACCTCAGGTGATCCATCTACCTCGGCCTCCCAAAGTGCTGGGATTTATAGGTATGAGCCAACGCACCTGACCTTTTTTTTTTTTTAAATTGTGTATACATAAGGTATATAGCATGATGTTTTGATATACATAGTGAAATGGTTACTGGAGTCCAGCCCGTTAATATAGCCATCATTTCATATAGTTTTACCCTTCTTTTGTGTTGGTGAGAGCACCTAAAATATACTCTCAGCAAGTTTCGAGTGTACAATACAATATTACAACTATAGGCTTCATGTTGTACATCAGATCTCTAGACTTACTCATCCAAAATATCTGTAACTTGGTACCTGTTGACGTTGATCTCTTCATTTCCTCCCTACCTGCTAGCCCCCTGGTAGTCACCATTTGTGTGTGTGTGTGTGTGTGTGTGTGTGTGTCCGAGTTTCACTCTTGTTGCCCAGGCTGGAGTGCAATGGCACTATCTCGGCTCACTGCGACCCCCGCCTCCCAGGTTCAAGCGATTCTTGTGCGTCAGCCTATAGTAGCTGGGATTACAGGCATGCGCCACTACATCCAGCTAATTTTGTATTTTTAGTAGAGACGGGGTTTCTCCATGTTGGTCAGACAAGTCACAAACTCCTGACCTCAGGTCATCTGCCTGCCTCGGCCTCCCAAAGTGCTGGGATTATAGGCTTGAGCCACCATGCCTGGCGGTAGTCACCATTTTATTCTGTTTCTATGTATTTGACTTTTTAAGATAGTAGCTTTCACATATGAGTGAGATCATGCAGTATTTGTGTTTTTGTGCTGGCGTATTTCACTTGGCATAATATCCTTCAGGTTCACCCATGTTATAGCATACGAGGGGTTTCCTTCTTTTTAAAGCCTGAATAATACATCATTCCATAGCATAGACAGATGGATACACACATCACAATTTCTGTATCCATTTGTCCATTGATGGACAACTAGGTGGTTTCTATGTCTTGACTATTGTGAATAATGCTGCAATCCACATGGGAGTGCAGATATTCTTATGAGGTGGTGATTTCATTGCCTTTGGATAAATACTCAGAAAGGATAATATGGTAGTTCTATTTTCAAATTTTTGAGCAACTTCCATACTGTTTTCATAACGGCCGCACCAATTTACATTCCCACCAACAGTGTGCAAAGGTTCTGTTTCTTCCACGCCCTGTTATCTCTTGTCTGACTGCTAATAGTCATTTTGACAGTTGTGAGGTGAAATACCATTGTGGTTTTGTTCTGCATTTCCCCAATAATTAGTGATGCTGAGCACCTTTTCGTATTTCTATTGCCATTTTTCTGTTGTCTTGGGAAAAATGCCTGTTCATGCCTTTGACCATTTTTTAATCAGGTTATTTATTTATTTATTTTGCTATCGAGTGGTGCGAGTTCCTTATATACCTCGGATATTAAGCCTTCAATTTTCTGTTTTTTGAAAGACTTGAGTTTCCAGGCACAAACGGGTTTATTTGTGTCAGCACATGGGTTTCCAAGTTTTCCAGTGTGGTCGTCTTCACCAAAATGGTGTGAAGAAGAAACTTACTTATTTAAAAAATTATCAGTTCTTGGTGAGTAAGGTATGCCATGTGGGAAGACTTCTTTAGACTTTTTTGAATTCAGAGGAATAAACGTGTGTCCTGGAAAACTTGAGGATTTTAATTTTATTTAAATAATCATACTGTGCCCTTCAAATGACCTATTTAATGTCTTTGCCATTTTACAGCATCCTGAGGTTAGCATTACACTTCTCCCAGTGGAGCCCATGACTTCTGATCAGGACGCTAAGGTTGTGGCTGAACCGCAGACGCAGAGAGTCCAGGAGGGCAAGGACAGCGCTCATCTGGTGGGTGCTGTCAAATGGGGTGGTGGGGAGTCCATTGCTTTTTTTGATAAACGGCTCTGTATTGGAGTTAGTAAGGAGCTCTAAACAGGAACACTGGCACATCTTAGGATCTGCATACAGATATTAGAGTCTCGTAGGGGAGAACAGATTTACCCATCTGAGGATCATGGCTGAGACCCCTGCAACAAAAGACAGATGAACAAGAGAAAAGCATACACATTTATTTAGTAATAAGTTGTATGTGACATGGGAGCCTCCACAAAGGAAGAACCAAAGGAATAGGGAAAACTGTATTTTTTTTTTTTTTTTTTTTGCGAAGTCCAATGCAGATGTTGACGGTTGTGGAGAAGCATGATTGGACAAAAGGGATGTGACCTAGAGCTAATAAACTGGAGAAACTTAGCAAGGCTGGTGTGTTCAGGTTTTTCTTGACATCCCTCTGTGATACTCCTCCTGGTACAGAGCAGGGCCCCTCTGGAAGGGTCTTCAGGGGAATGTCAGCTGTGTTTTATGGCCTGCTTCAAGGGAGAAGGGGTAAGGAGAATTATTTCTAGTTTCCATGGCCTGATTGTGCTGTTTCCTCACATTGTCAGTGTGCCATATTTTTGGGGGAGAAAGTCCTGAGCCCCATCAGTCTGAAAAATGTACACGTAGCTTAGTAGAGGAAACTATCAGTAGTAGATGATAACAAAAACAAAATTGTTACAGCTCTAGATACTTAAATCCATTTATTTTTTAAATCAAGGATATGTAGTGATTTGTAAATAGTTTAATAACATTATAGTCACTATAGTAGAATGTATTTAAAGAGTTAGGATTTTAATATAAATTTTTTTGACTACTTTTGTTCATTTAAAAATTTTATGTCAAGCAGTAATATTTAAAGTTCCAAAATGGCTTTGAGAAAAGTAGCTTTTCTTAGTTTTCCCCATTGAATCTACAAAGAAGTTTATCTGTGATGTTCATTCAGAATTTAAAAATTTTAAGGCTCCTACATTCTGAATGTCTTATGAATTCATGAATTTGTCATGTGAAATGTGCATTTCTTGGTGGATTTAGTTTTGACTAATTACTGTGGTTTGAAAATATGTTGTTGTTTCTTTTTAAACATTGTACTGATGTTGTCTTTGTTTTCAATTTTACAGATGAATGGTCCTATATCTCAAACCAGTTCTCAGACAAGTTCCATCCCACCTTTGAGTCAGGTAATTCAATTTTGAGATTAATCACAGATTGTTTAATCACAGTCAAGGCTCAGAGATACTTCCTTAAGAAAAATGTTTATTGTAACAAAAATTAGAAAATGTAGATATTTCTCAAAAAGTTGTGGTAGGGGATCCATTCATCACCACACCCCCTTGGGTATGGTAACTGTCAATACTTTATGTCCTTTCTAGCTTCTGTGTGTGTCTGTTTTGTGTGCAGTTCTGCCAACAACAGCATACCATTTAGATTAATTTATTTTCAAATATTAATCACAAAATTTTTATTGTATCATTGATAATCTGTTGTATGTATATGAGTAGCTTTACATTTTGGTAGCTTGTGTTCCTTAAACCACACAAATTGAATAGTAAGCTTTTACTCAGAAAATTTGTTTCACATTTTAGCTGTGATTAATGAAAGAATAAGGAAGTAGAATTCATTGGTTTTCAAATCCTGCCTTTCATCATTTGCATATGCATATATAAAGTGGTTCAGAGAGCTACTACTCGAAATTCAGTTTGATCAAAGGATCTTATAAATTGCATAAAATTTAAAAAGTAAAAATATTTTATGTAAAAAGTAAAAATTACCATAAATCTCATCTATTTCCCCCATTATAAGCAGTTCATGTAGGAATTAAAGGAAGAGTTGGATTGTTAATCTAATTTTTTTTTTTTTTTTTTTTTTCAAATAGAGACGAGGTCTCACTGTGTTGCCCAGGCTAGTCTCGAGCTTCTGAACTCAAAGTGATCCTCTCGCCTTGGCCTCCCAAAGTGCTAGGATTACAGGCGTGAGCCACCATGCCTGGCCAGCTTTTAACAAAGAAGAATTTTAAAAAAACAAAAGACACCTTCCAAATTATTATATTTTATAAATATATTATTTATGTAAAATTTTTGTGTATTCTGTTTTACATTGATTTTTAATTTAATTCTATTATTATTATTATTTATTTATTTTATTTTTTTTTTTGAGACAGAGTCTTGCTCTGTCACCCAGGCTGGAGTGCAGTGGCGCAATCTCGGCTCACTGCAAGCTCCACCTCCCGGGTTCACGCCATTCTCCTGCCTCAGCCTCTCTGCGTAGCTGGGACTACAGGCGCCCACCACCACGCCCGGCTAATTTTTTTTTGTATTTTTAGTAGAGATGGGGTTTCACCGTGGTCTCGATCTCCTGACCTCGTGATCCGCCCACCTTGGCCTCCCAAAGTGTTGGGATTACAGGCTTGAGCCACTGTGCCCGGCCTTATTATTATTTTTTTGAGACAGAGTTTCCCTCTTGTTGCCCAGGCTGGTGTGCTATGGTGCAATCTTGGTCACAGCAACCTCCGCCTCCCGGGTTCAAGGGATTCTCCTGCCTCAGCCTCCCGAGTAGCTGGGTTTACAGGCATGCGCCATCACGCCTGGATAATTTTGTGTTTTTAGTAGAGACATGGTTTCACCATGTTGGTCAGGCTGGTCTTGAACTTGTGACCTCAGGTGATCTGCTTGCCTCGGCCTCCCAAAGTGCTGGGATTACAGGCATGAGCCACTGTGCCTGGCGCACATTGATTTTTTTAAAATGAATTTTATAATATTTTAAAGTCATTTTAAATCCAAATATAAGACCTTTGGTAGTCTAAGAAGAAAATTGTATAAGACATAAATTAGATATCCCTTGAGTATAAATCTTTAAGGGAGTTTGTTTGCTTCAACAAGTTCCTATTCTCTCCGTGGTTGACTTTAAGTCCAACATAATATTTAGACATCTTTAGAAACCTACTGTAGGCATTGCTATGAATGTTTCCTAATTAGCATTGTTCATAGTGCACCTAAAGGTGTGGAGAGTTACATGCTTCATAGTTGACCAGGAGTTTGCATTGGTTTAGTGATGAGGTGGCAGTGCTCAACCAGTTGTTATGATGGGCAAGTGAATACATTTAGCAGTCAGGGTTGAGGAACCAGGCTATTTATAGTTTAGCCATTCCATCAGAGTTGAGTAGGAGGAGACTTGCAATTGAGATACCCAAAGAAATACATGAATAATTCAGGAGCAGGTTTGCATTTATCCACTGGTACTATTTAGTTGTATTTATTATACAGCTTCCTGCCCTCTCCAAAAAACTTATTGAGCTAGTAACAGGTTAGCCAAAGAACACAAAAAAGTGATCTTTATTAGACTGTAAGAATATGGTTTCTCTGAGATCGAGACCATCCTGGCTAACACGGTGAAACCCCGTCTCTACTAAAAATAGAAAAAATTAGCTGGGTGTGGTGGCACACGCCTGTAGTCCCAGCTACTCGGGAGGCTGAGGCAGGAGAATGGCGTTAACCTGGGAGGCAGAGCTTGCAGTGAGCTGAGATCATGCCACCACACTCCAGCCTAGGCAACAGAGCGAAACTTTGTCTCAGAAAAAAAAAAAAAAAGAGTATGGTTTCCCTATTTAGTATGAGAACAGTATATTATAATGAGTGACATGATTGTCAGAATTACTCAAATTTGTGTACATATGTTTTCTCCACCAAACTGTAAACTTCTGGTACGGTGTTCTGTTCATTAAAAAAAAACAAAAAACTTCATTAAAGTGTAATTTACATTCTATAAAACTCACCCTTATAAAGTATGCAATTGAATTATTTTTAATAGATTTACTGAGTTGTGCAATCATCACCATAATGTAGTCTTAGAACTTTTACATTACTCCATTAAACCCCCAGCCCACCCCCAGGCCCACTTACAGTTAGGCCTTGTTTCTCCCCCATCCTTGGGCAGCCACAAACATGCTCTGTCTCTCTGCATTCTGTTCCCTTCTGTGGCCAGCTCAATGCGTTGTGTCTGGTAGGCAAGCAGCTAGTACTGCCTGCATAAAATTTGAGTATCCATCCATTCAACAAAACTGAGTGCAAGTGATAATGATAGCTAAGACATTTTCTATGGAGAGGTTGTTCAGATGAGCATGGGATGCACATCTTCAAGGAGCCCTAACACAGCATGCAAGATTGCATGATGACATTGTGTGTGAGCCTTAGGTACAAAATGAGCGTACACCTGGAGGTGGGAGGCACTGAGACGTAGGTGAGTCTAGAAGAAGTACTCTTTATCTTGCCCCTAGTCAAGCAAGGTCATTTTGAATGTTCTCACCTTGAGGTAATAAGGATCTACTGATTTGGAAGTATATCATACTAATAGTTATGATTACAGTACTTTGCATTAAGTTTACCTGAGTTCCAGGCAGGGACAGTGATGAAACTCTCTAGTCCCTCAATATATCAGAAACGGGAAGGAAACTAGGACGGGGAGTGGTCAGAGGGATGGGAGGAAAACCAGAGGATAGTGTGCTGTGGAGACAGAGGCAGAGAGGCTGACTCAAGTGAAGTGTAGTAAGGTAACAAAGCGAGGGGTCAGTTGTGACCTTAGCAAGAGTATTTCACAGGACTGATAGGAGCAAAAGCCAGATTGCAGTGGGCGAGAGACAGGAGTGGTAGACACAACTTAGACAGTGACATTCCTCCTAAGATCTTGGCTTTGAAGGTAAGGTGATAGAAAGCGAGAGGGGATTGAAAGGGTTTTGAGGGTGTTTATGATGAAGAGTGACCACTGGCAGTGGGCCACTGTGATGGGTTCTCCTTCTTGAGGAAGAAAAAATATCTGACCACTGGTAGTCAGCAACAGTGTCGTTTGGTTAAAGATTCTTTACCTTCCCTGTTAGGGCCACAAACTTTATCTATAGCAAACATCATTCTTAGCGGCTTTTTGCCCTTCCTGAAGCCCACTCAGGGACTCCAGTTCTTACTCCTCCATGCGACCAGCCAAATAGCTGCTTTTCCCTTGGAGACACTACATCAGCCTGGAAACCATTTTCTGTTGAAATGATCCTGTTGTGTTTTATCATAAATCAACAGCAGGTTTGAGAGGGGAATGTGAGTGAATGATGATGTTTAAGGGACAGGTAATATTAGGTAGAAGTGTTTATGTAAAATTACCTCCTCAGAAGAAAGGTGCAAAGTCACAGCAAGTCTTTTCTAATCAAAGTGTGAAACTGGAAAGCTGAAATTGGAAATCTAACTGGTGCTCATACTAAACTCTATGTACAGTTCAGCAAAACATCTCTATCAGAATGATTTTTTTTTTTTTTTTTTTTTTTTTTTGAGTCAGCCTCACTCTGTTACTCAGGCTGGCTAGAGTGCAGTAGTGTGATCTCTGCTCACTGCAGCCTCTGCCTCCTGGGTTCAAGCTATTCTTGTGCCTCAGCCTCCTGAGTAGCTGGAATTACAGGTGTGCGCCACCATGCTTGACTAATTTTTGTATTTTTCGTAGAGGTGGGGTTTCGCCATGTTGCCCAAGCTGGTCTCAAACTCTGGCCTCAAGTGATCTGCCCGCCTTGGCCTCCCAAGGTGTTGAGATTACAGGCATGAGCCACTGCACCCGGCCCAGAATTTTTTTTTTTTAAACTCCTTTACAGATGGTAATACCAAAAAACTTTAGTCCCTTCCTTTATCAGTTTTCAAAAAAACCACCTTTGCCTTTTGATGACACAGCTTCTGAATGAATAACTATTAATTAGCAATTCAGATTAATTATTGCAGGCCTATATTTTGAATAAGAGTAGGCTTAGCAATCAGAAAGCTTGAATTTTTATGAAAATATCCAACTCCTGTATTTGTACGCAAATGACATGTGGCTGCTCTTAGCATGTTAATCTTGCAGGTTAAACCTTTTGGCAGGTTGTTGCCACCTTGTCAATCTGTTTTAAGAACAGACTTGGGCTGGACACGGTGGCTCACGCCTGTAATCCCAACACTTTGGGAGGCCGAGGCGGATCACCTGAGGTCAGGAGTTCGAGACCAGCCTGACCAATATGATGAAACCCCGTCTCTACTAAAAATACAAAAATTAGCCGGGCATGGTGGTGCATGCCTGTAATCCCAGCTACTCGGGAGGCTGAGACAGGAGAATCGCTTGAACCCAGGAGGTGGAGGTTGCAGTAAGCTGAGATAGTGCCATTGCACTCCAGCCTGGGCAACAAGAGCGAAACTCAAAAAAAAAAAAAAAAAAAAAAAAAAAGAAAGAAAAGACTTGGCCGGGTGTAGTGGCTCACACCTATAAATCTCAGCACTTTGGGAGGCCAAGGCGGGAGGATTGCTTGAGCCCAGTTCAAGACCCCATATCTACAAAGCAAAAAAGAACAGGCATGGTGGTGTGTGCCTGCTGTCTCAGCTACTCAGGTAGCTGATGGGGGAGGATTGCTTGAGCCCAGCAGGTTGAGGTTGCAGTGACCTGTGATTGCACCACTGCACTCCAGCCTGAGTGACAGAGGGAGACCCTGTCTCTAAAAAATAAAAACAGAAGACCTAAGAACTTTCCTTAAGGATGTTGATACAGTTTCCTGTCTTAGAAATATGTTTGTTACTATGTCAGGAAGTGTAAAGCTGCCTTTACCTCAGAATGATTTAGTGACAAAACAATCCATTTACCCCCAGAGTGTATGCAAGGTTCTTGGTCTCCTGGTAACTTCAGAGAACTTGCCCCAGGATGGGGGATACTCTGATCAGATGCCCTCTTTTCCTCTTAGAATATATTCGTGCTGAGACAGAGTAGATCCTTTTTAATGTAGGATATTTCTTTTTGATGACATAGTATTGTAACATTTTGATTGTAGCATTTTGGCCACTGACAGAAGGAATGCTTTCTATAACACATACCCCTGATCTTTTTAGCTCCAAGGCATATTTAAAAATAGAGGGATTTCTTCATTCCCTGTTTGGCTTACTATTCTTAGTTTTATCCTTGTGTAAATGAGTTACATGCTGCTAAAACTTCTCTTGTTGTGGAAGTGTGACAGATGTAATAGTAGTCTTTCAAGGCACTGGGATCAGTAAAAACACCTCTCAACTTAGAACATTTTGTAATTTCTTTAAAAAAATTAGTAATTTTATTGCTTAGTATTTGCATCATTTAGAATATGACAAATAGTTTTTTTGCAAACTCTTTTTCATTTTAGGATTCAGTTTAATTGCTATAAGGCATTTTGTTCAATAGTAGATTTATAAATCAACTTCGTATGGCAGTACCATGCAAACAGATGTACTGAGAGAATAGTCAAATCACTGGGAGGAAGCGACAGATGTGTCGGAGTCCGCTGCCTGGCAACTGGCTGTCTTCGTAGGCCCTGGTGTCCTTACATATGTGTGGAAATACAACACATACAGCTATGTGCACAGATCATAAAAGTACAACTCAGTGTATTTCTGCAAAATAAACACACGTAGGTAATCCACCGCCAAGATCCTGAAACAGCAATTTTCAGTTTTGGCAGCAATTTGAAGACATGTCACGATTATAGAAATTGTGAAAATAGGAGAAATGTGTATCTTCAAATCAGGGAACTTGTGTAGATGAGATACTTGAGTCATGCAGGGGTGTCAGAGTTTCTGAGATGGTCAGGCTGCTTCATTCTTTGTTTGGACTTCTCATCTCATGAAGCCAGTGCTTCTCACCTGGACAGTGCAGTCACTCCTCTCTGGTGTCCCCAACCCACCCTTCCTTTCTAACACAGAGGCCAGAGGATCCCTTCGAGAAGGCCAAGTCAGAGCCTGCCACTCCTGTGCTCAACATCACAGTCAGCCTGAGTCCTGGCAGGTCCCTAGCCTTCATAGTCTGGCACCTGTCCTCTCTGACTCTGCTGCCCGCTGGCTCTCCTCTGGCATGCTGCTCCAGCCCCTGTGGGCTCTTGGCCCTTGACCATGCCAGCATCAGCTTACCGCAGGGCTCTCTGCCTCAACTGGTTTTGGTGCGCCCCTTTCCCAGAAGTCTTTGAGGCTTATTCTCTTACCTTTCTCAGTCTCGGCCTCACCTTCTCAGCGAGCCCTATCTATCCGCATCCATCTCCTCACTTCTGGCTTGCCTCAGGCCCTTTATGTGTAGCAGTTAGCACCTCCTAACAATGTTAGGTATTTGTTAGATTTAGTGTTTGTCTCCCTGGACTAGAATGCAAGCTCCATCAAAGCTGGGATTTGGTTTTGTTTATTGATGTATCCCGGTGTCTTCCTGACAGGTAGGTGCTCCATAAATGTCTCCAGTATAAAAGAATATATCACATATGGTGGTAATCACTGCAGACTCTCATGGCTCTTACTGTGCACTCTCCTAACACTTCGGTTTACTCATTAATTCCTGTTAGCCCTACACCTGTCTTACCCCTTAGGTACTGTTATCCCCATTTTACAAATGAGGAAACTGAGACACAAGGAGGTTTAAGTAATTTATCCCCAAGATTACTGGACTAAAAAGTGGTAGAACCAGGATTTGAACCCAGGCAATCTGGCTTCAGAGTCCAGACTCAAGAGGAAATACTTTGTATTTGGCACCATTATTTCATTTAAAAAGAGAAACCAGAAGGAAATAATTTAAAACACCCAGCTCTTTCAGCCATCTGAAAGGCTTTTCAGAATTGTTTGTTTTGTTATTGTTTTGTTTGTTTTTTTAGAGACAGGGTCTTGCTCTGTCACCCAGGCTGGAGTGCAGTGGAACAGTAATAGCTCACTGCAGCCTCGAACTTTTGGACTCAAGTGATCCTCTGGACTCAAGTGATCCTCCTGCCTCAGCCTCCCAAGTAGCTGGGACTGCAGACACGTGTCCCCACACTCAGCTAACTTTTAATTTTTAATTGTAGAGTTGGGGTCTTGCTGTGTTGTCGAGGCTATTTCAGATATCTTTAAGGCTGTTCCCCCATCACAGGCCCATCACATTTGTCCTCTAGGAGGGCAGAAGGGTTTTGGTAGATGAGCACTGGGGGTCCTCCACTAGCTTGCTGCCCAGAGCCGCCTTGGACCTCTGTTTCCCATATCTGGTGCATTGCTCCGCAGTCACCCCAGCTGCAGCTCGAGTGGCTTGAGCTGCAGCTCCAGAAGGTACAAGTCATAAACCTTGGTGGCATCCATGTGGTGCTGATTTTTCAGGCAAGAAGAATGCTAGAGCTGTGGGGCAGCCACCACCTAGATTTCAAGAGATGTCATGGACAGCCTAGGGCCCAGGCAGAGACTTGTCACAGGAGCAGAGCAACTGCAGAGAGCCTGTCATTGGGCAATGGCAAGCAGAAATTTGGAGTTGAACCTGCTGCAGAGAAGCCCCACCAGGGCATTGCCTAGTAGAGTCGTGGGAGTGGCCTGGGAGCCTTGAACTGTGGAGCTGCCAGCTTGCAGCATCAGCCTGGGAGAGCTGTGGGCAGGAGACCCCAACCCCTGACAGCTGCTGGGTGGACTGAGCCCAGCAAAGCCATCGGATGGGGCTGCCAGAGGCCCTGGGGACCCAACCCTGTTCCACTGTGCCCAGAGGGTTGGGACATGGAGTCAAAGGAGATGATTCTCCAGAGAGGCTTAATATTTAATATTGTCTGCCCTGTTGGGTCTTGAACTTGGGACCTCTTGCTTCTTCTTGCCTATTTCTCCCTTCTGGAAAGAGATTTTTTTTTTTTTTTCTTTTTTCTGAGACGGAGTTTTGCTCTTGTTGCCCAGTCTGGAGTGCAATGGTGTGATATCTCCTCACTGCAACCTCTGTCCCGCTGGGTTCAAGCTATTCTCCTGCCTCAGCCTCTCGAGTAGCTGGGATTACAGGCATGCACCACCACACCCGGCTAATTTTTTGTATCAGTAGAGATGGGGTTTCTCCATGTTGGTCAGGCTGGTCTCGAACTTTTGATCTCAGGTGATCCGCCTGCTTTGGCCTCCCTAAGTGCTGGGATTACAGGCGTGAGCCACTGCACCTGGCCGGGAATTTTTTTGTATGTGTGCCTGTCCCACCATTGTATTTTGGAAACACATAACTTGTTACTCTCAACACTCAGGAGTGGAGAGGAATTGATCTTGGGGTGAATTGTGCCTTGAGTTTCACCCTATCTGGTTCAGATGAGACTCTGGATTTTTAAGTTGTGCTGAAATTGAGTTAAGACTAATGGAGGTATTGGGATGGAAGGATTATTTTTTGCATTATAAGAAGGACATGAATTGTGGGAGCTGGAATGGAATACTATGGTTTTCATGTGTCCGCCAAAGTTCATGTGTTGGAAAATCAGTCCACCGTGCAGCAGCATTGGGAGGTAGGGCCTTCTAAGGGGTAATAAGGACACCAGGCTCTGCCCTCACAAGTGGAGAAGTGGATGAGTGCCGTTGTGGCGGGAGTGACTCCATCTCCTCATGTGTGTGTGTGATGGTGCAGCACAAAGGCCTCTCCAGAAGCAGCCTCTCAACTTGAGACTCTCGGCCTCCAGAATTGTGTGAAATAATCTCTGTTCTTTATAAATTGCCCCATCTCAGGTATTCTGTTAGAGCAGCACAGAATGGTTTCACAAAGGACTTTAAGGCTTGAAAAGTGCGGGGAGGAGACTGGGGAAAGAAACAGCATTGAGGCAGTGTGCTGGCGTTGGTTAGTACGAGATAGAAGAGGTTGAGGGAATGATATCTTAGAAGCTGAGATCATAGAGGTAGGCTAGGGCCAGATTATGGGGGACTTTGAAGTGGGACTTTGGGATTCTATTCCAACTACTTAAAGTCTGCATAACAGCTCTTTGAAATAGATGTTGGTGTTGGCTCCATTTTACAAATAAGAAAACTGAGACAAAGAGGTTAAATAATTTGCCAGAGGTGACACATGTAAAAATGGAGCTGAGACTCAAACCCAGACAGGTGATCTCGTGAGCTTCTCTGCTTTACTGTGTCCGTTCACTCTACAGCTGATATGAATTGTTTGTGTCTTTAGTGCAGAACGTTTTTTCCATGTAGATATTTAATGCTCTTTGAGTAGCATGACAGTATGGTCAATGTATGGTCTGAGTTTTGTTTTGTCATTCGAAGCTGCTACTAAAGTTCTTGGTGCCTCATTTCCCTTATCTGTGCAGTGGATTAGTAGTATCTACGTTGGGGGTTGTTAAGAGTGCAAATTAAGACGTGTGACAAAATGGATGCATAGATGTAATTAACATTTTGTGGCACAAAGTGCTATATAAAGTGTTGACTACCATTATCATCATAATCATTATTATGATGATTTCAGTACTTGAATTTTAGTATATTCAGAAGTGTTCCTGTTACCTTTATGTTTAAGTGTAATTCCTAAGCTTTTTGTCATAAAAATGTTAATATTTTTAAAAAGTAAAACATTAATAGGGCATCAGTCATAACTCATAGGTTAAATAAACAGCAAAATCTCTCTTGCAGAGGAATTAAAAGAATTATTTTGTTTTTCACATAGCATGTCAGAACCATAATAAGAAAAATACTAAAAGCAAAACATGACAGATGTCAACGTAAGACAAGACCCATTATGTGAGTCCATAGTTAGGGACTGGACCACATAGTACATGAGCAACTTGTTTAGTTGTGGGCAACGCCTGTTTTTCACCAGATGGCAGGCCGTGCGTTCCTGCATCAAGTGCTTTCAAGAGACTTTCTAGTTCTGCTACCAGAGCTTGTAGATCTGTTTTCCCTTTTTTTCTTGTTCCTTCCTTTTTCTTAATTGGAGTGCTCAGACATCTGCAGAAGTGGAGAGAATAATACCATGAACCAAATGCAGCATCATTAACTTGAACATTACCCATCCCCACATTTGACTACTATTTTGTTTTTTTTGAGATGGAGTCTCGCTCTTGTCACCCAGGCTGGAGTGCAGTGGTGCAATCTCAGCTCACTTCAACCTCTGCCACCTGGGTTCAAGTGATTCTCCTGCCTCAGCCTTCTGAGTAGCTGGAACTACAGCCAAACACTCCCATGCTCAGCTAATTTTTTGTATTTTTAGTAGAGACGGGTTTTCACCATGTTGGCCAGGCTGGTCTTGAAACTCCTGACCTCTGGTCATCCACCCCACTCGGCCTCCCAAAGTGCTGGGATTACAGGCATGAGCCACCACATCCGGCCTGGACTACTGTCTTTAAATCTTTTCCTCCCCCTATGCATATAACTGTTTTAACTTTTATATGTGTGTGTATATATTTACTATATTTGCTAGGGTATTTTAAAGCAAATTGTAGATAATGTGTCGCTTTATCCCAGATACTTCAGCATGCATCTCTAACTGACATCATTCCATTTTCACACCTGACACAATTAGTAATAATTTCTGCATACCTACAGATACTATTTTTTATTGCTATTTATTTTTTTGCTCTCCTTTGATTTTTCGTCTATTTTTTGTTGCTGTTTATTTCAGACATCATTTCGTAAAGCTAGAAAATTAGATACAACTGTGAGTAGCTATATATTTTATAGAACAAAATTCTGATACTGTTTTCCTTTGGGGGAATTTATGAACTATTTTATTTAGTTACCACCATCCCATGAAATGTAATTTGGGAAATACTGGAACACTGTAGAAAAACCAGAAGCCTGAAATCTTTCTAGCTGGGATAATATTTTAAGTTATGTTTTATTGAGTTTATGAGAATAAGAAAAAATACAGTGCAGCATTCTTGCTGCTGTTCTGAGCTTTTGGATCCTGGTCCTGTTTGGAATTGGGCACATGGAGTATGCTGGCTGTCAGTCAGGCTCTGTTGTCATTAGGATTTGGGTTTGAGTGGCAGGAACATGTGACCGCTGTGCAAGGGGTTATTTTTGGTCTCTGGGTATTGGCTTCTCCTCAGAAATTATAGCAAGTTAGTGTGAGGTGCGTCTGGAGGCTCGGGATCAGCACGCCTGTCGTGTGCTTGTGAGCTCTCAAACATGGGCTGTTGCTTCAGCAAAGAACTAAGTAGTGACAATGACAGTGAAAAAACTGGCCTGTTACAAAAATCTGTGGAGGAGAAGGAACCAGAAGACAAGATAAGTAAAACTTTATCTTCATTATTTGATACCCCTGAAGGTGAGGAGGTTCACCCTATTGGCAGTGGAGCCGGCAGTGGAGCCAGCAGTGCAGCTGGCGTTAGCGTGCGGACGAGGATTTTCGCAGGGTCTGGGCACAAACAGGGTCATGGACCCAAGCAGTTATTGAACCCTCTTTCCTCTTTTATATATACATTCTTAACAAGGTATGAAAACTTGGATGAGAATGACAAGAATTCAGATATTGTTGTTAATGAGCAGAATTCTGAGGGGGTCTCTGATCTACTGTGTGTGGATAACGGCAGCCGACAAGGTTGTTGGGAAGATGAGGAGCCTTTCTCATGTGTGCTGGTGCCTTCTGACCGAGGCCAGCAGGAGGAAACCTTTGTGAGTGGCCATCTGCACTGTTACCCAGCTACTTGTAAAAACTCTTTAGTAGAGAAGGAAATGGTGGTCAGTGTTCACCTCAGTAGCGGTGATGAGAGTAAGTCTTTAGACCTATCCGACAGGGAGAAGAAAGATGGAAACCCTATTGGTATTGATGATCAGCAATGTCAGGATTCAGGAGAGTGCAAGTTTCACAGCATTTGTGTTGCCGACTCTGCCTGCCCAAGCGTGGCAGAGGAGCTGGACACCTGGGCAGACACAGTAGCTGCAAGAGGAGAATGTTGCTCTGCTGTGCCTTTAGCCTTGTGTGCCTTTTCAGGGGCGGGCGAGCCAGAGCCACAGCAGGAAGAGCTCTCGCCTTGGGACACGCTGGGTCCAGGTGAAAGGACAGGGGAATGCAGTGGGAAAACCAAGCCTTGCCCTGAGCCTGTGGCATTCAGCCATGCACCTTGTGAAGCAAACACCGATAACATGCAGGTGGAGGCTTTACAGGCAGAAGCTTGCACTGAATTCCCTAAAAATTATGCAGAAAGTAGTGCACTACATGGTATTGACCTACTCCCTGAATTAAATAACAACATGGACAGTGACTCACTAAGACATGCGTGTGTCCTGGAAGAAAGTGAGAGCCATAACTCAGGAGTAGGAAATGAGATGGATCATCCACCTGGTGGCTTCCGTACTGACACTGCACATTCACCTGGTAGCTTTTGTACTGACCCTGCATATGTTGCAGGGAGTGATGACCCGGAGGTGGTAACAGTTGTTGTCGACCAGAGTTTACATTCTAAAAAGGAGAGAGAAAATAACTCTGTCGCACCACTAAGAGACAACGATGATTTCTACTTGGATGTTAGCAAATCAGATAGTATCCTTCCCGTTGGTCTAGATAGAATTGATTTAAGTCCCAAGAGGCCTATCACTGCAGTGAGATTTGGAAGTGGGTGTCTCTCAGGTCACGCTAATTCAAGAGAAGCAGCCCCAAGCCAGCTTGATGACTGCTGGGAGCCGGAACCTGTCCTCGGACAAGTCAGGAAGGCGCAGTGCAGAGGGGACTGCAGCCTGGAGGCCAGAAGTCGCCTGCTGCCAGACAGAGGAGAGGTGTCTCTGCAATCTGAAAATAGTGCCTTTTACCAAGAAGAGGACAGAATTGGCGTTTGGAAGGCTGAGGGTCATGGTGTAAGGGCTTTTGAGTCGAAATCTTGGTGTCAAGCAGATAAGGCTGCAACACAGACCTGTGACCAAACTTGTGTGGAGCGTGTGGTGGACACGAAGGGGACGGTGCAGAGGACAGATGGCCTAAAGCTTAGCATGGCACAAGGAGTGCCCCCCAATGGCAAGTCTTCCAGTCAGTCCAGATCTCTTCACAGTAACTGTATTTCCTCCGCATTTATTTTCACCTGCACAGAGGAAGACGAGAGGGAAACAAGCCCAGGTGACAAAACAGAGGGTGAAATATGTGTGAAGAGTTCAGTCAGTGTGTCACGAGACCAGCTGAGTGACCCTCAGCGGTTAGAAGGTGGTGAAAAAGAATCACTGCAAGCAAAGTATAGAGAGACAAGTGAAGATAACATAGAGACTGTCAAGTCAGATTCTGAAACAACCTATGAGTGGGAAACAGGCACACAAAGATATGAGGCAGTGCCAAGTCAGGATGTACTCTCCTGCGTTAGTTCTCGTACAACAGAGAACGCTGATTTTGAAACTAATCAAATAGAAAAAAACTATGAAACACACCGAGTATACCACTGCAAATATAATGGTCTTAATGTGTTACCACCTTTAAGTCCAAGTTTTAATCCAGTTACACAGAAGTCAGAAATAGTAGAGAATTCCGTTAGTAGTGGTAAAAGCCCAAAATGGAAGGGAATTTACTCTGAATCAATTGAAGAAGCTTCTGGTATCTTTGGTAATAATACATCAGGGTTGAGTAAACCAAAACTAACATGTAAAGAAGAGGAAGAGAGACTTTATTTGGAGAAAGATAGTATTGACCCCAAAATTATTGACTGCCTGGGTCCATGTGGGGCGAGTGAAAGTTCACACCATTTCAAAGAAGGAAACGCCAAGTCCACTCTTACACAGTCGACTTTAAATGGCGAAGTGGGTTTTATGGGAAATGCCAAGGTGAGTTTTGAGACAATAGAGTCATGTGACACTTCCAGTGGGCATTTCTTTCTGGTTGGTGTTGATCCCACCCTAGCGGACAGATACACAGCTGCCCCCTGCGATGCAGCCCAGGGGATTCCCGCTGTCCCCATGGACAGCAAAGACACTGTCATACCAAGTAGTGGCCACATTTTATCACTCACAGAAGGTGTCCTAAATAGATCTGAACATCCCTCAAAAGTGGATTGGCAGAGTTTCCCAGAAGGAGTCTCCCGTTTTTTGAGTGAATTTTCCTATTACCCGATGGGAGGTTTAGGAAGTCCAGTATTTTCTGAAAGACTGGCCAGTGGTTGTGGTGGATATCAAATGGGCTATCTCTGGACTAATACAGTCACAAAAGGTGCTCTAGAAGGTGAAACAATATTCAGTGAGGATCTACACCATAAGCCACAGGACTTGGAAATTGCTTTGTTTTCAGAAAACACTCTTCAGCTACCGGTGTCAGAGGACGGTGTTATTTGGGGATGGCATGATAGAGATGGACAGTTCGTAAGTATGTTTTCTGTGTGTTTACTATTGTGCTGCGGTATGCTAGGCTATACATTTTAATTTATTATTATTATTATTTTTATTTATTTTTTGAGACGGAGTCTCGCTTTGTCACCCAGGTTGGAGTGGTGCCATCTCGGCTCACTGCAACCTCCACCTCCCAAGTTCAAGTGATTGCTGGGTTCAAGTAATTCTTGTGACACAGGCTCCCGAGTAATTGGGATTACAGGCATGTGCCACTACACCTGGCTAATTGTATTTTTAGAGACGGGATTTCGCCATGTTGGCCAGGCCAGTTTTGAACTCCTGACCTCAGGAGATCCACCCGCCTCAGCCTACCAAAGTGCTGGCATTGCAGGCATGAGCCACTGGGCTGGCCCATTTTAATTGTTTTTAACTTAAAATTAATAAAGATTTTATTCTAAACAGTGGGTAGTTGTTTGAATGCTTACATATGGCTGTGAATTACTATAACATTAATGATTTCCAAACTGGAGAATATGAATTCTTGTTTGGTGTAGTTAAGCCAGAGTTTGTGTGCAAACTCTTGTTAGCACTAAAGCATGCCCTGAGCTCTGTGTTGACTTTTTTCTGTCTGTGAATTTTGCCAGCTCTTCTGTCTTCCTGGCCGCAGTGCGGTCAGAGCCCTTTGAGGGCGTCTTATTTTGTGGGCAGTGTAGTTGATTCGATAAGCATGTGAGCCCATTGAAGGTATAAGTCACACTGCAGAAGACAAACTTACCTAAAAATCTGTGCTTCCTGATATCTTTGTATGTGTCTGAGGCAGGTAGAATTTGCTGCTTTTAACTGGCTATAAAATCTTGGTTCTGTTTTCTTGCAGTTAGAATTACTGTGGAGCTCTTTCTTTTTCAGAACCCCGAGATAAGGCTGTCCCTCTGGTTTGGAAGAAGCTTAGCAAATGATTCTATGGGCAGCTAATTTGAGCATCTTTCCAGAAATTCTGTAATAAATGTCAACATCATTCAACAACAGGAAATTAGTTTTGCTCACAAAACAGACATTTATCAAAGCAGTGTGATTGAAAGCACATACTCAGAGTAGCAAGATCTCATTATTCAACCAGTGGTTTATTCATGATTTTTGTGGGCAATGAAGCAAGAAAAAGTATTGATATTAAGGAGCTAGAGATGGCTCAAATGTCAACACTTACTATATGGAAATAAACAAGTAGGAATCCCCTTCTGTAGCGAAAGGAATGATCCATCAACCTCTTTTATTTCCGTGCCCACATTGGGAGTTTTTCTGGAGAGAGTTATGTTCAAATTCATTAGTTTTGCTCCTTAAATAGTTGTGGAGGCAAAACAGTATAAAACTACATCTTTAAGATAATCTGCAGTTAATCTTTTACAGAAGTGACGTAATTTTCAGTTAGTTACCAGTGTCACTGCCTCAGACGTCAACAAAGAGCATAAATGATGCCTAAGTGAGAGGTGTGCTTCCAGTTTTAAATTAGCTTTTCCATTATGAGGTATTCCCAAACAGTATTCTAACATGAGGCATCACCACATTTAACGATGGTGCCTTGCCTTTCAGAGCTTCAATTTTCAAAGTGCTGTTACAGGTGTCTTTTTTTTTTTTTTTTTTTTTTAATGGTTCTGGAGTTAGCAAATTGCCCTGAATTACTAAGCTTTTTAGTGCATCTCTAGGAGTGGTTGGTGCTTGCATGGAATGTTTCTTTCCCCCGTCTCTCACCTGCTTTCTGTACCTCACCGGCCAGTCCCCCTTCTCCAGCATTAGTCACTCCAGTTCCTACTCAGTAACTTGTCGGAGAGATTGTCCTGTCTCATATCGGTAGTCATACAAACTTATTAATTGATACGTTATTTTTCAAAGTGGAGCACATTGTTTTGCACAGGGTGGGGTGGGGTAGAAGGGTTTATTTAAAGCATCAGAACTCAGGCGTGTTCACTTTGGAATGTGGCTGTTAAGGTCAGCTTGCCTCTGGTTTTAATAACCATTGCTTAGCCATACATTTTTAATGGAAAAATAAGACTTAAAGAGAAGCAACTGGAGTTTTTTTTTTTTTTTAAGGATGGAGTCTTGCTCTGTCGCTCAGGCTGGAGTGCAGTGGTACCATCTCGGCTCACTGCAACCTCCGCCTCCTGAGTTCAAATGATTCACCTGCCTCAGCCTCCCAAGTAGCTGGGATTGCAGGTGTGTGCCACCACACCCAGCTAACTTTTTTATTTTTAGTAGAGATGGGGTTTCACCATGTTGGCCAGGCTGGACTTGAACTCCTGACCACAAGTGATCTGCCTATCTTGGCCTCCCAACATGCTGGGATTACAGGCATGAGCCACACCACACCCGGCCGATGCTGGAGTTCTTGATAACCATTTAGAGTTCCATATTACTGCAAGAGAATAACCATATTTTATAGAAGTAGGAGATTCAGATCTTTGTTTAATACAAACTATTTCTCATAAATTATAAGTTAATGAACTCTTGATGAATGTTGAATTTTGCTGAATGCAATTGCTTAGAATCTAACTTTCTAATTACTATCGTTTTTATAGGGAAGTTACTCAACCTTTTTCTGCCTTGGTTTTTTCGTTTGTGAAATGAGTCCAGTGAATAACGACCTCCAAGACTTGTTCTGATTCAGTACAAGGAAGTGCGTAGAATGTGCTCAGCATGTGGTAGATCCTTGAATGTCATTAAGCCTTAAAAGACATCTTCATTCTTTCATTCCTGGTCACATCTCTTCAGTCACAGTATTGATTGAACATTTCCTAACTGCATACACTTGATTTGAACTTCTTCACTAAGAGGTAGTCATTGGTTAAGGGTAGAGTCCTAGTCATTTGTGGAATAAAACCTTGCAGAAGTTGTCAAATAGTGGAAAATATAAATTTATGTTATTTATTAAACATTGATTCATTCCTCATATATCTTGAGCACCTCCCTACTGAATTCAGGACTGTGCTAGCTATCAGCAGTACTACAGTGAGCAAAATGTCCATGGTGACTGCCACCCTGGAATGGGAGGAACGCGAGGGCCACGGGAGCCCCAACAGCCATGCTGTCACTGCTTTCAAAGTGCTGTTGGTCTGTATTAATAAACTACAAAATGTATTTTGGTAATATAGGACAGTCAACTGCAAAAGGTACTAATAATAGAGAAGGTTACTGTTAGTTAGCGTTGGGAATTTAAAGCACGTGTAGTATGTGCACGAGCTGAGGGGAGCCAGCTAAGTGGATGGAATGGAACCGAGGCCAGAAAACTGGATTGTGTGGTGGTGGTGAAAAGAGACTGGGTCTAATTAGGAAAGGCGATGTATGGAAGTATTAAAGTAGAAAAGACAATAGAGAAATGAATTTTCAAAGACAACAGATCAGGCGGAATGGCGTAAATGCCGCCAGAGGCAGTGTTGTGGGTGCCCTGTGGCTGTCTCCTGCCCCCTCATGTAGCTCCATGAGCTCCTGTCTGCTTCCTTCACCGTCACACCTGCCAGCTCAGCGCCGTGTCTGGCACAAGCGTGCTGGTGAACATGTCGGAGGCACTTGTTGGACAGATGGGTGGATGAAAGAGAAGAGAGCAAGTAACACTGTGCAGAAGCAGAGGCCAAAAATGAAGTTTAGATGCAATGCAAGAGGGAAAATGGAAGAATTGGTGTTTCTTGATTATAATATTCTTGAAGGAACCCAATTATTTGCCCTATCACCAGTACTTAAAAAAAAAGTAAAAAGAATTCCAGATAGGTCCTCATTTAAACATCTGGTTTTATGGGCATGATGCTCACTGGTGGTCCAGTGTGGAGTAGCAGGAACGAGCAAACCACATCATCTGCCTTCTCTCAGTTTCAGAAATAGTTTTATGTTTTTTTACTACCAGCCCCATCACCTGAGCCAATATGGATTTATTCTGTCTTTTAAAAATTGTTAATGCACCCATTGTTTTTTTGACGGCTCATGGTCGTGCTTCCCAGCCCTTCTCCTGTGTGCTGGGCCACAGAAACTGGTGTGTCTATGCTGCATGCTGGGGTAGTGCAGTGTAACTGCTTCCAGCTTGCAGCCTGGGTCCAAGGGGCACCGGGGACCAGGGACCTGTCCCTTCCTCTGGAAGCTTTGACTTCCTGCACTGTGGTGTGAAGGTGGGTGGTACATTTGAAAAGGCAAATCATGTGTAAGTTTGTTGAAGGATTGTGTGTCTGAACATTTGACTTTTCTTTAGGCTTTGGGGAGTGCTTCAAGGTGTGTAAGCATAAGAAAGGCTTGTATCAGAAAAATCGGGAGTAGGGAGTATCCACATGGTGGGGGACTGTTGTGGGTTTATACGCCGTGTCAGGAAGGACCACCAGTCCCCGGTCTCTGGGCAGGATGTTCTGGACAGACGGACGGGAAGAGCAAAAGTGCCAGTGTGCCCAGAGACAGCAAGGAGGTCAGTGTGCCTGGAAATGGACAAGGCCAGGGAGCGGTGAGCACAGGAGGGCGCTGTGGCTGCAGTGGGAACTTCGTCTTTTACTCCAAATGAGCCAAGCTGAGGCGGGAGGATTTTGAGTAGAGGACTGCCCTGTCGGACTAACTGTCATGGCCGATGAGCTTGGTCTGTGCCAGGCGTCATGTTGTTGTGCGTCTTCCAGGTGAGGTTTAGCCCCTGTTCCACAGCTGTCCATGGCAGCTTTGGCCTCAGCCCCAGTGATCTGAGAGCCCGTTGTCCAGAACACTGGACTTGCAGCTTCATGGTCACCTGTGGATTCTCTTTCAAGGTGATACTGAAGCTCTGCTGGGAATGGGAACAGGTAGTTCTGTGAAAAATATGAGCTATTTTATCTTCTTTCTCAAAGGATGCCTGAGCTTTGTTATCCTACAGTATCCCTGGCAGACCTCTTAGAACACCTTCATTCTTAGGAGCAACTTTCATCTTCTACACCTTTTGTTTATGTGACTTTTTGAAGCTTTCTTTTTTTTTGTTTTAGAGATGGAGTTCTGCTCTGTCACCCAGGTTGGGTGCAATGGTGCGATCTCAGCTCACTGCAACCCCCGCCTCCTGGGTTCAAGTGATTCTCCTGCCTCAGCCTCTCGAGTAGCTGGGATTACAGGCACATGCCACCACGCCTGGATACTTTTGTATTTTTAGTAGAGACAGGGTTTCTCCATGTTGGCCAGGCTGGTCATGAACTCTTGGCCTCAGGTGATCTGCCCACCTTGGCCTCCCAAAGTGCTGGGATTACAGGCGTGAGCCACCGCGCGCTGCTGACTTGTTTAAGCTTTCTAATTAGAATTTTATTCATCTATGTTGTATTCAAGTTTGTAAAACCCTGAATTGTGATTTTATTAGGAGTCTAGGAAGTCACCAGCTATTCCTCAGATATAGTTTGTGAAACACTGAATCTTTTGGTGGCAGGCCTGTCCTTCCCCATCTCTGCAAGCCTTGGTCTTGGGAGGAGGAACTTAAAACTTGGGGGGAATTTAACGGAATTCTGACTGCTTTTTCTTTTTTTTAAATTTTGAACCTGATTTCATTCCAAAGGTGTGTATAAATACATAGGCTGAGCCTTTGGAGCCTATATCAGATGTCTCTTAACTCTGCATTAATGAGTAAAATTGTATTTGGTTGACATTTGGATACAAATGTCTATCTCACATTCTTCCTAGGTACCAGCAACTAAGGTTTCAGAGCTGAACCCTAATGCAGAAGTGTGGGGGGCGCCTGTATTACATCTGGAAGCAAGCAGTGCTGCTGACGGTGTGAGTGCCGCATGGGAGGAGGTGGCTGGCCACCACGCAGACCGTGGCCCGCAGGGTAAGTTGAGCATGGCCGTGGTGTGCAGCCCCCTGCTTTCAGGCCTTTGCTTTTGTTGCCATTTTAATCTGTCTTTAAGATGTTGTTCATTCATAACTGTGTCATGGTATGTGGCAGTGCTTGAGAGCCCAGAGGTCTTTTACAGTCCAAAGAAGTTGAGTCACTGCAAGTGTAAGCTTTGTTTTAAGAGAAAGTTATGCTTCTAACCCTGCCTTTTGGGGGTAAACTCCTAATTGTAGGATCGGATGCCAATGGTGATGGCGACCAGGGCCATGAGAATGCCGCATTGCCAGACCCGCAGGAGTCGGACCCAGCAGACATGAATGCTCTCGCTCTGGGTCCCTCAGAATACGACTCTCTGCCTGAAAATAGCGAGACAGGTAAACATATCTTATGGGTTCATTTTCCCAGGGAATATGGGCTGCTTTATTTTTTTTATTTAGCGTATTAACATTCTCTAAACAATGTGTCTTTCTTTGCCTCTTTTTAATTCTACTTTAAACTCACTCTTATGTGGATGCAGAGAAGATGAGAGGCCCTGGTTAGGGAGGGGTGCCATGGAGAATGTAAGGTCTCAAAAGAGGAAACCTGGGCTGGGCGCGGTGGCTCATGCCTGTAATCCCAGCACTTCGGGAGGCTGAGGCGGGCAGATCACGAGGTCAGGAGATCAAGACCATCCTGGCTAACACGGTAAAACCCCATCTCTACTAAAAAAATACAAAAAAATTAGCTGGGCTGGTCGTGGGCGCCTGTAATCCCAGCTGTTCGGGAGGCTGAGGCAGGAAAATGGTGTGAACCTGGAGGCAGAGCTTGCAGTGAGCCGAGATTGCGCCACTGTACTCCAGCCTATGTGACAGAACGAGACTCTGTCTCAAAAAAAAAAAGAAACTTATTTAGTAGTGCAAAGTGTCAGTAAAAGTGCAGAGGTGGAACGTCAATGTTGGATTTGAGAGTAAGACAGTTTGGGTAAAGGGAGGGGGATAGAGAGGGAATGCTGTGGTATTGTAGGTAGGGGCAATTGAGGCCCCATTTGCAAGTCTTAGAAGCCATTCACATTTGAACTTCTTTCCTGTTGATGAGGAAATGAGTGACATGAAGAAAATAAGTTGTTTGGGGAAGGTAAATTTTGCAGGAGTGTGAAAGAATGGCTTGGAGGAATCTCTGTTGTTCTCATGTAGGGTTATAAGTACCTCAGTATGTAGTAGTGGCTAAAAAATGGAAAGGAAGAGAGTAGGTGGGAAAGGAGATGTTCGGGCCCAGTTACGGGAGTGGACCACATGTTACTGGAAATGCAGGAATTTTTTCATGTTTTCATTTTTTTTTTTTTTGAGATGGAGTCTCGCTCTGTCGCCCAGCCTGGACTGCAGTGGTGCGATATCAGCTCACTGCAAGCTCCGCCTCCTGAGTTCACACCATTCTCCTGCCTCAGCCTCCTGAGTAGCTGGGACTACAGGTGTCTGCCACGACGCCCAGCTAATTTTTTGTATTTTTAGTAAAGATGGGGATTCACCATGTTAGCCAGGATGGTCTCGATCTCCTGACCTCATGATCTGCCTGCCTCGGCCTCTCATGTTTTCATTTTTATTACCACAGTTGTTCTTAACCAGTCCCTATCCCCTCCCCCACCCCACTTGCCAGCGAATGCACTGGGCAGGGCTGGAGAGGCCAGACCTCGATGCTGTAAGGCACAGCCGTGCAGAATGACTTCATTGGCTTAAGACTGTCAAAATCAGAAACTGTCACTTAAGAGGGAAAATGTGTAGATGTTCTGTGACAGTTTTTTTTTTTTTCAAACTTCAGTGGAGCTTATTGCTTTAAATAATAATTGGTAAAATGAATCAAGTATTTATAAAGGTAAAAAAATTAAGCCATGTTTGTTTCTTGTAAATATAAAGTTGCCATCTTGAATTTGCATAAAGTGAATTTCCTGTCTACATTAGCAGTTTTCTAAATCTGAGGAAGTGCCAGTATTCAGCAATGTAATTTGATTACATCCCTCTTGTTAATTCACCAGTAACTGGTTAGTGACTTGGGAATGGCAGAACATTGGGATAAATTGGAGTCATGTTAGAGTCCATTGAATTTAAGATGGCAGAGGAAAGGAATGCTATCATTAAAACAGATTTTTACAAAAGATAAAATAAAAAGGCATTATACATTGAGGGAGTGGGAATCCTAATGGCAGGAAGTAAAAGGGGTTCAAAATAAACAATTTAAGTTTCAGACTAAATTGAAATGACCTAATCTTGAACTGGGGTCAGAATTTATACAGAAGATGGAAGATAGGAGGTAGACAGATGTGAAGATCTGTCTTGAGGATGGAAGATGGGTAATGTTATCAACAGTGAAATAACTTGTGAAAATCTGCCTGAAGATGGGAGATAGATAACATTACCAAAAGTGAAATAACATGTTAAAATCTGTCTGAAGATAGAAGATAAGGACCATTATCAAAAGTGAAATAACAACACGTTAAAGTATATTCTGGACAGTTTAATTTCAAAAGATGATTCTTTTTAAAAGGGGTATTTAAAACTATTTTCAAAAGAAGAAAAAGAATACCTTCTGCTCTGTCTTCCTCCTTCATCTCCCTCCCCCTACTCCCTCCCTCACTCCTATAAAGCATTAGTGAGGCATAACCGATGTACAATAAACATCATATACTTCAGGTATACCCCAGATTTTCCATAGCTTAAGGACAATTGAGGAAATAATACGTTATTGATTTGTTGCCTCTTTCATTCCTCTTTGCTTTGTCCACCCAGTTTGGTAAGTTGTTCTGTACCTGTAAAATCCTCATCACAATCAAGATCACGACCATCCCAAACACCAGGAAGAGCTTCCTGTGCCCTCTCGTTTCTCCGCGGAACCAGTGGTCTGTTTTTTTCTTTTTGAGATGGAGTCTTGCTGTGTCACCCAGGCCTGGAGTGCAGTGGCATGATTTCAGCTCACTGCAACCTCCACCTCCCAGGTTCACGCTATTCTCCTGCCTCAGCCTCCCCAGTAGCTGGGACTACAGGCGCCTACCACCACACCCGGCTAATTTTTTGTATTTTTAGTAGAGATGGGGTTTCACCGTGTTAGCCAGGATGGTCTTGATCTCCCGACCTCATGACCCGCCCACCTCAACCTCCCAAAGTGCTGGTATTACAGGCGTGAGCCACTGTGCCTGGCCCAGTGCTCTGTTTTCTATCACTATATGTCAGTTTGCATTTTGTAGATTTGTTTCTCTTTAAAAAAAAAAAAAAAAATCGAACTCCTAGGCTCAAGAGATCCTTCTGCATCAGCCCCACAAGTTGCTGGACAACAGACATGTGATAGAATTTGACAGTGTGTACTGTTTTTGTCTGACTTAGTTTACTATTTTTGAGATTGATTCATGATGTAACATGAATTAATCATTTATTGCTGAGAAGTATTCATGATATGGATATATCACAGTTTGTTTTTCCACTCCCCTATTCATGGATTTTGGGATTGTTTTCAAAATGTGGCTTTGCCAATAAAAAAAGTGTTTATAAAAGTGAACATTTGTCAGCAAGATTTCATATAAACATATGTTTTCATTTTTCTTGGGTAAAATACCTAGGAATGGGGTAGCTGGATCATCTGGTAGGCATGTTTATCCTTTTAAGAAATGGTAAGCACACTTGTAATCCCAGCACTTTGGGAGGCTGAGGCGGGCGGATCACGAGGTCAGGAGATCGAGACCATGGTGAAACCCCGTCTCTACTAAAATACAAAAAAATTAGCCGGGCATGGTGGCAGGCGCCTGTAGTCCCAGCTACTCGGAGAGGCTGAGGCAGGAGTATGGCGTGAACCCAGGAGGCGGAGCTTGCAGTGAGCCGAGATCGTGCCACTGCACTCCAGCCTGGGCTACAGAGTGAGACTCCGTCTCAAAAAAAAAAAAAAAAAGAAATGGTAAGGCAGTTTTCCAAAGTGGTGGTACCGTTTTCTATTCTCAACCAGTGGTGGATTAAAGCACCACATCCTTATGACCTTAGGGTCAGTCTTTAATTTTAGCTGTTGTAAAAGGGAGACAGTAGAATCTTACTGTGGCTTTATGTTTCCCTAAGGACTAATGCTATCAAACATCCTTTTTAAAAAAGACCGTATTTTTAGAGCACTTTCAGGTTCACAGCAAGTTTTAGTGGAAGATACAGAGATCTCCCATATACTCCCCTCACCCAACCCCCACACATGCATGGCCTCCTCCACTATCCACACTCCCTCACCAGAGGGTGCCTTTGTTATAATTGATGATCCTATATTGGCACATCATTATTACCTGGAGTCTGCAGTTTACATGAGGGCTCACTCCTGGTGTTGTATGTTCTGTGGCTTTGGAGAAATGTATAATGACACGGACCCTCCATTGTAGCATCAGAGAGAGTTGTTTCCCTGCCCTAAAAGTCATCTGTGTTCTGCCTACTCACCCCTCCCTCCCCCAACCCCCAGCATCCATTGGTTTTTTCACTGTCTCCATAGTTTTACCTTTTCCAGAATATCATAGGGTTGGAATCCTGCATGATGTAGCCTTCTTAGATTGGTTTCTTTCATTTAGTAACATACATTTAAGCTTCCTCCATGTCTTCAAGGCTTGATAACTCATTTCTTTTTAGCACTGAATAACATTCCGTTTTCTGGACATACTACAAATTACTTACTCATTCACCTACTGAAGGACGTCTTGGTTGTTTCCAGGTTTTGGCAATTACAAATAAAGATGCTGTTAGCATTCATGTGCAGGTTTTTGTATGGACGGAAGTTTTTAACTCCTTTGGGTAAATACCCAGGAGTGTGATTGCTGGATCCTAAGGTCAGAGTATGTTTAGTTCTGTAGAAAGCTGCCGAACTGCCTTCCAGAAGTAGAATTTCTGGATCGTACGGTAATTCTTATGTTTAACTTTTTTTGGTGGAATCACGATACAGTTTTCCATACAGGCCATACTATTTCACATTCCCACCATCAGTGTACAAGGGTTCCAATTTTATTAAATCCTTGCCAATACTTGTTATTTTCTGATTTTTTTTTTTGAAATGGAATCATTCTGTCGCCCAGGCTGGAGTGCACTGGAGTGATCTCAGCTCACTACAACGTCCGCCTCCTGGGTTAAAGCAATTCTCCTGCCTGAGCCTCCCAAGTAGCCTAGATTACAGGTGTGAGCCACCACACCCAGCTAATTTTTGTATTTTTAGTAGAGATGGGGTTTCACCATGTTGGCCAGGCTGGCCTCAAACTCCTGACCTCCGCCCATCTCAGCCTCCCAAAGTGCTGGGATTACAGGCGTGAGCCACCACACCCAGCTAACTTTTGTATTTTTTGTAGAGACAGGGTTCAACCATGTTGTCCAGGCTGGTTTCGAACTCCTGACCTCAGGTGATCTGCCCACCTCAGCCTACCAAAGTGCTGTGATTACAGGCATGAGCCACCGTGCCCAGCCTATTTTCTGATTCTTTTGATAGTAGTCATTCTAGTGGGTATATCTTTGTAGTTTTGGCTTGCACTTCCCTAATGGTTAGTGATGCCAAGCACCCTTTTTGTTCTTATTGGCCATTTGTCTTCTTTGGATAAATGTCTATTCAAGTCCTTTGCCTATTTTTGAATCAGGTTTTTGTTAATGTCTTTAGGAGTTCTCAGTATATTCTGTATATTAATCCCTGATCAGATACATCAATCACAATTATTTTCTTCCATTATATGGGTCGCCTTTTTATTTTATTCAAAGTGTCTTTGGATGTACAAAATTTAAAATGTTCATAATGTTCAGTTTGTTTATTTTTTGTTGAGCTGCGTATGCCTTTGGTGTCATATCTAAGATAACATTGTTGAATTCATTATAATGAAGGTTTTGTCTGTGTTTTTGTCTGAGTTTTATCGTTTGGGGTCTTACATTTAGATCTTTGATCATTTTGAGTTAATTTTTGTATATGGTATAAAGTATGGATCCAACTTTGTTTTTGCATGTGGATATCCAGTTGTCCTTGCATTATTTGTTGAAAAGACTGCCCTTTCTCTATAGAACGGTCGTGGCACGCCTGTTAAAAAAAAACAATTGGCCATGTATGCAAGGATTTCTTTCTGGGCCCTGTCGTCTGTTGCACTGGGCTGTGTGTCTAATAGGCCACCGCAGGGAAAGCCTGGAATTTTAACTGTCGGCCTATAAGAATATAGAGAGCAGCCTTCATTGTTAACCAACAGGGGAATCCAAAGTAGGAGTTTAAGCTTAAAAAAATTTTAATTGTGTTTTAGGTCAGATTTTTGCTCTTTAATTTTAAAGAGAATTTTTAAGGCTAACCATAGCACTGTTGGGTCTTTCTAGAAATTGGCTTGCATTTCCTGCTGGTTAGTGATGCCAAGCACCCTTTTTGTTCTTGATGTTTTTATCAGTTGTTTAGGATGAGATTTCTAAACAATTTCTAAAATCCTTTTTTAACTTTACAATTCTAATTTAAAGGATCCATCTTTTGGCCATTGACATTTAGAATTTTCAGTGGTGTATAAAGTCCAGGATAGATCCTGGAGAGGACATAGAAGAAGCGATTCCAAAGATACCTCCCGCAAAACATTCACTCTCAGGAATGAGCTCAATCAGCAAAGATTCTTGTTGACACAGACTAACCAGGCAGCAGGAGTTGAGATGACAAAAGCCCCTTACACATGGGGCCTCTTATTAAGACAAACTCCCGAGCGCTTGACGTATGCAGAGCAAAAAGTCTTGGGTTCCTGTTTTCAGACCGGCCACCTGACCTGATCCGAAAATTGTACCACCCCCAATGGTGGAGACCATAGAGTGCTCCCGCTTGGTCACAGTTCAAGCTCTCAAGGACATAAAACAAAACCCAAAAAACTTGTTTCTGAGGCCTTCATTTTGGGGTATTGTTTTCTGAGTCCCAACAGAGGTTTCTGTTGATAGATCCTCATCCATGTCCAGTCTCCTAATAGCCCATCAAAGGCAGTCTACATTTCTGTTACGGTAGTTTTGATCTCTCACACTTCTTTTTTTTTTCCCCCCCTTGGGATTTCCATCTCTGCATTGCCCACCTGTTCTTACCTGCTGTCTCCTTTATCCAGTTGAGCCCTTAGCACCTTATCCTAGTTCTTTTAAATTCCCTGTCTCATAATTCTAACATCTCTGTCATGCCTGGTTCTAATGCTTGCTCTGCTCTTGACATTGTGTTTTTGGCCTTTGTGTATGCCTTGTAACTTTCTTGAGAGCCAGCTGTGATGTGCTGGGTGGAAGGCACTGTGGTGACTATGCCTTCAGTGCTGTGGGGTGAGGTGTGGGGAGGAGTCGCCTTCCATAGGAGACCTGGGAGTCTCAAGTCTGTAGTGAGCCCGGACTGTGAAGCTCACAGGAGCTTCTCCTTTTTCCTCCCCTCCTAGGTGGGGCAGCGTGACTAGAGGAGGCATGAGCTAGGTATTTCCCTTCCTCTAGGTATGTTCTGCTCTGATTAAAACCCAGCAAGTTGGACTGTAGTTAAACTGTCTTTGCTGAGGGCAGACCTTGTTAAGAAGAACAGAGTGCTCTAGTATTTTTCAAAATGGTTACTTTTCTCCTACCCCTGCCGGAAGCACAAAGGGATTTTTCTCTGGTATTCACTATGAGGACCTAATCGAGCTCCAGAAAGTATAACTCACAAAAGAGCAGGAACCCCTCACCCGCCAATGACTGAGACTCCCTGCAGTTTTTAACTCTCAGACTTGGCCACCCTGAGCCTCCAGCAGTTCATCAGTTCCAGGACAGTGTTTTCTGTCCTCGCCCTGGTTCCTGCAAAGGTTTCTGCTCCATATGTTGTGATCGCTTCTCTATTTATCTGTCTGTCTGTCCTATTTGGCAGCAGTTGTTTGCCTTGTGACCTTACTTAGGATCTAAGAAGAGTTGTTAATTGTTCTTTTTAGATTTTTTACTTGTCAGACCAGAGTGTTAACTTCCAGGCTTCTCACGTGCAGAACCTGAAGTTGCAGCATTTTTTTGTAATGCCTGTATGTTATTTGGTGTTGTGCCTGTTTGTGCATTTTTCTTACTGGGTTGTTTTATTATTCACTTTTGATAGTTATTTATATGTTTTAGATGTAAGTCCAGATACGCAATGTACTTTGTTCTCCTAAGAGTATTTTTGAAAAGCAGTTTAAAATTTCTTGTATAATCAAGTTTATCATTTTTTTCTTTTATGGTTCTTCCTTTTGGTTTATATTCCTCCTATAAGTTTAATTGCTTTAGATTTTACATTTCTAGGTCCATTTTAGGTTAGTTTTTGTATAAGGTATGTAATATGGATCAAAGTTATTTTCGTTTTGTGCATAGGAATCTGCAGCTATTGCAGCACTGTTTGTTGAAAGACTTCTCTCCACTGCGTTGCCTTTGCACCTTTGTCAGAAGTCGTTTGTCCACGTAGGTCTGGATTTATTTTTGGACTGTCTCTTCTGTTCACTGATGCGCTAGCCTGCTTTGACTCCGGTAGTGCACTGCTTGGATTGTCGGCAGAGCTTGCTTGATTGTGCTACTCTTCATTGTGCTTTGCAGCTACCACCTTCTTTGTAAGTTGAAGTTTTGTGGCAACCCTGCATCAAGCAAGTAATTGGCACCATTTTTCCAATAGCATGTATTCATTTCATGTCTGTGTGTCACATTTTCATAATTCCCACAATATTTTAAGCCTTTTCATTATTATTAATGCTAATGGTGATCGGTGATCTTTGGTGTTTTGTACTACTGCCATTGTTTTGGGGTGCCAGGAGCCACACCATTTAAGGTGGCAAACTTAATATATAAATGATGTGTGTGTTCTGACTGCTCCACTAACTGGCTCTCCACTCACTGGCTCTTCCCTTGTCTCTCTCTCTTTGCTTGGGCCTTCCTATTCCCTGAGACATGACAGTATTGAAATTAGGCCAATTAATAGCCCTACGTTCCCTCTTCTAAGGGTTCCAGTGAAAGGAAGAGTTTTACTTACCTCACTTTTAATCAAAAACTAGAAATGATTAAGCTTACTGAGCAAGGAATGTCAAAGGCTGAGATAGCCAAGCTGTGAATGCAAAGGAAAAGTTATTGAAGGAAATTAAGTGCCCCTCCAGTGAACCCAGAAATGATAAGAAAGCAAAACAGCCTTTTTGCTGAGATGGAGAAACTTTGATCTGGATAGAAAAACCAGTCACAACGTTCCCTTAAGCCAAAGCCTAATCCAGAGCAAGACCCTAACTCTCTTAAGTTCTGTGAAGGCTGAGAGGTGAGGAAGCTGCAGAAGAAAAGTTTGAAGCTCACAGAGGTTATTTCATGAAGTTACAGAAAAGAAGCAGTCTCCATAACATAAAAATGCAAGGTGAAACAGCAAGTTATCCAGAAGATCTGGGTAAGATAATTGATGAAGATGGCTACAGTAAATGACAGACTTTCAATCAAGACAAAATAGCCTTATATTAGAAGGAGGTGTTATCTAGGACATTCATAGCTAAAGAGAAGAAGTTAATCCTGGTTTCAACATTAGAAACCAACTCTCTTGTTAGGGGCTAATGGAGCTGGTGACATTAACTTGAAGCCAGTGCTCATTTCTCATTCTGAAAATCCTAGGGCCCATAAGAATGATGCTAAATTTGCTCTCCCTGTGTTCTTTAAGTGGAACAACAAAGCCTGGATGATAGGACATCTGTTTACATCATGGTTTACTGAATATTTTAAGCTTACTGTTTAGACCTACTGCTCAGGAAAAAAAAAAGATATTTTTCAAATTTTAATTTCTCATTGAAAATGTACCTAGTTATCCAAGAGCTCTGACAGGTGTACAAGGAGATGAATGTTGATGGCACGGCTGCTAACACAATATCCATTCTGTAGCCCATGGATCAAGGAGTCCTTGTGTTTTTCAAATTTTCTTATTTAAAAATACATTTCATAAGGCTCCAGCTGCTCTAGATCATGGTTCCTCTGATGGATTCTGGAAAGGATTCACCATTCTAGATGCTGTTAACATTTGTGATTCATGAGAGAAGATCAAAATGTCAACATTAACCAGAGGCGTTGATTCCAGCCCTCATGGAGGACATTGAGGGGTTCACGACTTCAGTGGAGAAAGTCACTGCAGAGGTAGTAGAAATAGAAAGAGAACTGGAATCAGAAGTAGAGCCTGAAAATATGACTGAAGTGCTGCAATCTCATGTACAATTTGAATGCATAAAACTTGCTTCTTATGGATGAGCAAAGAAAATGGTTTCTTGAGTTAGAATCTATTCCTGGTGAAGACGCTGTGAATATTGTTGAAATGACAACAAAAGATTTAGAATATTCCATAAACCTACTTGATAAAGCAGCAGCAGGGTTTGAGAGGATTGACTCTAATTTTGAAAGAAGTCCCACTGTTGACAGAATGGTATCAAACAGCATCACACGCTGCAGAGAAATCTTTGGTGAAAGCAAGAGTCCGTCCACATGGTATACTTCCCTGTTGTCTTAAGAAATTGCCACAGCCACCCAAGTTTTCAGCAACCAGCATCCTGAACAGTCAGCCCTCATCATCAAGGCAGGACCAGCAAAAAAGATTATTATTTGCTGAAGGCTCAGATGATCCTTAACATTTTCCAACAATAGATTATTTTTATTTATTTTTTTGAGACATAATCTGACTCCGTCACTTAGGCTGGAGTGCAGTAGCACAATCACAGCTCATTGCAGCCTCTGCCTCCAGAGTTCAAGTGATTCTTGGGCCTCAGCCTCCCAAGTAGCTGGGACTACAGGCATGTGCCACTATGCCCAGCTAATTTTTGTATTTTTATTAGAGATAGGGTTTTGCCACGTTAGCCAGGCTGGTCTTGAACTCCTGACCCCAGGTGTTCCACTTGCCTCGGCCTCCCAAAGTGCTGGGATTGCAGGCCTGAGCCAGCATGCCCAGCCAGCAATAGAGTATGTTTAAATGAAGGTATTGTAGTTTTTTTTTTTTTTTTTAAAGGACGTACTGCTATCTCACATTTAATACACAACAGTTTAGTGTACTCATAATTTTTATATTCACTGGGAAAACAGAATTTTGTGTGACTTGCTTTATTGCAATATTTGCTTGATTGCAGCACTCTGGAACTGAACCCATGATATCTCTGAGGTACGCCTGTACTGTTACTAATTCTTGAAATTAGGTAGTGATAGCCTTCCAACTTTATTTTTCATAGTTACTTTTTAAATTCTAGTTCCTGTGCATTTCCATGCAAATTAGAATGAGGTTGTTAATATCTACAAAGTGCTGAGATTTTTGTTGGGGGGTTCACTGAATCTATAGATCAGTTGGAGAACATTGACATCTGAACAATATCCATGAACAAGATACATCTCTTACTTGTTTAGATCTTCTTTAATTTCTCTCAGAAGTATTTTTTGGTTTTCAGTGTACTGGTCTTTTGCATCTTTTATCCAGTTTATAAGTATTTTATATTTTTTGGTGCTATTGTAAGTGATTTTTAAAATTTGTATTTGCAGTTGTTTGTTACTAGTATATCAAAATGTTAATTTTTATATATTGAGTCCAAACCCAGAAATTTTGTTATGCTCACTTACTAGTTTTAGACACTTTTTTGTAGATTACATTGGATTTTCTACATAGATGATTGGATTATTTTAGAATGAAGACTGTTTTACTTTCTCTCCAATCTTGATGCCTTTTATTTCTTTATCCTGCCCCGTTGTACTAGATAGGCCCTCCAATACAGGTGAACAGAAGTGGAAAGAATGAACAAACGTTTGGCTTGTCCCTGGTCTTATGAGACGCACTCAGTGTTTCACCATGAAGTATAACGTTAGTGGTGGTTTTAGGTCTGTGCCCTTTATCATGTTGATGAGGCACTCTTCTTTTCCTGGTTTGCTGAGAGATTTTTATGAGGAATGAATATTGTAATTTGTCATCAATGGGGATGGGCATATATTTGTTGTTTTTTAGTGTGTGAGGATGAATTGTATTAATTGTTTTTCAAATGTGATACCAACATTCGTTGTCTAAACCTCTGTAGATCATGATACAGTACACTTTGGATATACTATTGGATTCCATTTACCAAAACTTTGCTTAGGATTTTTACACCTGGGATCTTGGTTTCTAGTTTTCATTTCAGTGTTTTTCTTCCTATTTAAGTTTTTGGAAGAGGTTATGTATTATTTCTCCCTCATATGAGGAAGTGAAACAAGTCATGTGGACAGGAGTTTTCCTTTTTTTCTTCTTTCCTTTCTTACTTACTAAACTTACTTAGTTACTTACAGAGTCTTGCTCTGCCACCCAGGCTTGAGTGCAGTAGCATCATCATGGCTCACTCAGTCCCAACCTCCCGGTCTCAGGCGATTCTCCCGCCTTAGCCTCCCAAGTAGCTGGGACTACAGTAGCGCACCACCACGCCTGGCTTATTTTTGTATTTTCTGTAGAGACGGAGTTTCACCATGTTGCCCAGGCTGGTCTCCAAACTCCTGAGCTCAAGCGATCCGCTCACCTCAGCCTCTCTAAATGCTGAGATTATAAGCGTGAGCCACCGCGTCCCACCTGGGCAGGAATTTCATTTGTGGGAAAGCTTTCAACTACAGTTTATTTTTTCATAGTGCCACTCATTTATTTCTTCTTGAGGGAGCTTTGGTTTATATAGTTACAAAGATTTGGTCTATTTCATCTGAGTTGTGGGGTTTACAGCACAGAGTTGTTCATAATACTCTGTTATCACCTGTGAAATCTGTAGTCATGTTACATCACTCATCTCTGTTATTGGTAATTTGTGTCTTCTTTATAACCCCAATCAATCTGGGTAGAGGTTTGTTAGTTTTATTGACCTTATCAAAAAGTGTTTTCTGTTGGGCACGGTGGTTCACACCTGTAATCCCAGCACTTTGAGAGGCCGAGGCAGGCAGATCACCTGAGGTCAAGAGTTCGTGACCAGCCTGGCCAACATAATGAAACCCCATCTCTACTAAAAATACAAAAATTAGCCGGGTGTGGTAGCGGGCACCTGTGGTCCCAGCTACTCAGGAGGCTGAGGCAGGAGAACTGCTTGAACCCAGGAAACGGAGGTTGCAGTGAGCCAGGATCGCACCATTGCACTCCAGCATGGGGGACACAGCGAAACTCCATCTCAAAAAAAAAAAAAAAAAGTTAGTGTTTTCATTTTATCGATTTTTCTCATTTGTTTTACTCTTTCCCATTTCATTGTCTTTCTTCTGATGTTTGTAATATACTCTCTTGCGATTTCTTTGGGTTTAATTTACCCTTTCTTCTGTGTCCTAAGGTGGAAGCAGAGCTCATTAGTATGAGGCTTTTCTTATTTTCTGATACAGTCATTTAGTTTTACTATTTTCCCCATAAGTAGTGCGTAAGCAGAATCTCTCAAATTTAGATGCGTTGTTTTCATTTTCAGTTACTTCCAAATACTTTATTTCTTTTTTGATTTTTTTTCTTTGACTCATAGATAATTTAGAGATATTTGATTTAGTTTACAAATATTTGGGGGTTTTCCAGGGATCTTGCTTTTATTCTAGTTTAATTTCATTGTGGTCAAAGAAATACTTTGTATGACTTGAATTTCTTTAAATATATTAAGTCTTATTTTATGGCTTCAAATATGGGCTGTCTTGTTAAATATTCCATTTGTCCTTGAGAAGAATGTGTGTTTTGCTGTTGCTATGGGGAGTATTTTCTCAGTGTTAATGAGGTCGAGTTGAGTGGTAGTGTTCAAGATGACTGTACTCTTTCTGATTTCTGCCTACTTGTTCTGTCAACTATTGAAAGAAAGGTTCTATTAATTTTTGCATTTGTCTGTTTATCCTTTTAGTTTGATCAGTTTTTGCTTTACGTATTTTGAAGACTTGTTAAGGTTTTTGTGGTCTCTTGATTCATTGACCCTTGTCTTTATCTGTAGTAGTCTTTGCTCTCAATTTACTTTGTCTCACATTAATGTAATCACTCCAGGTTTCTTTTGACTAGCCTTAATATGGTGTATCTTATATCCTTTCTACTTTAACCTATCTGTGTATTTAATAAAGTGCATTTGTTGTAGATAACATAACATTTAGGTTTTGCTTTTTTGTCTTCTATTTAGAATGTTAACATTTAGTGTGGTAATTGCTTTGGTTAGGTTTAGGTCTCTCATCTTGCTATTTGTTTTAGAATAGTTTTAGACTTAGAGAAAAATTGAGATGATTGAACACACAGAATTCCCATATACCTGGCACCCAGTTTTTCCTATTACTGACATCTTACATGAATATGGTACATTTGTCCCAATCACTGAACCAGTAGTGATACGTCGTAACCTAACGTCCTTTTTCTGTTGCAGGATCTCAGCTGAGAACCACATTATATTTCATTGTTATGTCTCCTTAGGCTCCTCTTGGCTGTAACAGTTTCCCAGGCTTTCTTTGTTTCTGGTAGTTTTGATACAATAGTTCTGAAGAGTACTAGTCAAGTATTTTGTAACAACATTCTCTTCTATTAGAATTTGATGTTTTTCTCGTTATGATACTATAGTGTTAATGGGTTTGAGAAGGTAAAACACCACTTTTATCACATATATCAAGGGTGCACACTGTCAGTGTGACTTACCACTGTTGGTGTTGCTCTTGATCACCTGGCTGTTTACTGGGTTTCTCACTATGAAGGTCACCCTTTACCTCCCCATTTCCATGTTGTACTGTTTGGAAGGAAGTTGCTGCGTACAGCCCACACTTAAGGAATTGGGGATTTATGGTCCCCCTCCATGAGGACACAAATCTTCGTAAATTATTTAAAATTCTTATGTATGGGAGATTTGTCTCTTCTCCTTTATTTGTTTACTTATTCACTCTTTATAGCAGTGTGAATTCAAGAATGTTTGTTTTATACTTTTGGTTATAACCCAATACTGCTTTATTTTGTTGCTCAAATTGTTCTTCTAGCTTTGGCCGTCAGGAATTCTGGTCGACTCCCTTTGACATGCCCCATCAACGTAGGGCTTTTTGTGGTTATTTTGTTTTATTTTGTTTTTTTCTCCTTGCTTCAGCCTTAGAATCAGCCATTTCTCCAAGGAGCACTGGGTCCTTCATTGGACAGTGATATCAGAAACCAAGATTGAGTGCGGGCGTGTTCTGTTTCTTTTTGTCCCATCTGTTCTTCGTTCCTCTTTCCCTCTTTTTCTGTTTTCCTTTGGAGAAGCCTTCTTCTTTGTTTCCCTGTTTTGGTGATTTCTTTGCGTGTTGCTCCACTTCCTCCAGCTAACACAGTCTACCTTGAGGTGGCTGCGTGCTGCTTCACATGGAGCACAGCATCAGGGCAGTCTGCCGCCGCTTCTCTCGTGGCCGGATGCTTCGGTCATCATGCCTTTTGCAGTTACTTATGCTGTAAACTGACAATATATTGTTTCTATTGTTATTTAAAAGTCAGTTATTTTTAAAAGAGATTTAAATTATAACAAGCAAAACAGCATACACGTTTGTCCGTGTTGTGGGGGTTTCTGGTGCTCTCTGTTCCCGTTTGTAGATTTTCTCTGTGTTGGGGGCTGACTGTGCCAGGGTCTGCTGTTGCACTCGAGCTGAGCTGCTCCATGTTGTCCGCAGCTTACTGATCGTCTGAGCTGGTTGTGCTTCTCATTTTTCTGTTTGATTTTGGGAAGCTTCTGTTACTGTGTCTTCAGGTTCCCGAGTCTGCTGTAATGCTTACCTTGTTGTTAATCTCATCAAGTATTTTTAATATCAGACATTGGAGTTTTCATCTCTGTAAGTTTTTTCTTTCTTTTTTTTTTTTTTGTAATTTTTATGTCCTTACCTGACTTCGCGAACATATGAAATATAGTTATGATAATTTTTTTTTTTGAGACGGAGTCTCGCTGTAGCCCAGGCTGGAGTGCAGTGGTGCGATCTCGGCTCACCGCAAGCTCCGCCTCCCGGGTTCACGCCATTCTCCTGCCTCAGCCTCCCAAGTAGCTGGGACTACAGGCACCCGTCACCACGCCCAGCTAATTTTTTGTATTTTTAGTAGAGACGGGGTTTCACTGTGGTCTCGATCTCCTGACCTCGTGATCCACCTGCCTCGGCCTCCCAAAGTGCTGGGATTACAGGCGTGAGCCACCGCACCCGGCTAGTTATGATAACTTTTAACATCCTTTTCAGTTAATTTTAACATCTGTGTCAGTTCTGGATTGGCTTCTGTTGGTTGATACTTCTCATTGTCATGGGTCATATCTTCCTGCTTCTTTCTTTGCATGCATGGTAATTTTTGGTTAGATTGAGTTTTACTTTATTCAGGGCTTAGTATTTTTGTATTTCTTTAAATATTTGATATTTGTTCTGGGATGCAGCCAAGTTTCTTGGAAACAGTGTGATCCTTTCATATCTTGTTTTTAAGATGTTAGGTGTGAGTGGGACGGTGCTGTGTGGGGCCTGTTTCCTATCACCGAGGCAGGGCCCCGGGAATCACAAGATTTTCTGGTGGGGAGGGTTAACCATTTCAGCCTCTGCACGTGAATGACATATATTGTTATACTTCTGATCCTCTCAGGTGGTTCTTCCACAAGCCTTGGGTAGTTTCATCACATCTGTGCTTTGCAAAGAACCTGACCGACAACGTGATGGAGCCTGGGCCCTGTGGTTCTCTGGAGCTCCTCCTGCTGTCTGGCCTATGCAGTCAGCCTCCCCATCTCCTGCATTCTCTTTTTGTCTTCCACACAGCCATACACTGGGTTCCCACCTGACTTCCCACTCCCTGGGCACAGCCTGGGACTTCCCTCAGGGCAGTGGGCTGGATGTGTGGGGGTTACTTTAATGTCTCATGTCAAGCTGGGCGCGGTGGCTCACGCCTGGAATCCCAGCACTTTGGGAGGCCGAGGTGGGCAGATCATGAGGTCAGGAGTTCGAGACCAGCCTGACCAACATGGTGAAACCCTATCTCTACTGAAAATACCAAAAAAAAAATTAGCTGGGCCTGGTGGTGTGCGCCTGTAATCCCAGCTACTCAGGAGGCTGAGGTAGGAGAATCACTTGAACCCGGGAGGTGGAGGTTGCAGTGAGCCAAGGTTGCAAGACCACGCTACTACACTCCAGTCTGGGTGACAGAGCAAGGCTCCGTCTCAAAAAAAAAAAAAAAAAAAAAAAAAAAAAGTTTCATGTCACATAGGAATCCATGTCCTTTGTTGCTCTATGTCCCACATCTGGAAAACTGTCATTTCATCTGTCTTGTTTGGTTTCTTGGTGGTTTTAAAGGGAAAGTTAACCTAGCCCCTGTGACTCCATTTTACCTGGAGGCAGATGGCCTGTGTCTTACCAACACCATGTGCCCAACCTCCTGTCTCCCTGAGAGCCTGTCTCACTTGTCATTGTCTTTGCTCCTGAGTCTCCTCTGTCTGCAGTGCCAGGCGTTTCTTGCGTGGTTTGGTCACTCCTCATCTTTCTAAGGTGGTATTATCTCTCATCTTAGGTGAAGCCAACCCGGGCAGCCCATCTTCCACTGTAGAACACTTCAGCTGTCTGCTTGCTGTCCCATCTCCTTGCTTCCATTCCTTCTTGAATGCAGTCCAGGTCTCCTTGCTTCCATTCCCTCTTGAGTCCAGTCCAGGTAGACAGTTGTCCTAAGCAGCATTTGTCGAGTTCTTTAATGACCCTGGTGCAGCCAGATCTAGTAGTTAGTTTCACCTTCTTGACTTACCTGGCTGTACTGTGTCATGTTATAGTGGACGATTCTCTTTTCTCTTGACTTCACAGTATCCTAGTGGTCTTCCCACCTCGCTGGCTGTGAGCCTGTGTCCCTTGGCCCTCATGTGCTTGACTCCTGTTGAAGGTGGGAGTGTCCCGGGTTCAGTCCTGGGCTGCTTTTCTTCCTTCCCTTGTGGCTTTGGCACCACCTATCGCTTGGAGAGTCCTCCCTAGTGCCCTGTCCTGGATGATTGCATTAGCTTCCGGCTGGTGCCTGCACAGTCTGTCTACACCATGGAACCAGAGAGATCTTTTCAAAATGTCAGCCTTGAATTGGTTTTCTATTACGTTTAGGTTACTTTAACGTCCTCCTTGATCTCACTCACACACACCAGCCTCTGTGACCTCATTTCTTACTGTGTCTATCACCTCTCTTCTCAGCTGTGCTGGCCTCCTACTGCTGGACTCTACCCCTTGAGAGAGGCCCCACCTTGGGACCCCTGTGCTTGAGGCTCTCCACTTAGAACACACTTCCCACCTTCCTGTGTGCCCCACCCCTCCTCTGTCAGATCACATGGCACTTCCTGTCTGGACGGCACCAGGCCTTGCTGCCCCTCATCCTGGGTTGTTTCCTCCGTGTCTGTTTCTCTCTGACATGATGTATATAGTTACTGGTTAACTATCTGTTATCTGCCTCTCCCTCTAGAGTGTTGGCTTCACGAGAGCACAGGCTTTGCCTTATTCAGGCTGAATTCACAGAGTCTGCAATAGTGCCTGGCACATGGAAATATTTAGTAAACACCTATTAAACATGGGTGGTGGAGCGTGAATTTAGATGAGTGACCCGGAGACACCTTAGTCTAGATGGACAGTGACATCAGGTTATGTTTTCAGTTTTCCATTTTCAGTCTCATTGAGTCCCATGGTTTGGTTTTGTGTTATGGTTACTTTAGCAGTTTTGTTTTCTTTTTGCTGATGGGGGTGGATTTTTACTAAGCTCATTGTATAACACCATACAAACTCTGTCCCTCTCATTTGTCCTGAACGCCCCACTTTGTCTTTGCCTTTTCATGGTCTTTAACTTTGACTTTTAAGATACAAGTGTCTCTTGTGTTGGCATGCCTCTTATATGATTGTACCGTGCTAATTTATATAGGAATGTAGGAAAAAACTGAGTTCTTAGCGTTTCAGTGCCTGTCATCTCAACATTATTAAAATACCTGTTTATGCCGTGTCCAGAGTCCAGCTCTGTCTTCTAGAGCTCCAAATTCACGGCCCTGTGCTGCCTGTGACCACACACACCATGCTCTCTGGCATCTTCTCAGAAATTTCTTCCAGGATTTAGAACCAGCTTTTGTTTCCTCTTGAAGGTCTGGTTTATTTATCCTTCTCTTACAGGAATTCTGTAACATGACAGTTCTCACTTGTTCCTTCAACTCTGGAAGTTGGAAGGCAAATTGAAGCCTCTGTTGTAGAAACTGTCTAGTCCTAGAGCCTGTTTGATCTCCAGCCTTGGTTTTTTGCCGGTTATCTTTGTTGTTGTTGTTTTAATGTTTTCCTCTGTATTTTATTATTGTTTAGTGTTTGTGTTTGTGTAGGTTACTTGAAAATTCTTTTCGCAGTGAGACAAGGCATTAACTAAGCTTACACTTGTCATTTCTGGTAGAAAAAGCCCCTGCTGAACTCTGCTAATGAGACTTAGATTATTTTTCTAAACTGTGCTGTTTTTGTTTTGGGGGATAAAGGGATAGATTTTTTTGCATGGTTTACTTTTTTGATAGGTAAAATAGCATTTTTCATACTTAGTATACACTTAGGTAGTTGTGTCAGAACGTAAGTTGAAAGCATTAGAACTGCTGTACTGAATTATCTGCTTCCTAAATTTTAAGCCGTTTTTCCTAAGTTGTTTATTACTTTTATGTAGGAGGAAATGAGTCTCAACCAGAAAGCCAGGAAGACCCCCGAGAAGTACTTAAAAAAACATTGGAATTCTGCTTATCTAGGTAAGGCTGGTGGTGGTTTTTCTAGTACCTGATATTTCTGGTATTGTACAAATAGTTAAATAAACAAATGTGGTATTTTATGAAGGAGTACCTACTCATATCCATATATATGTATATTAAGACGTGGAGTATTGAGTAATAACAATCTTTTGACATTTGAGAATGGAACATAACCTTCATGTCTGTGGTCCCCAAAGATCTTGGTGGTCACTGTCTGGAATGCCATCTAAAGTGCCTGGCCCGCCCTGTGCTGTTGAATCAGACTTCATCACATTGAAGTTCAAATGTGCACCGTTGTTTCTGAAAACACACCAGACACTGAGATAGCAAGTTGTTTTATTTATATAACACTCATTTTTAATCATTTTTCTTTCCCCTGAATAATACCTTTTTCTTAGTAAAACCTTTAAAGTTCCAGTGGCAGAACTGGACATAAAGGAAGATGGGATTGGGTTTGATGTAATTTCTCTGAGTATGACAATAACCGATTGGCCGTGTATAAGGTTTTCTGTCGATGATAATTTTCCAGGTATTTTCTCTGGAGCCCTGAGGATTCCACACAGGTGTCTGCTAGGGGCTCCTTGAAGCCTGTGGGGTGTATGAGGTGGAGGTGTGAGGTGCTCTGCTGGCCTCCTCCCCATGCCCATGCTGTTCCATGTTTGGAGTCTGAGCATACCGCACCATGACACAGTAGACGCAGAAGGTGCAGGGGCACCAGTGGAACGCCCTAGTGGAGCACAAGTGTGAGCTCTCTGCCACTCACACCATCTGTAGCCCCATGGGGCCAGAATCAGCTACACCAGAATCAGGTGGCCGAGATGAGGGTGGAGCAGGTGGAGCAGGGCCTCCTCCTGCATGGCCTCCGTTTGATCGGCAGTCATGGGCCTTCACCGAGCGACACTGAGCAGAGGCCCCAGGAACCCAGCACTGTGCTCAGTTTTGAAATGTTTCTTAGGGCCTTGTTCACTACATTACATGATGCCTTGAGAATTCACAGGAAACATTGATCTTTGGCCAAAACACCAGAAAATAGCTCATCTTGGCCCAAAGATGATTTGTGGCTCACCTTTGGATTTTGTGGGTAAAGTTACTGTTTCCTTCTTTTTAATTCTGGCTGCTAGGAAGCCAGGGCTGGATATAGGCTCTCTAGTGAGTGTTCCAGAGTCTACAGGAGGAATTTTGGGTATGACCTTATCCTGACCTTTTTATGTTTTCCTTTCTTGTTCATTGAGCTGGATTTCTTTACTTTAAATTTTTTTCTTTCTTTTTTTTTTTTGAGACGGAGTTTCACTCTTGTCGCCCAGGCTGGAGTGCAGTGGTGCGATCTCAGCTCACTGTAACCTCCGCCTCTCGGGTTTAAGCGATTCTCCTGCCTGAGCCTCCTGAGTAGCTGGGATTACAGGTACCTGCCACCGTGCCTGGCTAATTTTTGTATTTTTAGTAGAGATGGGGTTTCACCATGTTGGTCAGGCTGGTCTTAAACTCCTGAGCCCAGGTGATCTGCCTACCTTGGCCCCCCAAAGTGCTGGGATTCCAGGCGTGAGCCACTGTGACCAGCCTAACAAAATTGTATGTATTTTTAATAAACTCCTCAGGTACTTCTTAGGACAAAAATGACAGCTGTAAATACTTACATCTTATTTAAAAATAACCATCTTCTCATGAATTTTGATTGTAGAAAGTGCAGTATACTTTTACTTTTGCACTCCCTGCCTCTCCAAGACTGAGATTTTGAAAAAAATTTACCTGAGGCCGGAGAGACAGCAAATAACAGATGGGTCCTGGGCTGAGATTTAACTCCAAAGCAATACCATGTCACACTCACGCCTCTTGTGAAACTGGAATTACAGTAGGTGAAACTTCCTTTTAAAGAAATATTGATTAAAAGAGATTGTTTTCTTTCAACAGGGAGAACCTTGCTAGTGACATGTATCTTATATCACAGATGGATAGTGACCAGTATGTGCCAATCACAACGGTGGCTAACCTTGACCACATCAAGAAGCTCAGCACTGATGTGGATTTGATTGTGGAAGTGCTAAGATGTAAGTAAATGACAATTTTAAATTAATAATACTTGTCCTTAGAGTATTTGTCTTATCAGTATGAACCTTTAAATCTATAGCCATCAAATGTTAAGGTCCTTGATGGCAAATCAGATTCTTCTCTGGCCTTCCGTTCCTTTCTGCCCAGGTCCAATAATTCTGGAGTAGTGCCTGATAGTCCCTGGGAATGCCAGTTGAACCAATTATGAAACCTCAAACAAGTTTTGGGCCATATGAAGTAGAAAAGAATCTTTTTAATGGGGATTTTAAAGACAGTTGTTTCATTCATGAAAAACAAAATAAAAATAACATTTATAGTTAAAGTAAAATACATTTTAGTTACAGTTTTGCCACTAAAGGTGTTTCTTTCAAATTGCAACTTCCTGTTTATGTTTGGATGAAATAATTATCGCAATTTTTCTTAAAATTATGTTGTGGGCCAGGTGTGGTGGCTTACGCATGTAATCCCAGCACTTTTGGAGGTCGAGTTGGGCGGATCATGAGGTCAGGAGATTGAGACTGTCTTGGCCAACATGGTGAAACCCCGTCTCCACTAAAATACAAAAAATTAGCTGGGCGTGGTGGTGCGTGCTTGTAATCCCAGGTACTTGAGAGGCTGAGGCAGGGAAATCGCGTGAACCCAGCAGGCAGAGGTTGCAGTTAGCTGAGATCGCGCCATTGCACTCCAGCCTGGTGACAGAGATAGACTCCGTCTCAAAAAGAAAAAAAAAAAAAAAAAAAGTTATGTTGTGAGTGAAGTTGTTTCTTTGAAGTTTGGCAACATCAAACAGTGTTTAAGCATTAAGTGCGGATGGTGCCCCCTACATGGTTTTGAGTGACTGGACATTGCTAAGCCTGACTTCAAGTCTCAATTAAGTCCACTGCCTACACTCACACAGAAGGGTTTTCACATTGTCCCTGGCTTAACTGTACTGTCGACAGTCTGTGCAGGGTTTTTTTTTTTTCTTGTATGAATTTGACTTTACAGTAGTATAAAAAAAGTGAGCATCTTACATTAGAACTTAGTTGGATTTTCTTTTCACAAATAAAAGTTTTATATTTTTCTGTTTTTAGACAGATATCATGGGTTATTAAATTATTGGAGACAGTGAAGAAACTGGCAAACATAATTACCATTGACTATGAGTTCTGAGAGTGGCACTGCTGTCTCCCAGGATGGCGCCGTGCTCCCTGGTGTCATCATGCAGAACAGAAGCTGTTGTCTGTGCCAGATGAATTGGGCCCCATCTTTGAAAGGCCAGCAGCATTCTTGTCCCTGTTTATACTCTGAAGTCTTTTTGGTTATGATTAGGAGTTTCAGGTTTCGTTATTCCTTTTAGGACAGACTTTGCAAATGCTGCTGCCCCACTGGGATGATTTCTCAGTTGATTGTTACTGGCCAGGGGTCGTTTCCACCAACCATGAGGATATTAAATTGCTCTGTCTGGTTGCTTAACAGAGCCCACCTGCCCATAGGTGATCCAGGGCAGCCTTGTCACCTATTTCGTCCCATCTCCTCCTGCCTTTTTCATGACTTACCTTTTATCCCTTTGCACTCAGCTCTTTAGTTTCTCATTTTGTCTTTTTTCACTCGATTTTTGGACAGAAATATACATGCCTTTGTAAGAACCTGTGTGATAAGAATATAGTTAGCAAGTTATTGCATTCATTGTAGTTCTTAAGAGGATGAAAATGTCATGAATAGGTCCACAGGAGCAAAGTTCTCATCTTTTTTTTTAAATTGAATTGAATGGACGAATGAATTTATTTATTTTTGAGATGGAATCTCACTCTGTCGCCAAGGCTGCAGTGCAGTGGTGCCATCTCAGCTCACTGCAACCTCTGCCTCCTGTGTTGAAGCAATTCTCTACCTCAGCCTCCCAAGTAGCTGGGCATTACAAGCGTGCACCACCACGCCCAGCTAATTTTTTGTACTTTTAGTAGAGACGAGGTTTTACCACATTGGCAGGGCTGGTCTCAAACTTCTGACCTCAAGTGATCTGCCCACCTCAGTCTCCCAAAGTCCTGAGATTACAGGTGTGAGCCACCATGCCTGGCCTCATCTTATGTTTAAATCTTGTGCCCAAAATACCTAGCAGAGACTCAGACACACAGCAGATATTTGATGAATATTTAATTTTATCTTTTTAAAAATTAAACTCAAGATTGTCTGAATGATTTTACTTTGAATACTGCAGCTCTTGTGTTAAGTTGTATAAGTTACATTTCTAGATTATTTTTAATATCACAATAAACATACAGTGCATGTCCCAGTATGTCTGATTCAAGTGCTGTTTTTACCCTTAATATAACTGAAACTGCTAATTAAAAAGACATGCTAAAATATTTGTCACCAGAATAAATACATTGTCTTATATACACACAGTGAGTACCAGAGCTGTTACAGTGAGCTAGGCCTACATATTTCAACAAGAATAAATTTTTAAATTATAATGTTTATAAAAGCATATTTCCAAATTTGTGCAAGGTGATACCATGTATATAAAGCTTGGGGGTGTGTAAAGCTGAAGCACAGGAATATTTGTGGGTTCAGAGGAGCACAGAGATGGTGTGAAAGCATGAATGGGATTGAAGCTCATCATTCAGTGTCATGTCATGGGGGCAGGTGAGTTGGGCGAGGCATGAAGTGCAGAGGGTATCACCCCTGCCTGTATGGAGGTAGAATTTACATACCATAAATTATGCATTCTGAGTGTACATTTGGTAAGTTTTAACATATTTATACACCCATGAAACTACCACAATCACGATACCAAACAGCCATCACAGCCCACCCCCACCAAGCTTCCTCTACCCCCTCCCCAGGCAACCACTGATTCCTGTCACTACAGATTAGCTTGCAATGTTTACAAATTTGATGTAAATGGAGTCAATTATGCAATATCACTTTCTTTTGGTCTGTCATAACTATTGTTGTTTACTGGATTAGTAGGTGATTGCTTCTTTTTGCTGGGAAGTATTCTCTCAAATGGATATTCCCAGTTGGTTTATGCACCTACCAGTTATAGACATTTAGGTTATTGCCAGGTTTTGACCACTACAAATTGCTGTGGACACTTGTGTAAAAGTCTCTGTGTGACCATGTGCTTCCCTCTGTCTCGGGTAAATAACCACAAGTAGAATGTCTGGATTGTGTGGTTAGGTGTATGATTAACTGTGAAACCACCCGCCTGTTTTCCAAAGTGGTTGGACCATTTTACGGTTGGCCACCATCAGCAGGGATGAGAGCTCCAGTTGCCCCATATCCTTCTGACACTTGGTATGCAATCATGTTAATTTTATGTTTTCTAATAACTATATAGTGATATCTTATTGAGGTTTTAACATCTATTTCTCTAATGATTAATGAAATTGAGCATTTTTAAATGTGCTTATTTGCCTTCCTTTTTCTTCTTTGCAGTAGTGTCTATTTAGATGTCCCACACAGACTTTATTAGTTTTATTAACAATTGAGTCCTTTCTTTAGAAGTAGACTTTATTTTTTATAACAGTTTTAGATTCACAGCAAAATTGTGAGCAAAGTACAGAGATCTCCCATTATATCCCCTGTACACGTGCATGGCCTCTTCCCATGTGAACATTCCGCCGCAGAGGAACATTTGTTATAATTGATGAAACCTACACTGACACATCATTATCACCTGGAGTCCACAGTTTACATAAGGGTTCACTTGGTATTGTATATTCTGTGGGTTCAGACAACCGTATAGGGACATTATCTACCATTACAGTATCATATAGGGTAATTTTACTGACCTAAACATCTCTGAGCTCCACTCGTGCATCCCTGCCTCTCCCAATCACTGGAAGCCACTGATCTTTTTACTGCCTCTGTAGTTCTGCCTTTTCCAGAATGTCCTAGAGTTGGAATCCTATAGGATGTGGCCTCTTCAGATTGGCTTCTTTCACTTAGCAATATATGTTGAAGGTTCTGTCATGTCTTCTCATGGCTTGATAGATCATTTCTTTTTAGTGTTGAATAATAGTTCATTGTCTGGATGTCCTACAGTTTGTTTATCCATCTACCCACTGAAGGACATCTTGATTACTTCCAAGTTTTGGCAGTTACGAGTAAAGTTGCTATAAACATCTGTATGCAGAGTTTGCATGGACATAATTTTTTAGCTCCTTTGGATAAGTACCAAGGAGCACAACTGCCAGATCATATGCTAAGAATATTATTTGTTTTGTAAGAAACCACCAAAGTGTCTCCCAGAGTGGACGTACCACTTTGCATCCCATCGGCAGCGAATGGGAGTTCCTGTTGCTCCACATCCTTGGCAGCATTTGGTGGCGACATTGTTTTTGATTTTTGCTGTGCTGACAGGTATGCAGTGACATCTCTGATATCTTAATTTGCATTCCCTATGACATAGGATGTGAAGCGTTCTTCCATATGTAGATTTGCCCTAAATCTTTTGTGAAGTGTCTGTCCACATCTTCTGCCCATTTTTTAATCTTGTTCATTTTCTTGTTGTTGAGTTTTTAAGTTTTTTGTGCATTTTGATGTTAACAGTCCTTTATCAGATGTGTCTTTTGCGACTATTTTCCATCAGTCAATGGCTTCTCATCCTGTTGACATGGCCTTTCACAAAGCAGAAGTTTTAAATGTTAATGAAATTTTTTCATGGATCATGCCTTTAGTGTGGCATCTAAGAAGTTATTGTCAGACCCAAGGTCTTCTAGATTTTCTCCTATGTTTTCTTGGACTTAAGGTTTTGCATTTTACACTTAGGTTCATGGTCCATTTGGGGTTAATTTTTATGAATGGTGGTGCCAGGTCTGCACCTAGCTTAATTTTCTGCATGTGGATGTTGAGTGGTTTAGCAGCACTTGTTGAAAAGATGCTCCTTTGCTCCACAGTCACATTGTCGATGATGTATGTGTGTACACTTAAATATGTATTACAGGTATTCTGGAGATGATGTATGTGTGTACACTTAAATATGTATTACAGGTATTCTGGATACAAGTCCTTCTCACACACGTGATTTACAAATATGCTCTCTCAGTGTACAGCTGTTTTTTTTGTCCTACCAGTGTCTTTTGAGAAGCAGAAGTAGACATTTTTTATATAGTCCAATTTGTAAATTTTTTTCCTGTTACAGATCTTGCTTTTGGTGTTGTACCTAAGAAATCTTTGCGTGGTCCAAGGTTATAATAGTTTTTCTTTTATTAGTTTTATGTTTTACATTTGAACATTCGAGTCTGTGATCTATTTTGTGCTGATATTTGTACATGGTGTGGGGTCTGGATCCTGCGTGCATCTGTTGCAGCACCCCACGTGTCTGGGGCCTTGTCGTGTTGACTGCCCGTGCATGTGGGTGTTGATCTCTGGAACGTGCGTTTTATTCCCTTGACTACTTGTCTGATTTGATGCTAACACTACAGTGTCTTGATCACTGTAACGTTATAGTAAGTCTTAAAGTAGGTTCAGAACCTCCAGCTTTGTTGTGGCTCTTCTAAATGTTTTGCATTTGTATATGAATTTTAGAATCATCATTACAATTTTTCAAAATGTCCTGTTGGTGTTTCTATTGGGATTGCATTGATTCTGTAAATTTACTCAATAAGAATTTACCCATTCTACCAGTGTTAAGTTTTACAACCCACAAGCACAGAATATGTCTTTATGTAGGTCTTTAAAATGTTCTCTTGGCAGTGTTTTGCAGTTTTCAGCATACGAGTCTTTGATGATCTTTTGTCAGATTAAGATATAAAAACTAAGTTACAGTCATGCACCAGTTACCTTTCTTGTAGGGTGAGCTTTGGTGGTTTACACCTTTTAAGGAATGTTTCTATTTCATGTAATTTATTAGTGTGAACTTTTTCATAATATTCTATTGTTATCTTTTTCCTGTTGATAGAACCTGTAATGATGTTGCCACTTTCCTCCTGATGCTGGTGATCTGTGTCTTTGTGACATTGGGCACCTCTGAGCCCTAATTGTGATCATTACTTGCTGTGACTCAAATCTGCGCATTGCATAATTTCATAGATGTGACACCAAAACACAATTTATGTAAAAACTGGCGAAATCTAAATTAGGCCTATTACTGCAGTCACGCGAGCATCCTAATGCAAACACTGCACGACCGTTAGGTGAGAGATGATCATCAGGGAGCCAGGGAAGGGCACACAGAGACAAGTTACAAGACAAGAGTATTTCACTGTAGGTACTTGTGGAAAGGAGAAGCCATTAACCCTGTGTTTTCATCTGCTTTTCGTGCTTGAGCTGGTTAGAACCTTTGTTTCATAGTGTTGCATACCTTATGGCTCTTGCAGGATTTTAAATGTCCATATTCCTTAGTTTTGAAAAATCTAACATGTGAGATTGGTTTAAAACCTTTGGATTGTGTTAGATTAGCAAAATTTTTGACAGTTTGCCCATTTGCAGATTTCTTTAGCTTATTTAGTAATACAGTAATATAATGTAACACATTCCACTGGCATATCATATTTTAATATTTTTGTTTCACCATTGATTTTTCTTCTCTTCATAGCTTTACCTTTAGTTCAAGTGGATGAAAAGGGAGAAAAAGTAAGGCCAAATCAAAATCGCTGCATAGTAATACTGCGTGAAATATCTGAATCTACCCCTGTGGAAGTAAGTAATTTCTCCTCTGAAGGTTACTTGGACGTTTTCCCAAAGGTCTTTGTTGGTTTTGATTTTTTTTTTACTTTCGTGTTTTCTTGGGCTGTGTGTTTTTTAAACTGAATACTTACATTAACACTGTTTTCCCAGGATTTACACCCACTGAGTTATAGAGTAGGAGGGAATGATTCCCAAACCTTTTGATCTCAGGACTCCTTATAATAAGATAGTGAAGGTTTATGCATTTCTATATTTAGAAATTAAAAATAACACATTTAAATATTTATTTAAAAAATAAGATTAGTAAACCCACAAATAATGAAAAAGAGCACTTTTGTGATAAATAAGTTTTCAAAACAGGTATTTTTATGACAGAGGGGCATCGTGAATAACTCCCTGAGCTACCAGTGTGGCCTGGTCCAAGTCAGCACGGCCACTCTTAGAGAACTGGTAACTTGGGCAGTAATTTTTTTTTTTTTTTTGAGATGGAGTCTTGCTCTGTTGCCCAGGCTGGAGTGCAGTGGCGCAATCTCGGCTCACTGCAAACTCCACCTCCCAGGCTCAAGTGATTCTCCTGCCTCAGCCCCCCAAGTAGCTGGGATTACAGGCGCCTGCCACCGCGCCCAGCTAATTTTTCTATGTTTTAGTAGAGACAGGGTTTCACCATCTTGGCCAGGCTGGTCTCGAACTCCTGACCTCATGATCCACCCGACTTGGGCAGTAATTTTAGGGAACCACAGTATCTGATAGCTTAAAAGTAATGAAAAGCCATCTACTGTTATGTGTTGCTATAAAATCTACTGTTTGTCCAGATGCCTAAACTGAGTTGCTTTGTGTAGTAAACACACTGATGGTCACACCTTGAGATCATGCAGTAAAGTCTTTATAGAAGGTGCTGGCAACTTAGTTTATTCTACCTCAGAAAACGGAATCCGCCTGCTTTGGGGACTCGCAGAACACAGGAAGCCTGAGTTTGTTGTTGGTCTCATCTCTCACATGATTTCAGCGTCGTCATTCATGCTACCTCTTTCCACACACCTTCTCTGCAGAGGAAATGGACATTGCGGCTCAGGCTTTTCAGTCCGAGTGGGTTACAGTTGTGAGAGTTTCTTAAGGAAAACAACCCTAGCATGTGACAAAGGTTAACATTCCAACAAAGCTCTCTGCCTAGCGTAAGAAGTTCTATTACTCTCATATAAGTATGGTCTTATTCCAGCAAGTTTTACCTTCTGTTCAACTCAGCCTGTCTTTACTAGTTCTATATTGTAGTATGTGGAGAAAAAGAATTTAGGATTATAATTTTTTCCTCCTATTTTTATTAAGGGTCTGAATATGAAGGACCAGCATATTTCTTGCTTTTTTTTTCTTTTTTTTTTTTTGAGACGGAGTCTTGCTCTGTCACTCAGGCTGGCATGCAGTGGCGCGATCTCGGCTCACTGCAACCTCCACCTCCTGGGTTCAAGTGCTTCTCCTGCCTCAGCCTCCCGAGTAGCTGGGATTATGGCCTCCCACAGTGCTGGGATTACAGGTGTGAGCCACTGTGCCCGGCCGAGGACCAGCATATTTCTTATGATTAATTTAGACATCTGTATTAACTCAGTAATATTTAAAACATAGATCCTAATTTTTAAGACTTGAAATGTTTGTAAAACTTTAACCAAGGAGAATTTTCTGCATTTAGCAGTAGACATTGATTTTGGAGTATTTATGTTATTCAAAACTGCTGACCTTATGTCTGTTGTAAAACTTGAGCAATGAAAGTCTTAAGAGAGAAGGTTTAAAGGAAACTGTTTGATAAATTAAAAGTTGGGGAAAAAAAGGAAAGAAAATAAGTAGCCTAAAACAATCCACGTAAGAACATAAGTTTCCAAGGACTCTGTATGATTATTATAGAGCCCTTCTACTGGGTCTTAGAAATGTAGGCTAGGAGTTTCTAGAAAATTCTTCTTTAAATGTCACTAGGTGCTTGTTAGTGATTAGTACATTTTAAATAATGATTCTGATTCTCTTAAAAATAGGATTTTCCCAGAGGCGGAGGAGTCAACCATTCTTGCCACTAGTAGACTGATAGTCTAGTGGCCTTAAAGTATTATTGTTTGACTTTAAAAGTCATAATCCTAATTTACCATTAGTCAAGTATGACTTTGCGCTGATGTGTTTTATCTTTTAGCCAGTAAGCATTTACCAGTGATGGGACAACAACAATAGGGCATTAGAATCCCTGGAAACCTTTTTTGTAGTTCATTTGGTTGTCAAATTCCTTTTATATTTTTTGAAGTGTACCTGGCTAGTAATTTTTCATGGAATGGCCCTGTTTTTCCTTGTTGCTGTTTTTCCTCTGGAATCTGGTATGAATGTAGCCACTCTCACGTTCCTTGATTGACATTAGTATGGTATGTCTTTTCTATCCTCTTTTAACCAACCCATTTGTGTTTTCATATTTAAAGCGGATTCCTTGTGAGCAGTGTGTAATTGGGTCTTGCTTTTCTTATCCAATCTGAAAATTTCTGTCTTTTTTTTTTTTTTTTTTTTTTGAGATGGCATCTTGCTCTGTTGCCAGGCTGGAGTGCAGTGGTGTGATATCAGCTCACTGCAACTTCTGCCTCCTGGGTTCAAGCGGTTCTGCTGCCTCAGCCTCCTGAGTAGCTAGGACTACAGGCATGTGCCACCATGCCAAGCTAATTTTGTACTTTCAGTAGAGACAGAGTTTCGCAATGTTGGCCAGGATGGTCTCGATCTTTTGACCTCACGATCCGTCCTCCTTGGCCTCCCAAAGTGCTGGGATTACAGGCGTAAGCCACCGCGCCCGGCCCAATTTCTGTCTTTTAATTGGGAGTGTAGCCCATCTACATTTAAGAGGTTAATGATGTAATGATGTGATTAAATTTAAATTTATCATCTTGCTGTTTGTTTTCTGTTTTGTCTCTTCTTTATTTTCTTTCCCTTTCCCTTCCTTTTGTTTGGGATTAAATGTGTATTTTTATCTCCTTTTTTGGCATATTAGGTATAACTCTTTGTTTCTGTTTTTTAGTGGTGCTTTAGGGCATGCTTCTCCAGCCCGTGGGCCGCATGCCGCCCAGGACGGCTTTGAATGCAGCTCAACACAAATGCGTAAACTTTCTTCAAACATTATGAGTTGTTTTTTTTTAAAGCTCATCAGCTATCGTTAGTGTTAGCGTATTTTATGTGTGGCCCAAGACAATTCTTCTACTTCCAATGTGTCCCAGGGAAGCCAAAATATTGGACCCCCTTTCTTTGGGGTTTTTAGCTGACCCTCTAACTTTACTAGAGTCCGTGTAATTCACAGAGCACCATGCCTCTTGACCTTACAGCCATGCTCTCCCATTTACAGCCATGCGCTCCCATTCTCCACTTCTAGCCTGTGCTGTTGTCACACGTTGTAATTCTACACAGTCATAAGCCTCACAATACGTTGTTGTTATGTTTGCTTTAAAAAAGTCATTTTTAAAAAGAGATTAAAAATAAGAAAAACGTGTTTTATATTTATTCAGTATTTACCATTTTCAGTGCTTCTCATTCCTTTATGTCAATCTGGACTTCCCTTCTGCCTGGACATCCCTTTAACATGTCTTGTACAGGTCTGCTGAGGATGATGTTTTTTCAGCTTTAGTATGTTTGGGAAAATTTTATTTCACCTTTATTTATGAAAGGTATTTTTGCATACAGATTTCTGGATTGATGGGGTTTTTTCCTCCCTTTCTGTGTTTTAAAGATACTCTCTCTTCTGGTATACGTTTTCTGTGGTTTTTATCACCATCCTTCTGTATGTAATAAGTCTTTCTCTGGCTGCTGTGAAGATTTTACTACTGGTTTTAAGCAAGGTGACTGCAATATGCTTTGGTGTAGTTTTCAAACTTCTTGTACCTGAAATTTATCGAGCCATTATTTTGTTAAATGTTTTCCTCTCCCTTTCGTCCTTCAGAAAGTGTCTAGCCAGCTGTTAATCTTATTTAGTGTAGTTTTAATTTCAGACATTGTATTTTTCATCTCCGGTAAAGTTTGATTTTGGTCTTTAAAAAAAACTTCCATATATATTTAATATGCTCAGTCTTTACCTTTTATGGGATATGGAATATATATGCAATAAATGTTTTATGTGTATTAAGTCTATTGTCTCTATCATTTTTAGGTCTAATCTTTTGCACTATAGGTCATATTTTTCTATTTCTTTGCATGCTTTGTGATTTTTGAGGAGATGCTCGGAGTTTTAAATTTTACTTTACTGAATATTTTTGTATTCTAATGAATATTCTTGAGCTTTGTTTTGAAATGCAGTTAAGTTACCTGGAACCAACTTGCTAGGTGGAATCAGAGCAGCCTTTCCTCTAGGGCTCATTTTCCCCACTGCTGAAGCGGTGCCCTTCTGAGCACTGTCCCTGCTATCCTGTGGGTTTAGGAGAGTTTTCCACTGTGGCTAGTGGGAAGACAAACCATTCCTCTCTTGGTGAGCCTTCCCTGGGCTTGTTCCCTCTCATCCTTCAGGCAGTTGTTTCCCAGGCTGAAGATGTGGGGAAGGCCATCTGCAGGCTTACCCTGCTGGCTCTGCGGCCCAGGCACTGAGGGCCACCCCCCAGTTCATGTCCCTCTCAGGGATCACACTCGTGTACACGCTGGGGTTCAGGGCCTGAAACTGTTCTTCATGTATTTTGTCTTTGGTTTTTTAATTGAGTCATCTGGGAGAGTACATCTAGTCCATCATGGCCAGAAGCAAAAGTCCAAGCGATTTTTTTTTTCTTAAACTGCCTTTTTTTTTTTTTTTTTTAAAGTTGTGCAGTTATCAGCCCAGAAAATGATATGATCGTTTTCACATTAATTTAGCTTAATGGTATCTTGAGAGTAGGGGAAGCTGTAAGTTGTGTGACTGTTTTTCTCTATGGCATTGTGATTCTGATTCTGGAAGCCCTGCTGAACCCTCATCCTTTTTGGAAGAGAGATTTACTAGGCATCATGGTATGTTAATTTGTTTAAGGATAGTTCCTTGAGAGAATGCATTTGTTAAAAAAATTTTTGGTGAGGACAAAAACTGACATTGTTGAGAATTAATTTCTAACATCTCTATTTCCTGTAGGAAGTAGAGGCACTATTTAAAGGAGATAATTTACCGAAGTTTATAAACTGTGAATTTGCATATAATGATAATTGGTTTATTACATTTGAAACAGAAGCTGATGCACAACAGGTAAGTTCTTTCCACCATCACCCTATGAATTGCATAGTTTACCAGTTTTTAGTATTAGTGCATGTTGGGACTAAACTTGGGTGTTGAGATTACTTGTGATGGTAAGTTTGAATATAGTCTGCAGAGGAAATCAAGTTGTAGAAACTTAAATGAGTGTATTTATGGACAATTTTTATAGCAATATGAAAAGCATGTGATTTTGCTTTCCAAGGACAACAATCTGAGCAGCCTAGGAGAATCAGTTTTGTTCTTCTATCTGGGCAGAGAAGTTTTGCTATTTGCAAAGTGTTTGGGGGGAAATTTGAACCTAATCTTCATCTCCCAGCAGACTTCGTTGTACTTTGGAAGATGCTTTTAATGGTATTGAGAAGTAAGCTGTGTAAGGAGGCGTGAGGAGTTAGTAGTTTTCCTGCCTTTAAGGGAAGCATCTTATTTGTGGGGAAACTAACACGTGTATTATAAAGTGTTAAATGGTATAAACAATATGTGGGGTTCAGAAAAGAAAACACAGAAACCTGAAAGATGGGTTTTAATTGGATGGAGGGGAAAAGGGGAAGGGAAGATAGAGTAAGCATTTTTGTGGAGTGGAGTGTGAGCTCTGCCAGCCCGCATGGCGAATGTGGTCAGATGAGATTGAATCAGGTGCAGGGCCTTCCTGGTTTTATAGGGGTTTAATGTAGAATTAATGTGGAGAAGAACAAGGAGATATGTAAAGGATGACTTTTGGATGTTACGTTCCTAATCCTTTTCCTTCCCGTCTGGTATTTCCTGAACTGCATACTCCTAATCTGAAATTGAGATTAATAATATTCATCATTTTCCACCAGGTCAAGATTCTTGGCCAGTGGTCTTTGGGAGACTTCTATGGCATCTGTTAATACTTACAAAATTGTGTACAAATCTCGTTTGTGAGAATTTGGGGTACACGTTCCTTAGCTCTTATGAGGTTATTTTACGGGATCTGTGACCCAGGGAGTGTCAAGAATGATTATTCTAGGTTCTGTTCACCATAATTTAATTATATATTTCCCTATTTGAGCTATTGAGTGAACTATTGGTGCCTCTTATTCATAAGGTTAATCGAATGGAATTTTGTACTTAATTTTGCCCTTAGGCTTACAAATACCTTCGAGAAGAAGTCAAAACTTTTCAAGGAAAACCAATTAAGGTAAGCAAGACCATTGGTTATACTTTGTTTATTTGCAAATTGGTGTTCTTAAGTATTCTAATAGAAACTTACATATTTTCAAACAGGCACGGATAAAAGCAAAGGCAATAGCTATAAACACATTTTTGCCAAAGAATGGATTTAGACCCCTGGACGTGAGCCTGTATGCCCAGCAGCGCTATGCGACGTCGTTCTACTTCCCTCCCATGTACAGCCCCCAGCAGCAGTTCCCCCTGTACAGCCTGATCACGCCCCAGACATGGTCAGCAACGCACAGCTATCTTGACCCACCCTTGGTACGTCATTTCTTTACTAGGAATTTATATTGTAGACACAATGCTAGATAATGTTTGAAGGATTAAAATCCTCATCTAATAGGAAGCCAGATACGTGTGCAGTCTGACATACTAAAATAGACCTTCAAGTTATGTGGGGGATTTTAAATTTAACTGAGAACAGAGCTTATGCATAAAGAACTCTGGATTGCTGTGATCACAATCCTTGTGCAGCCCATCTTCCCTCTTGTCATGCAGCTCTTAGCAAGACACAGAGGGCGATAAGTGCTGTAGTGTACCTGGTGTCCCCTACACGGAGGACAATGCAATGGGGATTAACTGAGGAGGAAGAGGTGTTTAATAGGCTTCTGACAGCAAGGCCAAGGAGAAGGCCTGCTGTTTTACCAGCCTTATTTTACTCACTTCTCACCAGCATTAGAGTTGGTCAACATGATTAATTTTTATGGATTTTGGCCTTTGTTAAGGCCTATGGTTGGAATTCATAAGTCTGTACTGGATCTAGACATTGTCTCTTTGTGTGCTGCTATAGATGCTTGAAAGATCAAGTGCGTCCTGGGTGGGAATTAGCATGAGTTTGGTGGCATTGGATGCACGAGAGTCAGCAGTACACGGATGAGCATGTCCTTGAAGCTGAAGTCTAGTTGAGAGGTGAAGATGGGTTCATGGACTAGAGGTTTGCCTGAGGTAGCAATGCAGGTTAGTTGGAATTGGAGAGATTGAAGGGTAGCATACATAGAAGGTTATGGTCAGAAAGCAGAAATTGAGTTAGTAACTTTGAAAAGAGTTCATGTCCAGGGTTTCGCTGTGGACTAAGGGAAAGACTGGGTGGTCCTCAGGGTCGGATGGCTGGGAGCCAGGCACCCTGATGTGCAGGGACGTCACCGCTGACAGGCAGAAAAGGAGAGTAGGTTCAGAGCAGAGAGGACTTGAGAAAACAAGTGCCTGTATACACGGAAAGTAAAGATACGGGTCCATGAAACAACTCAGGCTGGAAAAGTCAAACATGCCAAGGAGACACGTGTACAGAATGCCAGAACACTGACAGGGCTTATCAGGGATTGTGTTGTCATCTAGGTTGAGCTTTTCAGGTTAAGTATGAGTTTTTCAGAAGGAATCAAAGAGAAAGAAGTTTCATGAACAGAAGATGGTCGTGGATTCATGGGTGTCTGAGCTGAAGCGTAGACCGGTGACAGGGAGTTGGGGAGCGAGCTGGAAGTTTCCAGGCCTAACTGCGCAGGCGCTTAGCTGTCCTGAGGCGTGTGGGTTTTGGCCTAGTGCTTGTGGAAAGTTGTCTAGGGTTTCTAAGCGGAGAAATAAAACCATACTCCATTTAGAAAATAGCTCCTAAGGCCATGTGAAGGGCAGGTGGGGACAGGGAGAGATTTTCAGAGGTCCCCATTTCCCCCTGAGTCTGGAACCACTGCAGTATAAGAACCTTTGGTAAAGTTACTTCTGTCTCTTTTGAGTAAGTCCTAATGGTAAGAAAAGTTTCTGGCTTTTTGATGTAGAACATTCTATAAAAGTGTACCCATAGCTGAATACTTCGTTTTCTCAAAAGCATATCATGAGAGAACCTCAGAGAGACTTTAGTCCGTGGGCTCTGGGTGTTGAAGAATCATCGCTGCACGTGGCTTGCCATGCTCCTCCTTTTAGTTCTTCCTGCAGCAGTTGCTTCTTCCATTTCTTTAATCGTGATTGACCCTCTCGGGGATCCTTGGGGTTCTGGGTCAGCTTATGGCCTTGACTTGCGTTGTATGTTCAGATTGCGGTGTGTGCCAGACAGCTGGTCCTGCTCTCAGTCTGTGAAGCTGGGGCTGTCCATCGAAGCCTTTTAGTTGCGCTAAAACATGGGCGTACCTTGTTCTGCAACGGGAGAGATCGTGCCTGTTAATCCCCAACAAGTAATAATAGGAACACATTAATAATCAACTTTATTTTTTATATATGACCAATTTTATTTTTTGTCTTGAGCAAAATTACTGGAGTATCAGGGCTCTGTCTGTAAAATGACTTGCTGGAAATGATTAGTCCTCATTGCTCTTCCCGTGATTTACAGCCTCAGATCTAGGTCTGCATTCATGGCTCTTCGTGTGTGATGTATTTTCTTTTTCTTTTTCTTTCTTTTTTTTTTTTGAGACAGAGTCTCGCTTTGTCGCCCAGGCTGGAGTGCAGGGGCCAGCTCTCTGCTCACTGCAAGCTCCGCCTCCCGGGTTTACGCCATTCTCTTGCCTCAGCCTCTTGAGTAGCTGGGACTACAGGCACCCAATACCATGCCTGGCTAATTTTTTTTTATTTTTAGTAGAGTTAGCCAGGATGGTCTCGATCTCCTGACCTTGTGATCCGCCCCACTCGGCCTCCCAAAGTGCTGGGGTTATAGGCGTGAGCCACCGCGCCCGGCCATGTGTGATGTATTTTTAAAGAGTCTGATTCTTACAGAGTGAAGAGTTTCTCAAGTAGCAAATTGGAGATTCTAACTTCCCTTTTGTATGATTTTATTTTGGTCCTAAGTTATCTCTAATATTCTTTTTCTGTTATATCTTCCAGTTAGCTCTAATTAAGGATAATTACTTGCTTTTTTCCTTTTCTTTCTCTTTTTCTCCAAACAAGGAGGGCTCTATGCGTATCTCTGTCACTTTGGTGACATTGAAGGTGTGGACTGGAAGGCCCTCAGGAACTAAGTGCCCTGCGTCAGGAGCATTAGGAGCGAAATATCAGTGATTCAGAACGTATTGGAAACCACGGGTCCAGAAGCCAGAGAATTAGAATGAATGATTTTGAGTTTTGTTTGTTTGTTTTTAAAGGAACTGTTTTAACACTAAGTGTTATCTTATTTTTGTATGTGTCTAGATTTTAAAAATAGTTGGCCGATACTTAAAATTCTATGCTCAATATTTTTAACTACTTAAGATCTTTTAGGGGTTCTGTGACCCTTTCTAATTTTCTTCTGAATCTTTTGTTAGTATATTTGCATGCCATACTTACCTTGTGACTTGGGGAATAATGATGATCTGAAAATACCCTGATCCGCAGAGCAGGACTTGTGTTGAGGTAAAGGTAAAGGCCCTGTCGGGCTGTGGTTGGATCAAGCCGAGTGAGTAGCAGTGGGTGTGCAGGTGCTTCTGAGATTGAGAACGTTGATGAGTTGTATTAAAGCCATCAGGAATCAAGAACTGTTGACTTCCTGCCAGTGATGGAGGTCGTATCAGACTGACATGCTAAAGGTTACAACACTTGTTGGAGCCCATGCACTCTTGACCACATCTTTCCTCTCAGTGCCAGCTTCCGCATGTGTCAGTTCTCATCGCTAGATTGTTGTAAGGATTGGCTGAAAGGATGCACAAAAGCTCCAGCCTACTTCTAAACAGTACCCACTGGTGATAAAATTGTAAAATATATGTCTCAACATGGGTCATGACTCTGACAACATCAAGAAGTGCCCTCGGTTTCCGCAGATTTGTTGGTATTAATGAAATTGAAGTCTGTTTTATGGTTTATTTACTTGTCTGTTTTCCAATGAATCTAGGTAACTCCATTTCCAAATACTGGATTTATAAATGGGTTTACGTCTCCAACGTTCAAGCCTGCGGCGTCTCCTCTGACTTCCCTCAGACAGTATCCTCCTCGAAGCAGGCAAGTTCCGGGGCGGTCCCAGCGCTTTTGGTCTTTACCCTACTGCCCTTCTGGTCTTCACCCTACTGCCCTTCCGGAGCTGGGATGAGAGAGCTTTGATCACTAGTCCTGCTCCTCGCAGACAGAGCCGCCTGAAGCACACAGCTGCATTCTGTAAAGACTAAGCACTACCATCTGGCATGGGTGCCTGCCTCAGATTCTCTGAGAGGAGGCTTTGGGGCAACTTGTACACATCAGGTGTGCCTGATTTTAATTTGGGCCTGGACTGAAAAACAGCTAAGCAGAATCATGGCACATTGTTAATAGATTTGCATTATCCTATACGTTAGGAGTTAACCATTCCAAATCCTATTTTTGTATTTTATTAAACAGAAAGCAGATTTCAGCTTAGCTGTTCCATGTCAGTATGCATGTTGTGTAATGCCTTGATCATTTTATAACTGAACACATAAAACCATTTTTATTTGCAGGAATCCTAGTAAATCTCATCTGCGGCATGCGGTTCCTAGTGCAGAGAGGGGACCTGGGTTATTAGAAAGTCCTTCAATATTTAACTTCACTGCAGATCGATTAATTAATGGTGTTCGGAGTCCACAAACAAGGCAAACAGGTCAAACTAGAACACGGATTCAAAACCCTTCAGCATATGCCAAGAGAGAGGCTGGGCCTGGGCGCGTGGAGCCAGGCAGTCTCGAATCCTCTCCTGGTTTAGGGAGGGGAAGGTGAGTTGTTGAGCAGTTACTGTGTAACATCATAAACTAATATTTTAAAAATTATTTAATTTAGATATGTTTTGTAATTGTCTTTAAATATGTCACAGAAAATCTAATTGAAGGCTATAAACATAAAGGGTTTTATATAATTGCTGAGACTTAAATGGCTTCATCTTTTTTGGAATATGAAATGGTTCAGTGAGAACTGTAGTTGTTTTAGATCATTATTTGTAGAAACATTGGAGCTCAACAGCCACAGACTCCATCCCGTGTGCCTGCAGTCTCCTCGTGGCAGCATCCCTGGCTCACCAGGCCCCTCTGCAAGGGCGATGTCCAGGCTCTGCCCCATGACTGCTGGCCTGCCGCCCTCCAGCTGGGTGTGCACCAGGCACTGCAGGTGGAGCCTGGAGCGGGTAACCAGGCAGATCAGCATTGAAGTCTCATCTCATTGGAGGGTTGAGACTAGCCAGGATGGGTCTTAGCTGTGCTTCCTGCCCACCGGTTTTGGTTTTGTTTAATATTTTTTTGGCATCAATCCTGTAGTAGGTTTTCGTTTGTTTGTTTGTTTTTAAGACAGGGTCTCACTCCGTTGCCCAGGCTGGGATATAGTGGCATGATGATGGCTCACTACAGCCTTGAACTCCTGGGTTGAAGCAATCCTGTTGCCTCAGCATGCTGGGAAGCTAGGACTTCAGGTGCACACCACCATGCCTGGATAGTTTTTAAATTTTTTGTAGAGACGGGATCTCGCTGTGTTGCCCATGAACTCCTGGCCTAGAGCCATCCTCCCGCCTCAGCCTTCCATAGTGCTGGGATTACAGGCATGAGCCACCGCACCTGCCCATTGTTGATAAGGCCAGTTCATCTTTTCAGTCCTTGCCTTGATAAGGACCGTCAGGATTTTCCTCTCATAAGTGACAAACAAGTGACTCAAATTCCTGAGCTTTTTCAGAGTTTTCTATATACAAAGTGTACAGCACCATGCCTGACGTGCAAGCTCCTCTTCCTGCCTGCCACAGTGCACACGCTCTGTGCAGTGAGAATTCAACATGAAGAGGCATCAGAAGCATCTCATTCCTGCCCATAATGAGTAAATGAGCACATAGGAGTTCCTGCAGGGATTGTGCAGTGGCATTGGAAGGCACCATGGTCTGGGAGAGCTGGCACTGGGCTGTGTCTCACAGGAAACATGGCATCAGGTTGGCTCAACAGGCCTTGGATATGCAAAGCCAAAAGGGGCCCACTGTGTCATGGAGAGTCAGTGACTTCAGGGAGCAGTTGCTAGCCCTGGGTCTCAGCTTGGGGTTCTTAAGGCCCAGAAGCTTGGAGGGAGGAGGGCGGCAGAGCTGGGGCTCAGACTTGGGACAGAGCCCCACTCATCAAGGCCATGTGGCTCCCTCTGAGGGACATCAGTTGTAGGCACGGTGTGGAAGGAGGCAGACTAGATGGACAAGGCCCCCAGCCTCAGCCTCCTGTGTCCTTCAGTGTGCCTTGTTCATAAGAGCGTCACAGTGAGTTTCCTGGCAAATGAAAGTGGGGCTTGTTGAATTCCAGCTACCTCACAAAATGTATACAGGTGGCTTTGAAGCTGAGAGTCCAAAGCTTGCTAACGAATGTGGTCTACCCGGGATACCCTTCAACAATACTTGAACTTCCAAATGCAACGGGAATAAGTTTATGCTTTTGCCTGACAGATGCAGATTTTGCACCAATGGAGACCCTCTATCTCACCACCAAGGGAGGACAACTGTCCTCCCACCTGAGACCTGAGCAATGCGGCAGGGAGTGGTTTAGGAAGCGTGCACCAGCATGGGCACGGTGGGCAGGGAGTGGCTTAGGAAGCGCGCATCAGCACGGGCACGGTGGGCAGGGAGTGGCTTAGGAAGTGTACACCAGCACGGGCACAGTGGACAGGGAAAGCGCATGCAGCTCCTGTAGCCTGTTTCTGTGATGGGTCCTGAAGCCAGAGCTGATCTTCGTACCCTCCTCCTTCCCTCTGTCTTGAGAAAGAGCTTGTGGTGTTTCGCAGGGAGGTGCGCCAGGCCTTGCTTGCCCTGAGAACCTGATCCACAGCAGCCATGCCTCCACCTCCCCTTTTTGGGAGGGTTTGTTTTGTTTCCATTAACTTTCTCTATTGGACCAAAGTGCTAAGATGTCCTGGAGAACCCCTTACCAGAGTCCAGACACATGTCCCTACCCTTGCATGGCGGCCATAGCAGGGCACGGCCCAGCTGGGTTGAGTGGCATGAGGAGCCCCAGGCACCAGGTGGCTGCCTTGGTGGAGCTACTGTTAGGATCAGCTGGGGGAAGCACACCTCTTCAGGGTCTCGGGCCTTCACACCACCGCATTCAGAGTTGCGGGTGTCACAGTGATGTTTCCTCTATGGTGCTGGGACCACCCTGGGTCCCTTGCGACCCCTTGTGAGCTGTAACCCACCATGGCCCTGTCACTGAGCCTTGGCTCGGCCAACCTGCTCTCCGCATGATGGGCACTGACAGCTGACAGTGTTCTGTGGCTGCAGGTGGGCTTCTGGGTCTGACATGGGTTACGTGGAGCCCAGTGAGGGTGTGGGGAGTGTTGGCTGGGCCCACTGATGGTGACTGGGATAGGACCCCATGGCAGGCAGGTCTGTGTCCTGGACACCACTGTGTTCCAAGGGATGGGTGCCCCTGCGTCCCAGCCGGTAGTGACGAGCAGGCTGCCCTTGGTGGAGGGATGCCCTGTGCCGAGCCCTGCAGGATGTCCTCTTCCCATGTGGCTGCTGTCCCTCCGTCCAGCGCTCAGGGCAATGCCTCTGGGCAAGCGGGTGCTGACACCATCCATCTCATACCCCTCCCAGGTCCCCAGGGCCAGTTGAGTCCTGTCCCACTCAAGACTCTCATCCGGTTGCACCCCTAGCTCTGCTCATGGGCCATTGTAGCCCCACCTTTCCACTACTTCTGAATCCTGGCACAGCAGAGTGGGAGTTCAGCTCCCTGGGTTTTGGGAGCACCCCCTATTAGGGAGTGGTGCTGAGCCAGGTGTGTACTGGCGTGGCTGTCCATAATGCAGGCCCAGGACCCTCTCTCCGTGTGAGGCCGCAGGCATGGATGCAGGACGAGGAGCACCAAGCCCCCTGTTCCTACAGGAGGTCGGGTTGTCAGGACTCATGCCCCACCTGTGGCTCAGTACTCATCCATGTCCCATAGTCTGGCCTGCAGTCTCTGCAAGGCCCCAGTAGAAAGCCAGGAGCTACTTCCAGAAACGTTTTCTGTAGGAGATAATAGGGATTTGCTCCAGAATCCTAAAGGTTTGTGCCGTCCTTGCCCTAGAGGGGCTGGCCCAAGATTCCACAGAGTGTTCCAATGTTAGGCCATCTTAGGCAAGACTCCTTTTTGGTTTTCTGTAAATGAAGGAATTAGTCAAGAGTATTTCTTAACTCCTTTCCGGGTTATGTAATACAAGGCCCTTGGGGGAGTCTTTGCATTCCATTAAATTATAAATTGAGATTAATGTGTGTCCTGTGACTTGTTAGACCACATAAACCTGTCCAGGGAAATGGGAATGTCTCGGTCATCCTAGTGTCCCAGGTCTCCACGTGAAGTCGCCACTTAATCAGTGTCTGTCCTGTGGTTATCAACTGCGTGTGTGGCGTGGCCTTGCTGCCTGCATGGGGAGGTCCAGAATGTGGTTCCTGAGGCTGGCAGACTAGGGCAGGAAGTCTTTGGGGCACAGAGGTCCTTGTGTGGTTTTCGTGGGAAGGGGTCAGCCGTTGAGGCAGTAGAGGAGGAAGCTGAGGGGGCGGAGGAAGGGATGGGACGGGGTATTTGGGGTCTTTTAAATCTGACGTAAAGCAAATCTGCGCTGGGGAAATTCTCACCACCATTTTAAACAACTAATTGGTGGAGGTCAGCCTCAGATTTTATGTGTCTTGTCATTTCCACCCAGTGGATGTTCAGTACTCCTGTCTTAACAGACATCCCAAGGAGGCAGCAGGGAGTTGGTTTTAGTCCGTGTTTTCTTCCGTTCTTCATCACTTGCCTGGACTTCCGCGTTAGTCCCTTGCTGTCAACTTTGTGGTGTTCTGCTTATGCTTCTTAAAGTTGGGATTTTAGAATTGAAAGTCATCTTTGAAAGGTTTCAAAGTAACAAAGACTGAACTGATGTGTACTTTGATTATGTGAGTGCAAACGTGCTCAACAGTAAATTCTCCAAGTGGGAAAAAAAATAACAGTCTTTCACTCTCCACTCCTCTAGGAAGAATTCCTTTGGCTACCGGAAGAAAAGGGAGGAGAAGTTTACAGTGAGTACATAAAGCATATACCTCTTGACAAGACATTTAAATCTAATTTATACCAAACCTGAGATGTAATTAAATGGATTAAGGTTAAGACACAAGAATGAGCATTTCAAAAGACTTGTAATGTGAAATCCACTAAGTAATAACTGACACCCTGGCTGGCCTATGAGGAAGCAACTGTAGAGGTTTTGGAAATAGCGATGTGCTGCACGGGACTCCATAGTGCACAGGCGTGTGTGCTGTGGCATAGGCGTGGCCAGGAGCTTGCTGTCGCATGCACTGCAGCCTACACACAGGTGTGCACGTGAGCTCTTCTGTGTGGCAGCTGTACTGAAGAGTCTGAAATGACTAGAGCCATTCATTTCAACGAGCAGAGTAAGCATCTTCCATGGAGCAGTTTGTTTGTCGGTGTTTTTCCTTCAAAACTTTCGAATACTCTCCCACTGTGTAGAAAGCATTATCTCCTTCTGCTATAACTTACTGGCAGGACAGACCCAACCATAAGTGATAGGTTTTTGTGGCGGTAAGTACATGAGACATGGTGATTTTTGCTTGGGTTGATTAAACAGAGTTTCTCCTGTGGAAAATGTTTGTGCTGGTCTTTAGTGGAGGATGGCGTGGACTTCTCCACAGCTAGTGGTGGGATGGCACGGTGGCAGAGTTAGCAGTACCCACGAAGATGGGAGGGATGGCACAGTGGCGAGTTAGCAGTATCCACGAAGATGGGAGGGATGGCACGGTGGCAGTTAGCAGTACCCACGCACCAGTAGTGGGACAGCACGGTGGCAGTTAGCTGTACCCACGAAGATGGGAGGGATGGCTCCACGGGCTTGCAGATGTGGAATTCCATACAAGGAATGCTGGAAAAGACCTGGACAAATCCTGGTCCAGCCCCTCAAGCCATCACACAGGTGCTTTCTCATCACAAAAGATACAATCTCTGTTTAGAACTCAGAAATTGTGCCTTTAATAAGGTCGGCTTAGTCTAGTTTTTGTTCAACTAGTTGGTAAGGCAGTTTTTACCGGTGAATTCCAGTTGGAATTAGTGAATTCCTGTGACCATTTGGACTAACAAAGCAAGCATCTAAACACGGGGCACCGTTGTACCTGCCGTGATGTTTTCCCACAGCCATTTCTCTTCCGTTATGTTTTGCCTTGCTGATGCATGTGTTCATTACTGTGACCTGCTTAGAAGCTTCGGCATGTGGCCCAGTGTTGCATTGATTACAGAGCGTACACCCATCGTCTTACGTACGTGCTCTCAGGACCTCAGAAAGGTCCAGGTGCTTTTTCTGTAAAAGCGTGTGAGCCTCGGGCCTAACCACACCCATGGGACCTGAGCAGTACTCAGACCTCACCCAGAGGTGCTCAGATCCTAGAGGATTTTAACACTGCCTTCCAAGTCAAGTCCCATCTGTGGGTGATGTCATTTTGTAACTCCCACATCTGGGCAGTTGTTGCCTGCCTCTTTTGCTTCTACGAGTTGAGATTTAAATACATTTTTTGGGAAGGCTGTCTCTCTAATAATGCTTATCTTCTGAAAAGCTGTGTTCACCTCAGAAATGTGCAGATGTTTAAAACCGCTTTGCCATCATAGTGACCATGTGTAACTTAGAGCTTTGCAGGACTATTTCGAGCATTATGTTCACAATACTAGGCTACAGAGAGCATACAACAGCCAGCTAGCTGCTCAGTAGGTAACAAGCTTACTGCCAAAGACACCTAACTGGGAAAAGCTAAGCTAAAATTAGGCACCTGTCCCATGGAGCAGAGGAGCAAGCAGAATGCCCAACACAGACTGGACTGGGGTTTGTGTCAGCCTGAATTCATTTTCATCCTTTGACCTGCTTTCACTTCTGACATATTTTCTCTAGAATCTACTGAAGCAGGGATTCACCTTCCTGTGTATAAATTTTGGAGAAATGTTGGCACTCTCCAGTTAGGTGGATCCCATGAGATCTTTGCTTCCTGGTCAGAGTAGCTCATTGTTTCAACTAAAAATACTTGTATTCTTTAGTTAATATAAATTCATTTCTAAACTAAATATAAGCTCATTTCCTTTCTGTGCCGTGTGTCCTTCAGCGGAGGAACTGCATACTCACAAAATGACTGCCAGCCTGTTAAAGCGGGTTGTAGATCATTTTCCAATAAAAGGTATTACTGCCTTTCTCCTGAGATTTGAGCTTACAAAGTACACTCACTTCTTATTATACTGAGTTTGCTTTCTTGAAGTCAAAGAATCTGGTTAGAATTTGTTATCAAATCTTGTGTTTTCAATTATTTAAAAATACAAACTTTCATTAAGTTTATTTTCAGAGAATTCGAGCCCCCTCCCCTTTTGTTAAACCACTTTTTTAATGCACATGTGTAAAATTTCTTACACAGGTTGTGGAGAGAGTGTCATATTTTGTTTTTTTACAGTTATCTTGTGACTCGCATTAAAAACTATGCTGTAATAACACTTGTCTGAAAGTGAGAAAGTTTAATGTCTAGACTCAGGCTGCCCTGCTTTCCATCTGGTGGACTGAAGTCACTCCAGAGTGTCTCCCTTGCCTTCAGCTGCCCCTGCTGTTTGTGAGTGCTGGCAGCCATGGGTGGACGGCTCTTTGGATGTCACCTTAGCCTCACTGTGTCCTTTGTGACACGTCTCTTGGGCAGCAGCATCCTTGAGATTTCAGTTTTACAGCTCTGCTCTAGATGGTTGAAGTTGCTTGGGAGAACCTTCAGTTGGGTGAGGAAGCCCTTGTCTGGGTTGAATGATCTGCTTGTTTCTACAGATATTTTCCAGACAGGTGTGGAAACGAGAAGCCGCTTGGCCTTCTCTCTCCATACCGTGACCCTGGGGTGTCATTCCATTGCAGAGCAGCCAGACACAGTCTCCAACGCCACCAAAGCCTCCATCGCCAAGCTTCGAGCTGGGGCTGTCCAGCTTCCCTCCATTACCTGGAGCTGCCGGCAATTTGAAGACAGAGGACTTGTTTGAAAACAGGCTATCTAGCTTGATAATAGGACCATCTAAAGAAAGGGTAAGGGATACATTGCATGTCTAATAGTTGCCAACAGTGTCTAGGTACGGGTTCCGTGTCAGGCGCTTTGCCGAGCTCTTTATACATGTTTGTTTTTAATACTCAAGAGAGGCTTGGAGGCCACATGATTGCAGAGGTCACACAGATTTGGAGTAAGGCCAGCCTTGAACCCAGGGCTGGGCCTTCTCCTTAACCTTGCTGTCTGATGAAGTCAGAGGTAGAAACCTGTGGCCGTACACACCCTTTCTCTCACCCAGAAACTTAGATTGCATTGTCATTGTTGTGGTTCAGACCTGCCTTTATTTTACAAAACAATAGAATGAAATAGAAAAATCTGAATTATATTGGAAATAATTAAAATGTGTGGTAATCTACATGAGACAAGGAGCAAGAAGCCTGGGAGAACCTCACTGTAGTGTCGGTGGCTTCTGGTGAGGTCTGGGCTGCCCCACGAGGTGCCGCCTCCACTGCAGTGAACATCATCCCAGGAGTCATCCCGAGCTGCAGATGCCAGAGGACACTCAGCCCAGCACTCTGGCCTCTAATATGCTTAGCGAGGTGAAGGTGGGACTTGGCCAGCTGCCACACCTGGTGTTTGAAGGCTCTGAGAAGTACAGAGAAAGTTTTCTGCCCAGTTATCTACTGTGCACAGGAAGAGCACAGGAAGAACCTGCTGAGCACTCCTGGTTGCCTGTGTCCCCTGTGCCAGGGGCCGTTTCCCCAGCTGTGCCCCAGAGTCACCACATGTCTATTCCACGCCACGTGGCCGTGCTGCTTGCCACCCCACCCAGGTCTGCAGAGTCAATGTCTCTTCCACCCTGGGCTTTAGGGAAGGCCCCGCAGTAGATAGAACAGTTCCTCACTTTCTAGGGCAGAATTTAAGGTGGATTTTGATGCAGTGTCTTCACACTGAAAGCCAGGTGACGTGTCTAGTCCTTTTCGTATTGGTAGATGGTCATGCTCCTGTTGTCAGCCTTGGAGACTGAGTACACTCCAGGATTGTCACATTAGCCTTAAATTTCCACACCGTCATTTCTAAGGTATTAGTGCCTTGAGAAGAAATGCACTTTAAAAGTTTTCCAACTGTGGCCTACTCCCCTTGGTATTGAGTGGAGGAGAAGAGGCAGGTCTCAACAGCAGCTACCACGGTGCCCAATTTGAGTCTTATGTAAGGTTTCTCTTGAAGAAAGAATTGCTTCTTTGAAAAGCCTGGCCCTGAGCCTTATGCCACCGCCCAGGTGTAGTGGACTCCATTGCTGCTTCGTGAGTCGACAGCATGGCCCTTGGGTTTCAGAGTGGGGTGGAGGCTCCAAAAATGAGGGGGTTCAGCCCTTCCCCTCTTGACATGGAGCTCGTGATGGTCACTCTGACTTGCTTCATGACCTGCAGTTTTGGATCTGCATTTCATTTGCATTGGGACTGAACATATCCTGAATTAATTAATTTATTTATTTATTTAAGATAGAGTCTTGCTCTGTGGCCCAGGCTGGAGTACAGTGGCACGACCTTGGCTCCCTGCAACCCCCACCTCCCGGGTTCAAGTGATTCTCCTGCCTCGGCCTACCAAGTAGCTGGGACTACAGGCATGCACCACCACACCCAGCTAATTTTTGTATTATTAGTAGAGATGGGGTTTCACCATGTTGGCCAGGCTGGTCTCAAACCCCTGATGTCAGGTGATCCGTCCACCTCAGCCTCCCAAAATGCTGGCATTATAGGCGTGAGCCACCCCGCCCGGCCCCTACCCTGAATTGAAAATGAGCTTTTACAAAAGGAGTCCTTTGCCGTCCTGTTTCCACCAAGCTGGATTCCTGCTGGTCGAGCACAGGAATCGCAGCAGATTCTGGTTCTCAGGCTGGAAGGGCTCTAGGTCTGTCATCAGCCTTCATCTAAGGGCAGAAGTGTGAAGATCACCTGCCCTCCTGCCTTTCTTAAGTTGCATGACAAGTGTATCATTACATCCCATATGTATAAGATCAAGCACACATGAAATAGCCTCTGCACAGGGGTCGCTGGCTGGAGTAAGGAGGAAGTAAGTTTCACTCCGTCCTTAGCTTCCTGGCCTTGGGCGAATTAACTTAGAGGTATTGGGCCTCAGTTTCCTCACCTGTTGAGATGGGGGCATTTGCACACCTGCTTCCTGGGGTTGTGAATTCAGGGAGGGCTGGGAGCTCACATTTATACGGGTGTGGAGGCACCGATTGTTTTTTCTCAGCTGTGTGAATGAGTCGTGTTGAACTGTGTTAGGATTCGACACTCAGCAGATGTGCATGTGGTATTGTGCCGTGCCGTGCTGGGCCCAAAGTGCCAGGTGGGTGAGATGTGTTTGATGCCTGTTCAATTAAGAAATAAGCTTGTAGATCATCATTGCGGGAGAAGAGATAAGGGCCTGTGATGTAAGAACAGTGGGGCATTTGCCGAGAAAGAGAAGGGTGGGCACTCTGTGGGGCAGAGGATAGTCCTGGGCTCTGTGACATTTTTGCTGGAGAAGACTGTCTTCCCCTATGTCCTTGTGCCGCTCTCCCAAGGCTGTTCACGGGTGGGGTGAACAGGCACTGGTACCAGCTCCACTTAGTGCTGGCAGGACTCTGATGAACACTCTTGACCCTGTTTCAGACCCTCAGTGCAGATGCAAGCGTGAACACCCTTCCTGTGGTGGTCTCCAGAGAGCCCTCGGTGCCGGCTTCTTGTGCTGTATCAGCAACGTACGAGCGATCCCCCTCCCCAGCTCATTTACCCAAGTGAGTATTGGTGTTCTTCCAGCGCCTTGGTGTTGACTGACTTGAATGGCCTGTGATGTTGCATGAGATTCAAATATTGGGTGGCATTTTTACAGTGATCCCAAGGTGGCGGAGAAACAGAGGGAAGCCCACAGTGTGGACAGACTTCCTCCCGCCCTCACTGCGACCGCATGTAAATCGGTGCAGGTGAACGGAGCCGCCACGGTACGTACCTCGTGCCTGCCTTCCTGCACGACAGCCGCGAGGCTCTGGTGTGAACAGACGCTGCGCACTCCTGCACCTGCTCGTTTTTTAATCACACCTAATTTGGTGGGTTTTTATTTGCATCTGTCTGTGTTGTGTTTTCTGTACAAAATACCCTTAATATTTGCTAATAATTTTCCACTAACTACTCTAGTTCTTTCTCGGACCACCATGTAGTCCTTTTATTTCAGTGTTGGTCAATAGAGGTTTCTTGAGTAGTAACAAGACCCCAGCTCCTGTTTCTCCATAGACTTTAGAATCATTTCAGCATTTCACGCGCGTGTGTGTGTTTGTGTGCGTGTGCATCGTGTGTCTGATGAAGAGACAGGAAGAGCAAGATGGTGGCCCCACCAGCCTCCAACACCTGTGGGCCCAGCAGGCCTGAACCCCAGCGACCCCCTTTCTGCTGTTTTCCCTACTGGGTGAACCGTGGCCTCTCTTATTCTGAGTTGTGGCCTCTGTAGTTTGATCTTGGGTGAGCTTTTTCCTTGAATTTGGGAGTTTAATCCCTTACTGTCCCCTGGGCTGAGTCTAAAAAAGGATTTTTTTATAGGTTAAAGTTAATAATTTTCATAATAAATAATAATAATAAAAGGAGAGGCTGGGTGTGGTGGCTCACGCCTGTAATCCCAGTACTTTGGGAGGCAGAGGTAGGCGGATCATGAGGTCAGGAGATCAAGACAGTCCTGGCCAACATGGTGAAACTCCGTCTCTACTGAAAATACAAAAAATTAGCTAGGTTTGGTGGTGGGCGCCTGTAGTCCCAGCTACTCGGGAGGCTGAGGCAGGAGAATCACTTGAACCCAGAAGGCAGAGGTTGCAGTGAGCTGAGATTGCACCACTGCACTCCAGCCTGGGCGACAGAGTGAGACTGTGTCTCAAAAAAAAAATAAATTTATTATTAAGGGAAATATTTTACTTTTCTGTTATTTAGTCTTTATGCTTCCACTTATCTGAAAACCCTATTACACATGTCTTTGAAGATCTTAGCTGTCTTCATCATTCTTACACATTTCCAGTCCTTTGTAGTTTGAAATGTGCAAAACATTTTTATTTAAGACTGTTTTTAGAGTTTGCCTTTCAGGGTTGAGTACCATGTGAGGGTCCGTTGCCCACCGTGGGCACCTGGGACACCCTTCTGTTGTCCTGAGCTGGCGGAGCCAGTGTGGGCAGCATCCGGATTCTTCCTAGGCTTCCGCATAGCCCAAGCAGGCATAGGGCTGGGTAGGGGATGGCGTTCAGTCAGCACTCTTCTTCGTCATGCCTTTTCTAATTTTATCCATTACTACTGTAGCACAGAGGGAGTGTTATGCTGCAGGGGAAACTAAATCATTAGATTTTATGAACTTTTTAAAAGTTAAAAACGCTAGTAAAGATGGAAACTTAGTTACAGTTGAAAACTCTTTTATCTTAAGTGAACTTGATTTCCTGTCTTGTCCCTAGAGACACCATTTCACACAGGTAACCCAGGATTGTCTGTTTCCAGGAATTGCGAAAGCCCAGCTACGCAGAGATTTGTCAGAGAACGAGTAAAGAGCCTCCTCCTTCCCCATTGCAACCCCAAAAAGAACAAAAGCCAAACACTGTTGGTTGTGGGAAGGAGGAAAAGAAGCTGGCAGAGCCCGCAGAGAGATACCGGGAGCCCCCAGCCCTCAAGTCCACACCTGGAGGCCCCAGAGACCAGAGGCGGCCGGCGGGGGGCCGGCCCTCGCCCTCGGCCATGGGGAAGCGTCTCAGCCGAGAGCAGAGCACTCCCCCCAAGTCTCCTCAGTGAAAACCGTACGTCTGGGAGGGGTCACAGAGCGCTGTGTTAACCACAAACGAGACACTCTTCCCACTCAGTGCGAGGGCGAGCCGCTGGTTAGGAGCTTGCAGTGTCTGAGGCCTGTGGGATCCTCAAGTTGGTTTTCTTCTGTGAGTTGGATTCTCCCCCTCTTGAAAAAAAATCGATTTTTCAGGATTTAATTAATACAAACCTTATTTTAGGTTGGTGCTTAACTGGAGGTGATGCATAAGTCTGATTTTTTTTTTCCAAGATAGAAAAAGTATGTATCCTAACAAATTGGTATTTTTTATTAAGCCTCCACTTGGCTCTGAATGCAACCTATATATAGCGAGTTTTTCTAAATTAAGGGAACTCTGTTTTTTTTTTTTTTTTTTTTTTGTAACTGGTCTGCAAGTGCATATCTCTAGAATGTCCCCACAGATGAATGAGGGCCAATGGCCTTGGCAGAGGCAGGTGTGGCCTCGTAGAGGCAGTGCTGGCTGCGCCCGGGCGTCAGTGCTGATGTGGGAGCTGTGCTTCCACCTAAGCCGTTGGTAGGGGACTGTGGCATTTAAGAATGTAGAGAGCGCGTCCTTTTTGATCTCCTGGGCAGAGTGAACCTGCAGGGGGTCACCCCAGAAACCTTGGTTCTGATGCACTGCAAGCAAGTAACCAGCTTCTCACTCCAGTTTCAAGTGGCTATTATGTAATATAAATTCAAAGCACATTGTGAATAGAACCTAAATGAAAACATACACTTTGTTGCCCACTGACATGTTACCAGAAGTTGTACCATGATGTCGTTTTGACCCCTGTGAGCTGACGGCCCCGGCCCTGCTCTGTGCACATTTCTGTCCGTGTTCCCCAGCACTCTGGTTGGAGAGAGTCCACATCTTCAGCTCCGTGTGGACATCTTCCTGTACCTCTGCATCAGCACATGGATTTAAGAGTTACGTAATCGTGAGAGAATGGTGTTTGTGGTTTTTCCCCCTCTTTGGCTGGTGGAGGATAAAGTTCCTGCTCTTTTACCTCCAAGACGAGGGCCTCATTGATTCGCTTCCAGAAGTGCTGCACTTCTGAAGAACAAGGATGCACTAAAGTTAGCAGGTTTATAATAAAGTTAAATATAAATTATTTTGTTTTAAAATGCCTCAAATTTTTCTTTATTCTAAGCAGCAAACATTAAAATAAGAATATTTCCTGCTAAATGTAACCATACACTTTATTCCACAAAATGTTATTTAACAAGACTGAGGGTTTTTTTTAAGAAAAAATTATTTCCATCCAATATTTAAAGACTTGAATTTTATTTAAACTTGAAAATGACTTTGCCTTAACTTTTGTATAAGACAGCTTAGAGTCCATGGAGCCCGGCCCTGGGTTGGCGTGAGTGGGTCAGAGTTACTCAGTTACTGTGTGGGTCTCCTGTCGCTAGTTTTACTGAGTAAGCATACTGTAGTACAAGAGCTAGCAGTAGGTTTTGTAATATACCTTGAAGATCTTCAACGTTGATCTTTTTTCAGAATGTTGGAAAACCCTGTAAATGCAAATAGTCAATACTGTATTAAATACGTGCACTTGGAGTGTGCTTCGCTTGTACAGTTGTAAATAATCAGAACATATGAAAAGGTACCCTACAGAGAAAATCTGATACAGATTATTCATATATTATACATGTTGCTGTTGAGCTGGATGTAGATAAACTAAATGTGGTGGTTTGAATATTATTTTGATTTGTTGAGATTTTCTTTTTTCTCTTACATTGGTGTGTTGAACTGACTCTGCCTCTTTGCTGCAAAAGGGAATTGGAAAGTCTTATTAAAAGCCTCCAGATGTTTTCATACTCTTTTAAAATGGATGTAAATGCATACTGATGATATCTAATGTGAAAGAGTTTTAAAGTGTAGAGAGAGCAAAAACTGGCAGGATCATAAGTGAAGGTGAATAGTAATCTAATTAAAATCACCTGCAGCTACGCATGATTTACCCTGCCAGAGGCAAACATGCCTGACATATTTGACCATTTCCTTTAAAGCAGTTGCCATTATTCAAATACAGAGAAATAGCCACAGGGCTAGTGTTTTTCAAATGCATTTTAAAGAACATGGGGATTTTTTTTTGTAGTTGTCAGTTCACTGACCAAAAAATAAAAACAAACAAACAAAAAAAAACGGAAATAATTGATCTCTGAAACCCAAACTCTCAATACTCTAAAAGCTGGGAGGCAACCCCGAGGCCTGGGCCTACGAGGTGCATCTTCCCTACGGAAGGGCCAGGGTGCCATCAGCCATTCCCAAAACACAAGGCCTGCCTGTCCGCCAGTGAGTCCTTGGTTTTTAATAATGAGAAGTCCTTTCCCCAAGGTGTGAGCATTGCAGCGCAGTGTGTGTGTGGTTAGACCCAGCTTAGTCCTTCACTTTGTTTGTCGACTGAAGTGTGAGCTCAACAGCTGCGTGAGGAGGGCAGCGCGTGCATTAGCCAGTCGCCACTGGAGGGCTCTGCTGCCATCCGGTCAATACACTGTAGTTACTGCCTAGCCAGCAGCAGTCTTCTGCATCAAGAGCTGAAACCTTGCTCGGATGTGATTTTTGTAGCATCCTTTTTAATTAAACAAAGGTGAAATACAGATTGCTATATAATGTCCGAAAAAACCTGATACTACTTCGAGAGTTTCCACTCAGAAGAAAATGAGAGTTATCACAATAGGAAGCTGTGGCGGTCCACGCCAACTGTGCTGTGTCACATACAGCGATGAGAGTGGCTTTCACACATTTTTTTTAAGTTAACACCCTCCTTTACCCCCAGCAGTATCTCAGGTTATAGAATCAGAGATGCAGCAGTGACAAATGGCATTTTAACTTGTAAAATCGTGTGATGATGCTTATCATTCTGAAATAGAAGAATAAAAACCTGGTCCCGTTCACCAGACATGAATTTCAAGTGGAGTCGTCGTTCTCTGAGAGTGTCTTGACATTTTCACCTAGGCCCTCCTGTCATCACATCACCAGCTGTCACTGGCGGGTGGCAGTAAACGTCCTGCGTTGCTGTATTAGGATCTCTGCAGTTCAGGCTTAAAAACTAGTTCAGTGTATCTGGGCGACGGGTAGTGTGGTGCATACCTGTCCGCGTGCCCTGCTGGCGAGCTGTAGTTGCGGCTCGCATGCCTTGTGGCCCACTACAGGGCTGCAGACAATCGAGGCGAGGGCGCTGGCCGCCAGCAGCTCACAGCGGGGGGGCCATGTGGACGCTCCTCGAGGGTTTCGGTTTTGTTCTGCTTCATTAAGACTGGAATCAAGCTTACATGTAAACTATTGGTAATTTAAGTTTCCTTTTGTGTCATTCAGTGTAAAACTGTCTAATTTGAAAAAAAAATGTAGGTTATGAAAATAAAGATTTAGGCACTGTTCAATTTTTCTTTTGATTTTTTTAAATTAAAATTTCTTCAATAATGCACCTTTTCTAAAACATAGTTTTTTGTCTGTTCCCATAAGTGTGCATGAGAAAGAAACATGGGCCTCATATATGATTGGGTCCTAAAGGCTTCTCACCCACGTAGGGGCTGGCTGTGGCACACGGGGCTCACCCTTTGTGTTTTAGGGGTTCAGAGTGAGCGTTAACATCAAGTGCTCATGCAGAGACAGTCATTACTGTGACTGCCAAGATTTACCACAAAAATAGATGTTCCTGTATCAGGACTTTGATTTTGTTAAAGTGGCAGTCTCTCCAAAGCTGTGTCCATGAAGCTGTTTGGAGCTGACGTTGGGTCCTCATGGTGATGGACCCAGGCAGCAGCGATGTCTGCACTAGGAAGAGGCTGGCGGGAGGCGGGGCCCCTCCTGTGCCAGGCACCGAGTGGATGGGGGACTGATTAAGACGTTGCTGCCTTCCTCCTCTGTGCATTGCCTTTTCATGTCGTCTTCCCATTTTTACTGTCTTTTTCTGATGGAATTAATATTCTTGATCTGTTCAGGCCATTAATCCTTTGTTATATGTGTTACAAACATTTTCTTTCAGTCTACCATTTGTCAACATTATTTAGAATAGTATCTTTCACGGTGTTTAATTATTGTGTAGTAAAATTTATCAATATTCTCCTTTGTTGAGTGTCTTGGACTTGCTTAAGAAGGCTTTCCCTACTCCAGAGACATAAATAGTGTGTGTATGTGTGCGTGTGTGTGCGCACACGCGCACACACACGCCTTTAATCCAGCTGGGCCTAATTGTGTGTGTGGTGTGTGTGCTTAGGCTGGAACCCAATTTTACTTTACGCCATGTGGAAAGTTTCTTTTTCCAGTATCACCAGTGAGTTCACTGTCTCTCCACTGGTCTGCAGTGCTGCTTCTGTTACTTGCAGACTTCCCACGTGTGCATGGATCTCCACCTGGGGTCTCCAGGGTCTCTATTCTACACTGCCTATTTCCCTTTCTGTCCTAACAGCATAGCATTTAACTCACCCGTCATCCTATGTTGCTGAGAATTTCCTTCATAGAACTCATCACAGTGTTATTAACTGTGCTCCCTGAAGGCAGGAATTATGCCATCTGGATCACCAGCCTCTCCCTTGTCCTTAGCACGCCATCTGCAAATAGCAGCTACTCGGTAAATGTATTAACTCGAAGTATATTTTGTGTCTTCTCTGTGCACAGCACTGCCCTGGGAAGAACTAGGATGAGGTATTGACTTGCTGTTGCCACATAACAAACCCTGCCAGAACTCCCTGGATGGAAGTGACCACCGTGTATCTGTGGATTGTCTGCAGGGCCCTGCTGGGGTCAGCAGGTCCCACAAGAGAGCCAGGGCTCAGTCTCCTCATGGCTGTCAGAGGTTTACGTATTCCGCCCCCGCCCCCGCCCCCCAAAGTTTGAAGTTGTTGTATTCCATTCCTTGCTATATCCACATCTTTTAATAATGCTAAAATCCCGTGTTTCTCTAAAGCATTGGATTGAACCAACTGAAGAAAGACCACGTTTGTTGCTGGGCCTGCTTGGGCACAAGCCGTTTCCGATCCAAGTCAACTGCTGGTCTGCTTAGACGAAGGTGTGTGGGTGTCTCCACCATGGAGAGGAGGGACAGCAGGTGAGGCCGTAAGCCAGGAAGGAAGGGCGCGGCCTAAGCGTGCGGTGGCTTAGCCAGAGACCCTCATGCACCAGCCTTCAGGTGCTTATGGAACTTGTGTCAGCCCAGGCCATAGCCAAGTGTGTGACGTCTTGGAGCATATATGCCAGGCCAGCCAGAGAGGCTTATCCCTGCCCTGGTGGAGCTGGAGGGCCGCAGGACCGCCCAGTGGGGTCAGGAGGTTGTGAAGAGGATGCTGATACAGGCTGGGCCGCCGTGCAGGCGTAAGCCCCGGAGCACGGGCTGAGCAGCTCCACCCAGAGGGGCTTGCAGGACCAAGCTGGGACAGCAACCACCAGGCCCCGGGGCAGATCAGTGAGCGTCCAGGAGATGCAGATGCAGAAGACAGCACCTCTGCTTGGGCCTGTGAGGGCCCACAGAGATGCATTTTCATCCACGACCAGGATTTCCTCGGCCAGAGCAGCCGCTTTTCCCAGCCGAAGCTCACTATGTGTTTACTACATAGGATGTGAGTGTACAGAAAGGCTCTCTCTGACGTTAGCTACGCGTGCAGAAATGTGGGGCGCTTACAAGTGTGGGCAGCCGCAGCCTGTTCCTCACCCCTGTCCTAACGGGACATATTCCGCGCATGCACATTTAGGATCACCGTGTCTTCTTGTTGGACTGATCTGTCATTAGGACCCTGGACCCAAGTAATTGTCTTTGCTCTGAAGTTTTACTTTGATAGTAACAAAGCCATTCCAGCTCTTTCTTTTTCACTCCTGTCGGTGTGACGTGCCGTTTTTCATCCTTTGACTTTCAGCCCGCCTGTGCCCTGTCTGAAGGGAGTTGCTTGTGGACAGCACGGAGTGGCGGGTGTTTGTAATCCACTCTGCCAGCCTCAGTCTTCTAACTGTTGCGTATGGATCAATTACATCTGCCCTTTTGCTGTTTCCTGCTACTCTCTTTCTTTTTCCTCTTTGCCTTCCTGGGGATTGTAATTTGCCAATTCTCAGTCCTCTGGTGCTCTCAGGTACCAGCTGACCTTCTCCTGCTGCTGCGTCTCCCCTTTCCTGAGGCCAGCGGGGGTGGTGCCCTCTTCAGTGTCTGCACTTTGCTACTGGGTAGTTTCTTCCAGGCCCACACCTTTCTACTTCGTGCAAGGCCGCACTTTCCATACCAGCTGAAATGCATCAGCCTGGAAACACAGAGGCCCCAGCCTGGGCCCTGGGGGCAGGTGCGACGTGCTGTCCCCTGCAGAGGAAGGCAGAGCTCCATGCTGCTGTCGGGCCAGGCCACCGTGGTGGCAGCGTCCTCAGCAGGCAGCAGGAGTGTGCGGCAGCTGGGAATATTGCAGCCAGACATCTTAACTGCGGGGGGGGGGTGGGGAGACGAGTTTCTTTTTGTGTGGCCTTGGGAATAAGGAAATAAGTTGCCAGTAAATTTCACATCTTACTGGCCAGATTTAGGATCCAAACACCGTCACTGGGAAGGGGCTTTCAGGTCAGTGAGGTCCATCCTGGGCTCGGGTGGGACCACCCAAGGTGCATGGTGACTGGAGAGGTGGGTCCCTGAACAAAATTGGGGCCATTAAGAAAGAAGGGGTAACTAACACGCCCACTCAGTACATTCGAGCTCCTCACTCCAGCCTGCTCAGCCTCCAGCCCATGTCTCACTGTGTCCTTGGCGTGCCTACCTGCAGTCAGTCCATATCTCAGACAGGACCACCCACCCTCCGGCCTGGATCCTCCTGCTCCTCACAGGAACCCCATCTCCACGGGCAGCCCCCATGCAGACAGGCAAGCCCAAGTCCTGGGCCAGTCTTGGTTCTTCCCCAGGTCCCTCCAAGAGTCCTGCCCGCTCCTGCCTCCGCCTTGTCCAGCCGGGCCATCTCGTCGCCAGTCTCCCTGCCCCGTGCTCCACCCAGCCCGAGAGTTCCTTTGTGTTCTTGCTTTAAACGCTGCAATGGTTTCCTGCAGGAAGAAATGTTTAGACGCGTGCCTGCAAGTCACTCCCTGACCGACCTGCAACTTCATCTCTGACCCCACACTCTCCGCCCACACTGCCTGTGACCTGCGGGCCCCTTCCCGTGGAATTTCTCCCACTTTTCGCAGGATGTTTCTCCCTTCCCAGAGATGCCTGGCGTCCTCTCCAACAGCCGCCTGTCGCCTGCCCCCGTCCCCGGCTGCTTCTGCAGCACTGAGCACCGTTTGTAGTCGTCTAATTGGTCTACTTCTGGCGTGAGCCCCGTGGGCCTGGCAGCCGTGAATGCTCTTCTCCTGGGTACCTGCAGCACCCCTTGGGCAGGGGACGCTTCCAGGTCCATTCCTAGCCCGGTGTCCAGACGCTGTGGACAGGTGCCAGAGGCAGCTCCGCAGAGGCCACCAGGCCGCGTCCACGGCTCAGCCCGTGCAGGTGCAAGTCCCGGCTTGCGCGCCCCTCCCCTCCCTGCGCGGGGCGGCCTCACCACGCGCACCTGCCGCCGTCTGTGCTGGCCTCTCCCTCCATCCCTGCTTGCGTCCTGGATCCCCTTCCGCCTTTCTCCGCGCAGCAGCCCGGTGGTCCTTTGCATCCCCGCTCGAAAGCAGGGAGGCACCCACGCACCTGGCTCAGAGCAGAAAATAGAGTCCAGGCGGCTGGCCGGAGGTTGGGCCCCGCGCCCTCGGCGTCCCCTGCACCCTCCGGGCCCCACACGCGCCCTCGGCCTCCAGCCGCCCCTCCGAGGCCCTGGAGCTGCCTCATAGGAAGTAACCTAGAGGGAAAGGTCAGGAGGGATGGGAAGAGCCCCCGGCCACCTGGGAGACGGGGGAGGGCGGGAAAGAAACCATCAACATAGAGCAAGCCCAGGGTGGAGCTCACGTGGGTTCGTGGTGTTGACACTGCAAGCCGGAGAGCGGGGAGAGAGGAGCCCGGGAGAGGAGAGGCGGGGTTCCTCTTTTAGCCAGAGGAGCCCAAAGTGACAGGAGGACGTGGCCCCAGCCAGGGTTCAGGGGCTCCGGCCACGCCGCACGCCGGGGATGTCACCAGCACCCACTTAGGCCATGGGAAGCCATCAGCTCCCAGATTCTGAACACGGAGTTTTATGGTACCCTTGACAAGAGCAGTTGTAAACAAGCATTTAAGTAAGCATTTTCCCCAGGTGAGGAGAATCGGCACAGCTTGAGGTCGAGACACTTGTACTCCTGTGCAACACCCGCCCTGTGGACAGTGGGTTTGTGGTATCCCAACGCTGGGAAGGCATCTCGGAGGTTTTCCCCTTGCAGCTGCAAAAACGCCTGTCACTGCCCAGGATACATACTCTGACCTCATGCTTCCTATTAAAAACTCAGGTGGTACCCCCCGCCCGTTGGCAGCCAGAGACCTCAGGGTGGCGCCCGGTGGAGGGGCCTGCCTGGGAGGTGACCCCTCCTCAGGGTACCCACCATCCCCAGCGTAGGTCTACAGGGTCCTCCCTGAGGAGCCAGGGCGGGGCTCATCTGTGTCACGTCATGCCCGCTGTTCTGCTGTCGCACCTGAGCGGCAGAGGCAGAGCCCGCCCCACCCTGCTGCGACCCCGGCTGTGACCTCCCGGGTGGGTGGCCCTGCCGCAGGAGAGCCACTTTCAGGGATGCTCTGAGTGATTGTTGCCAGCTGCGTCCTGCAAGCTTCATCTTGCTGTAGCTGCGTCCTGCAAGCTTCATCTTGCTGTCCCTGTGGCTTGGAGAGCCCAGTCAGCTTTGCTTGTAAACATACATGTTACTTCCAGTTGTATTTGGTCATGCCAGATGAAATTATTGTTTTTAGAGGTCAAAGTGAGCAAGCAGCAACTTTATATGATTCCAGCTAATATTTATGTTACATTTATGTTCTGATGAAACACTGTCGTGCTACTGACCCATTTTTGTGGATGACTGCAGAAAATATACTGAAACTTAATACTGACAATGAAAACCTCAAACCTAAATGTAAAATAAAAAACATGAAAAAATGGTGGCAGAGCTCACCATCTTAAATGCTTTAAGAACGTAGTATTTCTGTAAAAATCACAATTTTTACATTTCAAGTTTGTTAAATTTTTTCCTTTTTCCTTCTAAACTACAGGCGGCTCACCCACCGACCGACCCTGTGTTCACTCCCACTGGCCACAAATGGGAGGGAACGTGGCGTGGCCCCTCTGCACAGGAGTGGCCCTCCTCCCAGCAGGGCTGAGCCTGCAGAGGGCACAGAGTGAGCTGGGGGGTGCCCTGCCAGTGACTCCAGTTGGGAGGGGCCCTGCGTGGCAGAGTCTAAGGTGCCACCTGTCCTAGAAACACTCACATCTCGTGGGCTGCTAGTGCAGAGCCCTGAGGAGCTTCAAGGTGAGAAAGGCCAGAGCGTGCCCCCAGCCCAGGACCGCCTCGGTGCCCACACCTCCCTTCTGTGCACAGACAGGACAGGGCAGGACAGCCGCTGGGAGGTGTGGAGAGGCGGGGATCATGGGCCCTACCTGTCTAGACAGCAGGAACCCAGGTGGCGTGAATGCGGACCCTCCATGTCCAGGAGAAGCCGCCTCATTTCCTGAAGCAGATGGCCCTACCCTCATGTCCTTCTCCCGCCTGACCTCTGGTTTGGCAGGAGGAGGTATTTCCTGCCTTGTTTAGGATGCCATTCCAGCCCGAAAGACCGGACCTGGAGAGACAGGGCTCAGGGAAGACTGGGTCAGGGTGGGGAGGAGACAAGCTTCACGGTGTCCTGGCTGTTCCATGGGAGGAAACCGCCAACCCCCCTCTTGGAACTGCCATATGGGCTGCAAGATGGCTGCAGCCTGGATGCCGAGCTGGACCTGTGGGAGCCAGCCCCACCGGGGTGCACAGGCCTCCCTGCAGGTCAGCGAGCCGGCCGGTGAGTGCCAGGCAGACACCCCCACAGGCAAGAAGCCCGGGCCCTCTTCTCAGTAAACCCAGAGAAGCTTCCAGCCCCACTCTGGAGGGGCTCCTGCAGTGTGAGTGGGAGCGTCCTGTTACCCCAGAAAAGCCCGGCAGGAGACAGGGGAAGTGATTTTTGAAATATTTTATTTGACTCTGCCCAAAACAGGACCATTTCAACACAATCTACGTAAAACATGATGAAGGAGACAGTTTGTGTTGTGTGGCCGTGACTGTGTCACACGGCACGGGGCTGAAGGGTGGTCCTGGCTGCTGCAGGCCAGAGCTGTGTCCTGGGGTCTCGTAAGACCTGGGGCAGCACATGGGGGTCACGCTCCTCGAGGCCTGAGGCTCCGCATCCTCGTCCCTGGCTCACAGGCCGGAAGTTGTGGGTAGAGTGGCTAATTGCTGTGATTCCACACTTCTGTCCTGGGGACATCGGAGCACTGCTGGCTTACTGTGCACAGCTGATCCCCAAAGGACTCTGATGCTTGCAGCCACGTGGGACGGGGTGGAGTGTTCATTTCTACATTTTATTTTGGAGGATGGCGTCTCCCCATAGGCCAGGACCGCAGGGCCCACATTCCCACCAACAGTGTATAAGCATTCCCTGTTCTCCGCAGCTTCCCCAGCATCTGTTTTTTGACTTTTTAATAATAGCAATTCTGGCTGGGCACAATGGCTCACACCTGTAATCCCAGCACTAGGGGAGGCTAAGGCAGAAGGATTGCTTTAGCTCAGGAGTTTGAGACCAACCTGGGCAACATAGCAAGGCCTCATCTCTACAAAAAATAACAATAATTAGCTGGGTGTGGTGGCACACACCTGTAGTCCCAGCCATTTAGGGGGTTGAAGTGAAAGGATCCTTTTAAGCGCAGGAGGTGAAGGCTGCTCTGTGCTGTGATCGTACCACTGCACTCCAGCCTGGTCAACAGACCAAGACCCTGTCTCAAAAAAAACCCTCAACATCTGAAAGCATAGCCATTCTGACTGGTGTGAGATGGTATCTCATTGTGGTTTTGACTTGCATTTCTCTGATATTTCGTGATGTGGAGCATTTTTTCACATTTGTTGGTCACTTGTGTCTTCCTTTGAGAAGCGTCTATGTCTTTTGCCCATTTTTAAATTGGTTTATGTGTTTTTCTTGTTGATTTCTTTTTTTATAGATTCTGGATATTAGATATTTGTAGAATGCATAGTTTGCAAATATTTTCCCCTATTCTGTAGTTTGTCTGTTTACTCTGTTGCTAGTTTCTTTTGCTGTGCAGAAGCTCTTTAGTTTAATTAGGTCTGTGCCAAGTTTTGTTTTTCTTGCAGTTGCTTCTGAGGACTTAGTCATAAATGCTTCTTCGCCAAGGCCGATTTCCATAATGGTGATTCCTGTGTCTTTTTCAAGGATGTGTATAGTTTGAGGTCTTACATTTAAATCTTTAATCCATCTTGAGTTAATTTTTGTAAAAATTTGTGAAAGTAGGGGTCCAGTGTCATTCTGCATATGGCTAGCCAGTTATCCCGGCACCATTCGTCAAATAGGGAGTCCTTTCCCGATTGCTTATTTTTGTCAACCTTGTCAAAGATCAGATGGCTGTAGGTGTGTGACTTTATTTCTGGGTTCTCTGTTCTGTTCCACTGATCTCTGGATCTGTTTTTGCACCAGTACCATGCTGTTTTGGTTACTGTAGCCTTATAGTATAATTTGAAGTCAGGTAATATGAGGCTTCCAACTTCATTATTATTTTTTTGCTTAGGATTGATTTGGCTATTCTGGCTCTTTTTTTGTTCAATATGAATTTTAGAATAGTTCTAAAATTTTTCGTAATTTTTCTAGTTCAGTGAAAAATAATGTTGGTGATTTGAGAGGAATGCATTGAATCTATAGATTGCTTTGGGCAGTATGGCCATTTTAACTATATTGATTCTGCTGGGAACGGTGGCTCACGCCTGTAATCCCAGCACTTTGGGAGGCCGAGGCAGGTGGATTACAAGGTCAAGAGATCAAGACCATCCTGGCTAACATGGTGAAACCCCGTCTCTACTAAAAATACAAAAAATTAGCTGGGCATGGTGGTGGGCGCCTGTAGTCCCAGCTACTGGGGAGGCTGAGGCAAGAGAATGGCGTGAACCCGGGGGGTGGAGCTTGCAGTGAGCCGAGATCACACCACTGCACTCCAGCCTGGGCGACAGAGCCAGAGTCTGTCTCAAAAAAAACTATATTGATTCTTCAAATCTACGAGCATGGAATGTTTTTCCATTTATTAGTGTCATCTGTGATTTCTTTCATTAGTATGTTTTAGCTGTCTTGTAGAGATTTTTCCTTTCCTTGGTTACATGTATTCCTAGGTACTTTATTTTTTTTCCTGGCTATTGTGAATATGATTGTGTTGTTGATTTGGGTCTCAGCTTGAGTGTTACTGATGCAGAGGTTTTGGTAAAAGGCTGATGCTGGCCTCGTAAGATGGGTTAGGGAGGGGTCCCTTCTCAGTTTTTTGGAATAGTTTCGCTAGAATTGGTACCATCTCTTCTTTATATATCTGGTAGACTTTGGCTGTGAATCCATCTATTCCATGGCTTTATTTGATTGGTATATTACTGCTTCAATTTCATAACTCAATATTGGTCTGTTCAGTGTTTTGTTTGTTTGTTTGTTTGTTTTCCTGTACAATCTTGGGAGATTTTAAGTTTCCTTTGTTAATCTAGCTAGCAGTCTATCAATCTTGTTTAGTCTTTCAAAGAACCAACTATTAGTTTCATTGATCTTTTGTATGGATTTTTGCATCTCAATTTCATTCAATTCTGCTCTGATTTTGGTTATTTCTTTCCTTCTGTTAGTTTTGGGGTTAGTTTGTTCTTGTTTTTCTAGTTCCCCTAGGTGTGATGTTAGATTGCTAATTTGAGATCTTTATAACTTTTTGAGATAGATGTTTATCACTACAAACTTTACTCTCATTACTGCTTTTGCTGCATCCAAGATATTTTGGTATATTTTGTCTCTGTTTTCATTTCTTTCAAAGAAATTTTTGATTTCTGCCTTAATTTTGTTGTTTACCCAAAAGTCATTCAGGAGCAAATTGTTTAATTTTCATGTAGTTGTGTGGTTTTGAGAGATATTCTTGGTACTGATTTCTGTTTTTATTCCACTGTGGTCTCCTAGTATGGTTGGCATGATTTCAATTTTGTTTGAATTTATTGAGACTTGCTTTATGGCCAAGCCTATGGTCAATCTTAGAGTATATTCCATGCGCAGATTAGAAGAATGTATTTTCTGTGGTTGGTAGGTGAAGGGTTCTGTAGATATCTATTAGGTCCAATTGGTCAAGTGTTGAATTTAAATCCAGAATTTCTTTGTTAGTTTTATTCCTTGATGATCTGTCTAATGCTGTCAGTGGTGTATTGAAGTCCCCACTCCTATTGTGTGGCCAAGTCTTTTTGTAGGTATAGGTGTACTTGTTTTATGAATCTGCGTGCTCCAGTGTTGGATGCATATATATTTAGGATAGTTTTCTTGTTGAATTGAACCCCTTATCATTATGTAATGCCCTTCTTTGTCCCCCCCCCTTTTTTTCTGTTGTTGGTTTAACATCTAATAATAGCGACCCCTGCTCTTTTTTGTTTTCCGTTTGTGTGGTAGATCCTTCTCTAACCCTTTACTTTGAGCCTATCAGCGTTGTTACATGTGAGATGGGCCTCTTGAAGATGGGTTTTGCTTTTTTATTCAGTTTGCCACTCTGTACCTTTTAAGTGGCGTGTTTAGACCACTTACATACAAGGATAATATTGGTATGTGAGGTGTTGATCCTATCATCAAGTTGTTAGATGGTTGCTTTGTAGTTTCTATTGTGTGGTTGCTTTATAGGGTCTGTGGGCTATGTACTTAAGGTATTTTTGTGGCAGCAAGTATCATTACTTTGTTTCCATGTTCAGAGTTCCCTTAAGGATCTCTTGTAAGGCTGGTCTAGTGGCAATGAATTCCCTTAGCTCTTGCTTGTCTGAAGAAGCTGTTATTTCTCCATCACTTATGAAGCTTTGGTGAAATACGAAATTCTTGGTTGGAATTCTTGGTTGGAATTTCTTTCCTTAAGAATGCTGATAATAGGCCCCCAATCTCTCCTGGCTTGTAAGGTTTCTGCTGAGACATCTGCTGTTAGCCTTATGGGGTTCCCTTTGTACATAATCTGACCTTTTTCTCTAGCAGGCTTTAAGATTTGTGTGTTTGTGTGTGTGTGTGTGTTGACCTTGGGCTGTCTGTTGACTATATGCCTTGGTGATGTTCATTTTGAATAGATCTCAGATGCTGATATGGTTTGGCTGTGTCCCCAACCAAATCTCATCTTGAATTGTAGCTCCCATAATCCCCATGTGTCATGGGATGGACCCAGTGGGGGTAATTAAATCATAGGGATGGCTTTTTCCTACATTGTTCTTATGATAGTGAAGAAGTCTCATGAGATCAATGGTTTTATAAAGGGCTCCTGCACACGCTCTCTTGCCTGCCACCATGTAAGATGTGCCTTTGCTCCTCCTTTGCCTTCTGCCATGATTGTGAGGCCTCTCCAGCTGTGTGGAACTGTGAGCCCATTAAACCTCTCTCTCTTTTTTTAAAATAAATTACCCACTCTTGAGTATTTCTTTATAGCAGTATGAAAATGGACTAATATAGTAAATTGGTACCGGTAGAGTGGGGTACTGCTATTAAGATACCTGAGGGCGGGCATGGTGGCTCATGCCTGTAATCCCAGCACTTTGGGAGGCCAAGGGAGGCAGATGATCACCTAGGTCAGGAGTTTGAGACCAGCCTGGCCAACATGGCAAAATCCCGTCTCTACTAAAAATACAAAAATTAGCCAGGTGTAGTGGCAAGCGCCTGTAATCCCAGCTGCTCGGGAGGCTGTGGCAGGAGAATCACTTGAACCCGGGAGGCCGAGGTTGCAGTAAGTCAAGATCGTGCCACTGCATTCCAGCCTGGGTGAAAAAGGTGAGACTCCATCTCAAAAAAAAAAAAAATGTGGAAGCAACTTTGGAACTGGATAACAGGCAGAGGTTGGAACAGTTTTGAGGACTCAGAAGAAGACAGGAAGATGTGGGAAAGTTTGGAACTTCCTAGAGATTTGTTGAATGGTTTTCACCAAAAAGTCCAGGCTGAGATAGTCTCATATGAAGATGAGGAACTCATTGGGAGCTGGACAAAGTGATTCTTGCTATGCTTTAGCAAAGAGACTGGCAGCCTTTTGCCCCCCAGAGATCTGTGGAACTTTGAACTTGAGAGAGATGATTTAGGGTATCTGGTGGAAGAAATTTCTAAGCAGCAAAGTGTTCAAGACATGACTTTGGTGCTCTTAAAAGCATTCAGTTTTATTCCTTCACAAAGATATGGTTTGGGATTGGAACTTACGTTTAAAAGGGAAGCACAGCACTAAATTTCAGAGAATTTGCAGCCTAACAATGCAATAGAAAAGAAAAACCAATTTTCTGAAGAAAAATTTAAGCCAGCTGCAGAAATTTGCATAAGTAACAAGGAGCCAAATGTTAATCATCAAGACAATGGGCAAAATGTCTCCAGAGCATGTCAGAGGTCTTCATAGCAGCTCCTCACACCACAAGCCAGGAGGCCTAGGAGGAAAAAATGGTTTTGTGGGTTGGGCTCAGGGTCCTGCTGCTTTGTGCAGTCTGAGGACTTGGTGCCTTCTGCCCCTGCAGCCACACCTGTGACTGGACATCCAGGCATTTCCATACATCTTCTGAAATATAGGTGGAAGTTTCCAAACCTTATTTCTTGTGCGCACCTGTAAGACCAACACCATGTGGAAGCTGCCAAGCCTTGGGGCTTTCACTCTCTGAAGCCATGGCCCAAGCTGTACCTTGGCCCTTTTTAGCCATGGCTGGAGCAGCTGGGACACAGGGCATCAAGTCCCTAGGCTGTACACAGCAGGGGGGCCCTGCATCCAGCCCACAAAACCATTTTTAACTCCTAAGCTGACTTGAAGGTCTCTGATACGCCCTGGAGACATTTTTCCCATTGTCTTCGTGATTAACCAAGTGTTACTTATGCAAATTTCTAAAGCAGGCTTGAATTTCTCTCCAGATAATGGGTTTTTCTTGTCTACTGCATTGTCAGGCTGCTAATTTTCCAAACTTTTATCCTCTGCTTCCTCTTGAACACTTTGCCACTTAGAAATTTCTTCTGCCAGATACTCTAAATCATCTCTCAAGTTCAAAGTTCCACAGATCTCTAGGGCAGGGGCAAAATGCTGCCAGTGTCTTTGCTAAATCATAGCAAGGGTCACCTTTGTTCCAGTTGCCAACAAGTTCTTCATCTCCATCTAAGACCACATCGGCCTGGACTTTATTGTCCATATCACTATCAGCATTTTGGTCAAAGACATTCAACAGATCTCTAGGAAGTTCCAAACTTTCCCACATCTTCCTTTCTTCTGAGCCTGCCAAGTCTCTAGTAAGTTCCAAATTTTCCCATATTTTTGTGTCTTCTTCTGGGCCCTCCAAACTGTTCCAACCTCTGCCCATTACCCAGTCCCAAAGTTGCTTTCACCTATTTGGGTATCTTTACAGCAGCACCCCACTTCATACCAATTTACTGTATTAGTCTGTTCTCACACTGTTAATAAAGACATACCTGTGACTGGTTAATTTATAAAGGAAAGGAGGTTTAATGGACTCACAGTTCTACATGGCTGGGGAGGCCTCACAATTATGGCGGAAGGCGAAGGAGGAGCAACGGCATGTTTTACATGGTGGCAGACAAGAGAGCATGTGCAGGGGAACCGCCCTTTATAAATCCATCAGATCTCATGGGACTTACTCACTATCATGAGAACAGCATGGGAAAACCCACCCCCATGGTTCAGTTATCTCCCACCAGGTCACTCCCACAACACGTGGGGATTATGGGAGCTGCCATTCAAGAAGAGATATGGGTGGGGACAGAGCCAAACCACATCAGAGATGGTCCCTGGATTTCTTCTATCTGGATGTCTACCTCTCTAGCAAGATTAGGGAAATTTTCTTGAGCTATTCCCTCAAACATATTTTCCAGGTTGTTTACTTTTTCTCCCTTCTCAGGAATGCCAATAATTTGTAGGTTTGGTCACTTTACATAATTCTGTGTTTCTTGAAGATTTCGTTCATTAACAATTTTTTTCATATATTTTTGTCTGTCTGGGTTAGTTCAAAAGACTGGTCTTCAGGCTCTGAAATTCTTTATTCTGTTTGGCCCAGTCTATTGGTAAAGTTTCAGTGGTATTTTGAAATTCCATGAGTTTTTCAATTCCAGAAGCTCTGATTGATTTATTTTTAAGATGTTTATTTCTTCCTTCATTTCCTGGGTGGCTTTAGAAGTTTCTGTGTGCTAATTTTCAACTCTGTTTTGCATCTTGTCGAGCTCCCTTTGTAGCAGGACGAGCTGCAGACAAAACCCCTTGAGACACCGAGTTGAGGAAAGAAAGGGCTTTATTTGGCCGGGAGTGTCAGCAGACTTATGTCTCAAAAAACCCAGCTCCCTGAGTAAGCAATTCCTGTCCCTTTTAAGGGCTTACAATTCTAAGGGGGTCTGTGTGAGAGGGTCGTGATCGATTGAGCAAGCAGGGGGTACGTGACTGGGGCCTGCATGCACCAGTAATCAGAACAGAACAGAACAGGACAGGGATTTTCATGATGCTTTTCCATACAATGTCTGAAATCTACAGATAACACAAGCAGTTAAGTCAGGGGTTGATTTTTAACTACCAGGCCCAGGGCATGGTGCCGGGCTGTCTTCTTGTGGATTTCATTTCTGCCTTTTAGTTTTTACTTCTTTTTTCTTTGGAGGCAGAAATTGGGCATAAGACAGTATGAGGGGTGGTCTCCTCCCTTACCTTGAAATCCATGCCTACATTTCTTACCTGTCATTTCTGAGTTTCTGTTTTGGTCAGGGACCATTGCTGGAGAGCTACTGGGATCCTTTGGAGGTGTCCCTATGTTCACATTTTTCATGGCACCAAAATTCTTCTGCTGGCTCATCTGGAGATGCTGGCACTTCTAATTTTTGTAATTATTTTCTTACAGGTAGGATTTTTCTCTTTCTTTCTCCATAATATTATCTTTTAATCCCTCCCCCACCCCCTGGTGGGGGGGTGTGACTGTTGCGAGTAGTAGGTGGGGTCTTTTGGCTTTGCCTCTGGAGCCTTATGCACTTCTGTTGGCAGGTTTTATATCGGAGTGTGCAGTTTGACCCACAAGCCAGTAGATGGTGTGTATGGGTAGGAGTGGCTGTGGCCACTGGGGCTGGGTGTATCCTGGATCCTTGTTTACTGGGAGAAGCTTTCTGTTGCCTTAGGCAATGAGCTGATACTTGGAGTGCACAGAGCTCTGAGCTCCCTGCTCAGCCCGGAGGTGGGGTGGGGAGGAGGGGGTTGGAGAGGTGCGGGGCTAGACTGGACAGGTCCACCCACAGGTCCTCCGATGGCCAGCACAATCACCAGCACCAAGGGAGAACCCAGGGGGCGGCCACTAGGTACACAGAGGTGGGCCCAGGTGTGGAGCTGGGAAACCTTCTTGGCCCCAAGCCCAACTGTGTTCTTAATTTTCAAGGTAATTTTGGCTATTCTAGGTCTTTTGTATTTCCATGTAAGCTTTAGTGGCAGCTTGTCATTTCTTGCTGGGGTTCTGATCGGGATTGCAGGGAACCTATACACCCACTGGGGAGGATTGACATTGGGTAGGACCGACATTGCGTAGGACCGACATTGGGTAGGACCGACATTGCGTAGGACCGACATTGCGTAGGACCGACATTGGGTAGGACCAACATTGGGTAGGACCGACATTGCGTAGGACCGACATTGGGTAGGACTAACATTGGGTAAGACCGACATTGGGTAGGACTGATATTGGGTAGGACTGACATTGCGTAGGACCGATGTTGGGTAGGACCGACGTTGCGTAGGACCGACGTAGGACCAACACTGGGTAGGACCGACATTGCGTAGGACCGACGTTGGGTAGGACTGACATTGGGTAGGACTGGCATCTTGACTGACATCTTGACGGTATTGGGTCCTCTCATTCTCTATTTAGGTCTTAATGTCACTGTTTCACTTAATTTCAGTGTTTGGTAGTCAACATACTCAGGTCTGACACACCTTTTGTTAAATTTATCTGTAGAGATTTCATATTTTGATGTGATTTTTTCCATTGCTTAACTGTTCATTGCAAGCATAGAGAAATATGGTTGGTTTTTTAATATTGAATTTATTTTCCTTCAACTCTCAGAGCTGGTTCCAAGCCTGACTTTTATTCACTGTTGCCTCTGAACACCTGGGTTGAATCTTCTAATCTCTGCATCCTTTGAACTTATTTAAAATGTGCATGAGCAGCTCTCCCCTGCCCACTTTACGGAGCAGTGAGGGTCGCAGGAGCCCTTTGAGAAGGAAGCATTCTAGGCCTAACGTACTAAATTGTTTACACAAATATCACAGATCGTGCTCCACGCAGGCCCTAGTGCTGGGCCAGCATTTGGTCTTGTGACGGAGCTGAGCACCAGGGGAAAGTCAGAAGAACTGTTTAAAAATGCTTAATAGCATGATTCAAAGTCATGTGCCATTTTTTCCTCAGACTCGTTTACTTTAAGGAAACAAAGCTATAGAGGGTGAGTGCTAGATGGGAAAACCATGGCTGTAGCTCCGATTTTGAAGTCTGCAACATGTTACACCATTTCTCCTGGTTTCCAGCCCCTTCTCATCCCATTTATGTTTTATTTGGACTGTTTTTGATACACCAGAAATCAGTGACAGCAATAGAACAGCTGTTATCCAGCAGCCCTGACTTAATTTGACACAGCAGTGACTTACAGTATGGTCTTTTGGTGCAGCTATCTCCAACAACAAGCATGAAAAGAAACATTAGAGAGCTCTTAAAACACTTTTATTTTTAAGGTGTTTTTTTTGAGACACGGTCTTGTTCCATCTCTCAGGCTGGAGTGCGGTGGTGCCGTCATGGTTCACTGCAGCCTCGATCTCCCGGGCTCAATGGATCCTCCCACCTCAGCCTCCCAAATAGCTGGGACTACAGGGGTGCACCATTACACCTGGCTAAAAATTTTAAATATTTTAGTAGTAGTCTGTTTTCTAATTCATGTTATTCCCGTGGATGGCCCAGACCTGAGGGCCACCCCTGTCCAGTCGTGCTCAAGGCTTCACAAGACCTGACCCTTCCCAGTGAATGCTGACCATACTGGGGGTGAGCATTTGACTCCCAACACAGCCAGTTCACATGCTGGTAAGCAGCCTGGGACCTATGCTTGTGAGTGAAGACTGGGCCACCAGGTGTCTATTATCAGGTGAACACCCAGAGAGGCACACACACCCTGTGTGAGCAGAGGTCCTGGTGGGAGAGGAGGGGGCCCCACACAGCTGCCCTGCACACACAACCCTGACAGACAAGCTGTGGCCACCTTTTTGGGAGGACCGACGCCCTGCAGTCTGTCAACACCTGCAGCTCTTGGCCATTGGCCTGTGTAACAGCTGCCTGGAGGCCTAGCCCCTAGATTTCTGATGAAGAAGTGACTTTGAGAACCACTGCTCTACGAAGATGACAATCCAGTTTTATTGTTGACATAATCACTAGTGAGTCGGTATGATCTGTTTGGCAACTAGGTGCCTGCACACAGGCATGCACATGTGCACACAGGCACACATACATGCATGCCCAGGTAGATGTGCACACAGGCACACATACATGCACGCCCAGGTAGATGCGCACACAGGCATGCACACACAGGCACACATACATGCACACCCAGGTAGATGCACACACAGGCACACATGAGTACAGACACAGACATGCACACACAGGCACACATATGTGCACACACAGATGTGCACACATACATGCATACACGCACACATGCATACTCATACATGTACACACACTGGCAGACACAGGAATGCATGCACACACTCATACATATACACATACACATGCATGCACACAGGCAGACATGCACACATGCACACACTCATAGATGTACACAGGCACACAGGTACACATACATGCACACACAGGTGCACACATGTACACTCACTGGGCCGGACTGGGGAGCAGGTGTGGGCTTCAGTGCATCTGCATCTGGATCCTCCACAGCTGTTCCTGGCTCCAGGCTTGCCTGTGGCTCAGTGACTCAGAACCACCTGGGAAAACTGTAAAGCTGGGGTGCTCGGCTCCTGGGGGGTCTGGCCTAGCTGGGCCGGTGGCTGGGTCAGGGTGCACTGGAAGCTCTGCAGCAGACCCTGCACAACTGCATGACTCGCTGGCAACAGGCTTGCCTTGTCTCGACTCCTTGCCTCGACTCCTGCCTGTCCTTCCTTCCTCTGTGAAAGGCACGTCAGAGTCCAGTCCTCCTCAAAGTGTGGCCCAATCCGCATCCCCGGGCGCTGTCAGAGCCGCAGACTCCAGGCCCGGTCCTGTGCTCAGGCAAGTCCCCGAGACAGGGATGCGCGGCTGAGAGGCCGACAGACGCATCTCTTGGAGGCTTTGAGAAGGAGCCGATGGCTGTCCCTAGCAGAGAACAACCCTTCAACCCAGGCAGGAAGCCCGTCTGAGACTCCGCGTGCCGGGTCCCAATGCCTGTGCTATGGCGTCTCCCCACAGACACTAGCACGCAGGCTGGTGATGCAGATGCCGTGGCCAGGCTGGAAGGAGCCGCCTTGGGGACAAAGATACTTCTGAGGACCCCCGGAGGCCTCTTTCTTCCCGGTCCCTGGCTGGCCTCACCCTTAGATGACGGTGCCAGAGGAGGGGAAGCGCAGTGCAGCGGACACAGATGGTGGTCCAGGTAAGAAGCGTCATCCCGAGAGTGCCCAGGGGCCCGGCTCAGGGATGCCTGCTGCAGACCACCTTTCCTAGGAGCTCCACCTGAAAGGTTCTTTTTGAGACAGGCTCTGTTGCCTAGGCTGGAGTGCAGTGGCATGATCTTGGCTTACTGTGGCCTCGAACTCCTGGGCTCAAGTGATCCTCCCACCTCAGCCTCCTAAGTAGCTGGGACCACAGGTGCACACCACCATGCCTGGCTAATTATTTTTTTAGTACAGGGTCTTGCTGTGTTGCCCAGACTGGCCTCGAACTCCTAGCCTCCCGAAGCACTGGGATTACAGGTGTGAGCCGCCACACCCAGCCCTTAACGGTTTTTAAGGCGTGCACACACACAGTCTAAGAGCTGGATTTTCCAAAGCCGGCTGTTTCAGCCCTGCTCCGTGGGCTTGAGTCAGGTCCCTTTGACTAGGGGTCTGTGGCTGCCAGAAACAGGTTTGGAGGCCGGGATGTGACGTCCTGCTGAGGCTGACCAGCTTGCTGGGGAGAGACCTGGTGGGGAGACTCACTGGCTCTACAGCTTTCCCTGCAGTTGGGCCTGGTGCAAAGCAGCTCAGACTTCAGCTTCGAAGGCCACATCCCCTCCCCATCGGTGACGGCTGCCCTGAATGAGGCCGGTACACGGCCCCCTCCTGCGCTGTCTCCAGGTCTCTGCCCACTGTGATCTCTATCCTGGCAGCCTCCGCCCTGCCTCGCCAGTGCCTGCTGGAGGTCGGGGGGCGGCTGTGGACCTGGGCACATGAGGGGCAGTGACTGTGTGCCCGCTTGGGTGTGTGCCTGGAGTAGGCAGTGCAGGAGCCCAGCGGGTAAGGAGCGTGGGACTGGCATTTGGCCTGCGAGACCATCTTCCTCTTCCCGCCCTCAGCGCCTCTGCTCCGCTTTCTAGCCATGTTGCACTCGGGGATAAAACTGAGGACATTTGGGGAAATTCTTGGCATCACATATTGGAAAAGCAAAAGGGTCCCAGGCTCCATCTTCGGGTGCTGTGGCCTCAACTGTGGAGCTCAGACCTCCCCACGCCCCAGTTGCCCCGCGCAGAAAATTGGGCCAGGAGGGGGTTCTGCATGCCGCAGGTCCAGCCACAGCCAGGGCACCCAGAACCACGCGGGCGTTCAGGGTCAGTGCCAGAGAAGCCTGGCCCAGCCGTCCCCGTCCTTGTGGCTGTGGTTCAGCAGACCTTCCAGTGGCCAGTGCTGCCTCGCGAGGGCGTCTTTGGCCAGGCTCACCAGAGACGGGAAAGTTCCCGGAGGACAGGGGGACGGACACCACGCCAGCTGGAGTGATCTTCCGGCGACGAGGGGGCTCCACCATCCAGTGGCAGCTCCTTGATGTTCTTACTGTCATTGTCCCCCAAATCCCAACAGAATTCCACGTCAGGAAACAAAAAGGAAAGACACACCCGAGGCAAAGGCCCCAGCCCCACCCCCTGCTCAGATAGACAGCCATCAGCGTGGGACAGAGACCCAGGAGAGGCTCCTTTGCCACCTGTGTCCACACTGGGTGAGCCTGCAGCGCTGGGCAGGGCGCCACGGACACCTGGCAAGGAAATGCAGCGGCAGCATCTGCCTGCGCAGCCTGTGGCGGGTGCTGGTGTCCAAGGGCGCGTGGGCCTTGCAAAGGGGCCCCAGCCAGCGTCCCCTGGCGCCAGAGCAGAGCTCTGCAAGGTAAGACTTCCCACGGCCTCCCAGGGCCACGTCTGGTTTTGATGCCCTTTTGGGACGGCTGTGTGCCTCGCAGTTGTGCTCTGGGCCGAGTTTGTCTTCCTGACCTGTCACAGCAGCCTCAGCACTTTAATCCCGTCCAACGTGGCAACATCAAGGCACGTCCGTCAGGGGGACCTTTGAGCCCAGCGGGGCCAAGCAGCCTCCCAGCTGGAGCGCACAGAGGACGGCCACGCGGACGTCCCCCTGGCCCAGAGTGGCTTCTGGAGCCGGCGCTGTCTCGGCAAAACATCACCCACCAAGTTATGTTCATGTTGGTTTTTAATTACATTTGTTTTATTTGAGGCTATTCGGCTTTATGGCGGAATACAAGTCAGCAAGAGCTTGTGCCCAGTTTTATGAAGCTGTTTGTACAGCCTAAGTGGCTATTAAATCAAAACCCTGGGCAGTGGCAAGACTTTAGTTTCTGTTAAAGAGGGTTTGTGTGTGATTTCAGTCTGAGAAACACTGGGCCCCCGTGCTCCACGGTGACCACCTGCCACACGTGGGTGGTTTGGCAAGAGAAGCCATGCGGTCTTTCCACCGAGTCCACACCAGGATGATGGTGCATTAGCGATATGTGGTCAGAGGACGCATCACCGTCAGAATTAACCCCGCCCGTCTCACGTTGCTTTTTAATGTGACTCCTAGGAAGCGTAGGATCCCCTGTGCAGCGCGTTCTGTGTATGGAGCAGCAACAGGAGCTGAGGCTTTGCTCCCAGTCCTTCCCTAGACCCCCTGCAGCTACTGCCACCCTGGGTGCTGACCCTCCAGCCAGGGGTCTCGGCTTGGACCCTGCAGGAGCGTGTGGCCCGCTCCCATCACCAGTGGGTCTCTGTGTCCAGCTGCACCAGCTCCTTTGGCTGGGGCCCTCCAAGGATGGCGGGGGCTGTGGGCAGCTCCAGGCCGGCTTCTGCCGTGTACCTGGTTTCTAACCCAGCCGGAGCCGTCCTACTTCCTAAGCTCTGTCCAGCGCCCAGTGGCCGGCCCAGCCTGGAATGAGGAGCGTAACGGGGATGTGAGGTCAGTGTGGGGAGAGTGAGGGGCCTCCCAGCCAGAACTCCTGCAGGGTGAGTCTGAACTTGTGTATGGACCTCCGCCTGCTCCCACCTCTTTGCCATTCAACCCCCGGAATCTGTGAAAAACAAAATAAAACTAAAACCCAACTCTCACCAGGCGCAGTGGCTGACGCCTGTAATCCCAGCACTTTGGGAGACCGAGGCAGGCGGATCACTTGAAGTCAGGAGTTTGAGACCAGCCTGGCCAACATGGTGAAACCCTGTCTTTACCAAAAATATAAAAAATTAGCCAGGTGTCCTGGGGCATGCCTGTAATCCCAGCTAATTGGGAGGCTGAGGCAGGAGAATCTCTTGAACCCGGGAGGCAGAGGTTGCAGTGAGCTGAGACCAGGCCACTGCACTCCAGCCTGGGCGACAGAGTGAGACACCTCTCTCAGTGGCTTCTGTCTGGAAATGTCACATGACATGCTCCTTTGGTTAAGATTTCAAAGACCATCCGTAAAATTCAAGCACCGTGGGGTCAGGGAGAGACACTGTTGTCATTAGCTGAGTTCACCGTAGTCCCAGGGGTTTTTGTTAAATTAGCCTGAGCAGTGAGCAGTACAGTGAAGACATGGGGTCGGGGCACTTCACACGGACGGCAGGGGCAAGACCTGGACCCGGGGCGCTCACTACCGGCTGGTTGGCGGCCGGGGACCCAGGGCTGGCGCCAGAAGGCCTGCAGGATGGGCAGAGGGCAGCTGAAGTCCAACCCCAGCTACTGGCGGGCCTGCCCGGGGGCCTCTCACGAGACTCACTCCTCATGCCCGCATGTCTTGAGGAACAGGCAGGAAAACACCTGAAGGAACAGCCTCACCAGCAGCTGATAACCGGCCACTCAGAACCGCATGGATGGCGTGGACGTCAGTTTCCCCGCACTGATGCAGGGAAGCCCCTTGCTTCCCCTGCCCTTGGAGGCCCAGGGCACCCGCAGCCCCTCGGGCACCAGCCTGGCATGGCCTGCGTTAGGCCCCGACTCACTGTGTGCAGAGGGGAGCCGGCACCACCTCGTCCCCCGGAGCCAGGAAACTGCCCCAGGTGTCCAGGAAGGTGAGTCTCGGCTCAGGGACTGGGGCCCAGCGCTTGAAGCTTTAGCTTGGCCTGAGCTCTGTCTGGCCAAAGTTGGTTGGGACTCCAGATTAGAAGTAGAAGATTCTAGAGATGAGTTAACTCAATGTCTTGGAATTTAAAAAGCATTGGGGCCGGGCACGGTGGCTTATGCCTGTAATCCCAGCACTTTGGGAGGCCGAGACGGGCAAATCATGAGGTCAGGAGATTGAGACCATCCTGGCTAACACGGTGAAACCCTGTCTCTACTAAAAATACAAAAAATTAGCTGGGCGTGGTGGCGGGCACCTGTAGTACCAGCTACTCAGGAGGCTGAGGCAGGAGAATGGCATGAACCTGGGAGGCGGAGCTTGCAGTGAGCAGAGATCACGCCACAGCACTCCAGCCTGGGCGATAGAGTGAGACTCTGTCTCAAAAAAAAAAAAAAAAAGCATTAGTAGGAGCTGCCACTAGAGGCTCATATCCAGTTTTCACAGGACCCAAGAACTTTGCAGCAATGGCTGTGATGTCTCCCGTGGCTGGAGGATGTCCCGAGTCTGGACGCTGCCTTGGTGCCTGCAGCTGGGCTGGTGAGCCTGTTTCCCGCAGTCTGTGCTGCTCCCCAGGGATCTAGGAATGGCCGGCACCGTTCCCCGCCTGCAGAGGACCCGGCAGCCAGGCAGAGCGTGTGTCAGCCCCAACACCGTGGACACCGGGGATTTGTTTCTCACAATCTGGAGGCTGGAAGTTCTGGGCCAAGGTGCTGGCAGACATGGGTCCTGCAGCCACCTCGCGCCTTCCCTCTGCACAGGCAGGGAGCACGTGGTGTCTCTTCTTCTCCTGGAGGCCACGGCCCATGGGATCAGGACCCCACACTCACGGCTCAGCTACCCTACGTACCTCTGAAAAGGCTGTGTCTCCAAATACCACATGTCGAAGCTGAGACTCCAGTGAATGGATTTGGGGGCGCGGTTCTGCCGGTGGCAGAGCCTGTGATAGCTGAGGAAGGGACAGGTCTGGGGTCTGAGAGGAGGGCAGGGTGGGTCTGCAGAAAGTGGGGAGGAAGAGGCAGTGCGTTTAAGTTGGGTCTCAAGGAGCAGGTGGAAACGGCCGTGGACAAGGCGAAGTCATCCAGCAAATATGGAGCAGTGTCGTGTGTGGAGATGCAGGGACCCCGGTAGCCCGAGGCCTGAGGGCCGGCTGGGGGTGGGCGTGGAGTGTCCACCCAAACGGCTACACAGAGGGTCTGAGCTGACCCTGAGGGCAGTGGGCAGTGATGTCAGATTTACATTCAAGGTGGTCGCCTGGGAGAAGAGAAAGGCCCTGACCCCGTGCTGGCCACACCCTTACCCGAGACGAGGACCCCGCACCACCCCGCCCCCGCACCACAGGCGCCCATGGGAGTCAGCAGAGGCTGGAAGTCCTGGTTGCCTTTGAGCGGGGGAGGGAGGGCGAGGCGGAGGGGCCACGCTTCCGCCTGCATACTTCCCCCTGCATACTTCCCCCTGCATACTTCCCCCTGCATACTTCGCCCGGCATACTTCGCCCGGCATACTTTGGGGTCCTTGGTGCTGTGCACAGTTCTTGCCTATGAAGAGGGTAAAATCAGTTAGCTGGGTGCAGTGGCTCACACCTGTAATCCCAGCACCTTGGGAGGCTGAGGCAGGCCTATGGCTTGAGCCCAGAAGGCTGAGGCTGCAGTGAGCCATGATCACACCACTGCACTCCCGCCTGGGTCGAAGAGCAAGACCTCATCTCAAAAACAATTTTTTTTTTTTTCCCAGAAAAGTAAAACAAATCAATTGCATCTCATTTTGTTTTTTTTTTTTTTTTGAGACGGAGTCTTGCTCTGTCGCCCAGGCTGGAGTGCGGTGGCGCGCTCTCGGCTCACTGCAAGCTCCGCCTCCCAGGTTCACGCCATTCTCCTGCCTCAGTTTCTCCGAGTAGCTGGGACTACAGGCGCCCGTCACTATGCCCGGCTAATTTTTTTGTATTTTTAGTAGAGACGGGGTTTCACCGTGGTCTCGATCTCCTGACCTCGTGATCCGCCTGCCTCGGCCTCCCAAAGTGCTGGGATTACAAGCGTGAGCCACCGCGCCCGGCTCATTTCGTTTTTAAAAGGAAGAGTCTGCACTTGAGAAATGGCATCGGTGGCAAGGCTGAACCTTCCCCTTGGAGGGGCTCCAGCTGCTCTTCAGTTGGGAAAGCTCCTGGAAGGCCGCCTTGCCTCGGCCATAACCCCCCGCTCAGAGCCCTCACCCTCCTGTCTGTGTGCGGCTGGAGGCCTTGTCCGCCCAGGTGCTCTCCCCAGCCCTCCCTTGGTCCTGTCCTGACCTTAGAGATAAGGTGCCCCTGGACCCTGGAGCTTCTCCCCTGGCCGGCCAGCCCCGCCCGGCTCCATCCTGCAGGACGCCATGCATTTAAATCTGGGGACTGGCCTTCAGCGTCCTCCTTACCTCTAGGCCACTTTGTAGCTTAACATTTGTGGTTGGCTGTAAATGCCCCCCACACGGACTTCCCTAAACACTTAAAGCTGGTCTGGAGGTTCGGACCCTGCTCCTCAGTGTGTTCGCTGTGGTGAGCCCCCCTTCCCCGCATCAGCCTACTCTGCCTCCCACTTGTTTATCAGCCCCCCTCTCGCTTGCACACCGGTAAGGAGCACCTCTGGGCGGGAGACCACACGTGCTCAGGCAGCTGCCACTGGGTGTGGGGCTGGGCCAGGCATCTTGCTTTGAACAATAAAATTGGGCAGAAATGACTGTGTCACCTGTAGGGGCACGTCAGAGTCGGCACTGACCCCCCAGGCTCCTCCAGGGCTGTGCGGGGACATGAAGGAGGGCAGTGTCCTGGGGGCCTGCGGACCCTCCAGCCAGCACGCCAGCGAGGGAGAAGCTTTCGCCTGCCAAGGCCCTGCCTTGGGGTGTCTGTTCCACAGCCCACCCTGGCCTGTGCTGACGCACATGAGATGCTGATGGGGCAGGAGAGTGGGCAGCAGGGGCGGGGGAGGAAGCAACCGCAGCCACCCTTCCCAGCAGGAGACACGGCGGGTGCTGGGGGCAGGGGCTGGGGGGCGGCCAGCTGGGAGTGAACCGGGCCGGAGCCTTCCTGGGACAGTCCTCGGAGGCCCTGGCCGGCCAGCTCGGAGGGCACAAGCCTGCTGCTCAGCACAGGCTGCTCGGGGCACACGGCTTCTCCGCTCCGGCCCCTGCAGGCGTCAGGTGTGTTTCCTGGAGAAAGGCCACCGCGCAGGCTCTCAGGTGCCGGCAGCCTCGGCCCGTATTTATCAGGCACGAGCTCCTCTCGTCCTCGGCGGAGTGAGCAGCAGAGACGGGCGCCAAGGGCCATGAGACGCCGGGAAGCAGCTGCCGGGGAGCGGTGGAGTCGCTGTCGTCAGCGCCGGGGGGAAGCACCCGGCCCGGTGGGTGAGCGGCGGAGCCGGGGATGACTCAGGCCCGATTCACAAAGGACCAGAGAAGCCCGATGCGGTGACGCCGGGGACGCCGATGCCGCTCCCGCTCCGGACGCTGCGGGGACGGGAGGAAGACGCATCCCCCGGCGCGGCTCAGAAACAGCTTCCGAGACTCAGGAAGGGGCCAGCGGGGAGCCGGCAGGGGGTTTGCGTCGGGCCTGGCTTCTCACTGTGGTGTGCAGAGGCCGGGCTTGGCTGGGAGTTCGGGCCCCGGGGCGGGAGGTGGGGGGCGGGTGGCGTCTGCTGCTGGGGATGGGGGGGAGGCTCGCGGAATGCCGGGCGTGGGAGCCGTGACGGCTCTGTCTGCATCTGGCCTTGGGAGGCAGTTTGTCGCCTGCAGGAGGCGTTGCAAATCCTGCCCCGGCTGCCGCCTTGGCCCTGTCACCAGGTTCTGGCCGGCCTGGGAGGTGGACGGAGGGACAGGGCCTCTCGGTCCCCCCTGTCACCAGGTGCTGGCCGGCCTGGGAGGTGGACGGAGGGACAGGGCCTTTTGATCACTCCTTGGCCAGTCTAGTCCTGGCCTTTGCTGCACACAAATGGGATGGTTTGAGGGACGGAGCATCTTAGAGCCTCACAGGTTCCTTCCAGCTTCAGCACACAGCAGCCTTCTGTGCAGAAAGCGGATTGATTCCTGTGTCAGAGATCGGTGAGGGCGCCGCCTGCTCCACGGGAGAATGAGGGAAGCTTGTGGATCAGAGCGGCAGTCGCCCGTGGAGACTGGGGCCAGGTTGGGCCGGATGCTGGCCGCTGGGTGGGAAGAGTCCAGGGCCCACTGATCACAGCTGCCTGTCCCAGGGTGGACTGTCCCAGGGTGGACAGCGGCGCTGGTGCCCGGCCCCTCCTGCTTCCCGGCACAGGCACTCCCCACCTGCAGGAAACGGCAGGTCCTCACCCCAGGGCCGCGCTCTGGTTCAAGAATCCCTTATCTTCTTGTGGAGAGGAGGAATCCTGTATTTCCTGGTGGTCTCCGCAGTGTGGTCTGATGGAAATAGGATGCCAACCGCATTCAAGAAAGGAGAAACAGGCTAAGCTCATCTTAGTTCATTCACCCAATCCACCCGAAGTACGGCCACTGCACACCGTCAGCGCGAGAGATTGCCACGTGGTTTCCGTGCTGTTTTCCACACTGAGCCTTTGGCCTCTCAGATCACACTGGGTGCGTCTCGGGAGCCCGGCTCTGCGGGGCCAGGTCCACACCCGGACTGCTCAGGTCTCCACTGGGCAGTGTCATCCAAGCTGCCTTCACCAGCTCCCAAGGGATTTCTGGTTGGAGGGAACATGGTCACTGTCAGCTGAGCTCCTCCCACTGCTGAGGACTCCAGAAAATGACCAGCAGTAAAGAGGGAGGGCACAGGGGTCCCCAGGGCCATCCAGTTCCCAGAAGCTCCGTTCCCGCCGCTACAGGCTCTTACAGGCTGCCACACTCAGCTGCGTGTCTGCTGTGTTGACACTGCTGCCCTGGCCGGGGCGAATCAGCACCTCTTCCTCCTGCGGCGTGTCGGTCTCTCTGCCCGGCCCTCCTGAATGTGGTGGGATACACATAACGTGACATTTGCCATTGCAACCATTTCTAAGTACATAGTGAGTGGCATTAGGCACATTTGCGTTGTTGCACGTCCCATCTCCAGAACTTTTTTTCTTGTAAAACTGAAACTCTGGACCCATTGAACAACTCCTTATTACCGCTCCCCCAGTCCCTGGAACCCACCATTCTACTTTCTGTCTGTGAATCTCGTGACTCTAGGGACCTCATATGAGTGCAATTACACAGGATTTATCCTTTTGGGACTGGCTGATTCCACTCAGCATAACATCCTGAAGGTTCACGCGTGCTGTAACGTGTGTTAGAAAAAGGCTGGAAATTATCCCATTGCATGAACAGACCTCATGTTGTCCATTCGTCCATCAGTGAATGCATGGGTTGCTTCCCCCCTTTCAGCTGCTGTGAATAAAGCTTTGAACATGGGTGTGCAAATAGCTGTTCCAGACCCTGCTTTCAGCTGGGGCGGTGGCTCATGCCTGCAATCCCAGTGCTTTGGGAAACCAATGCAGGAGGATCACCTGAGGCCAGGAGTCTGCCACTAACCTAGGCACCATGGTGAGACTCCATCTCTACAAAAATTTTAAAAATTAGCTGCATGTGTGTATTAGAGCGTTCTCATGCAGCTAATAAAGACACACCTGAGACTGGGTAATTTATAAAAGAAAGAGGTTTAATTGACTCACAGTTCAGCATGGCTGGGGAGACCTCAGGAAACTTACGATCATGGCAGAAGGGGAGGCAAACCTGTCCTTCTTCATGTGATGGCAGGAAGGAGAAGTGCTGAGAGAAGGAGAAAAAGCCCTTATAGAACCATCAGATCTCAGAGGAACTCAGTATCACAAGAACAGCAGGAGGGTAACCACCTCCTACCAAGTCCCTCTCGTGACACGTGGGGATTATGGGAACTACAATTCAAGATGAGATTTGGCTTGGGACACAGCCAAACCATATCAACGTGGTAGCGTGCACCTGTAGACCCAGCTCCTCGGGAGGCTGAGGGAGGAGATCCCTTGAGCTCAGGAGGTCGAGGCCACAGTGAGCTATGGTTGTGCCATCGCACTCCAGCCTGGGCAACAGAGCGAGATTCCGAAAAAAATAAAAATAAAAAAGACCCTGCCTTCAATTCTTTTGGGGATACACCCCGAAGTGGAACTGTGGATCCTATGGAAATTCCATCTTTAATTCTTGGAGGAGCCACCAGGCTGTTTCCACAGTGGCCGCCCCTTTCCACATCCCACCAGCAGTGCACCTACTTCCTCACGTCCCAGCTTCCCCACATCTCCAGCAATGCTTGTTATTTTCCTGTTGTTTGCATGGTCCTCCCTTCTCCATTTACCCACAGAGGCCCCAGGCACAGGTGCAGGTGTATCCTAGGGGATTAAGTGGGCCAGCCCTGCTCACCTGCAGAGCAGAGGGCCTCACCTGGTGATCTCACGTGGAAGCAGGTCAGGACCCTCACCCGTGGTACCAGGGCCATGGAGCTGGCTGAGCACGTGGGGTCACCCGGCATAGGCTCCAGCGCTCTCACCTGGGCTTCCAGGTGGATGTTCCCATGGCTGGACAAGGTTCAAACATGGTGCCCAGGCCCATGCTGCCTCCCGCTGAGACTACATCATCTCCAAGGGCCTCATGGTCACCTGCATCCTGGTGGTGGAAAGGAAAGCAGCTCAGGAGGGCAGGTGGGTGTCCCAACAGCGTGTGCAAGTATGGGGGCCAACCTTCCATGAACACATTGAAAAGCAGTCCCATTGTAGGCCAGGGCCCTGCACTGAAGACCCAGGTCCCGTCCCCATAGTCTGTGCGCGGTAGACCCAGGTCCCATCCCCACAGACCCTGCACTGTACACCTGGGTCCTGACACCACAGACCCTTCACTGTAGACCCAGGTCCCATCCCCATTGACCCTGCACTGTAGACCTGGGTCCTGACCCCACAGACCCTCTATTGTACATCTGGGCCCTGTCCCCTGTGGAGCTGCCCATGGGTTGGGGCCCTAGTTGGGGACCCTGTCCTGTTGCAGGGCTGGTTGCCCACGGGCCTGTGTGGGAGGCCTTGGTCTCACCACACAGGCTCCATCCCTCCAGGTTCCGCCTGCTGGAAATGAGGGCTTCTCTAAATTCTCGCTCAGTATCAGAAATTCTGACTGACTGAGCCTCAGGGAGCTTCTGAAATGCATTTTCCAGCACTTGTCAGCGGTTAACGGAAGACTTGTGTTATGCTCGGCCTCAGGGAGTGGGAAGGAATGACTCACCCTCCTGCCCTGCACCGAAGGTCCTTTGACAGCAACTCAGGCACCTGACGCCAGGTCAGGCTGTCCTCACTGGGGGTCTCTGACTGTGGATGGAGTGGTTGCTGCCTCCCCAGAGTAGGACCCACTCACCTGTCCCCAGGTGGGAGCCGCCCCAGTAGCCAAGGGCTAGAGAACTCGCTGGGCCAGCGCCAGCCGATCCCCTCCCCACAGCTGTGAAGCTGGCGCTCTCACCTGCCCCTCGCTTGGGCGCAGGGTGGCCTCTGGAGACTGGTGCTGCTCACCGGGCCGTGCCTTCCACCAAACTGCCCGGCCAAGGTCCTCGGCCCCAGCACAAAACAGCCTTGGGCTTCTCGGCTACCAACATCGTTTCCCCCAGGTTGGACCCAGGCGTCTCCTGAGAGAGCCGAGTTCACGTGAAGACACTCCCTCCTGCGAGGCTTCCACCCACCAATCCCTCCGGACTAAACTCTTCAGCTCCCAAAGTTACCCTGGTTCCTGCAGCCTGGGGAGTCAGGGAGTCAGGGAGGACTTGAAGTCACTCACCTGGGAGCCCGTGTGCTGTGGGGCTGAGGTTGGGGCTCCCACAGGAGGAGCTGAGGGTGGTATCTGAGAGCAAGTGGTTGATCTGGGAGGTGGTCCTAGGAAGCGGACGGGGAAGGCACCTTGCCCAGCAGTTTGACCATGTGGGCAGCTTATGCTGGGCCTGTGGGGCCTCCCGGGGATGTGACGATCCTCACAGGAGGAGTCCATGGTGTTTATCTACCTGCTCCTGCTTGGTGGGGGCAGGAGTGGTTTTCTACTCCCAAGGAGCCCCACTGTGGATGGGATGAGATGTTTGGTTGGCACCTTCCAGCCACCTGCACAGGCCCAAGGCACGCCCTTGGCTTTTCTTCCCATCCTGGCAACAAGAAGGGGATGTGGCTGAAAACACCCCACACCACCGTCAACCTCATGTCGACTTGGAAAATGCCGGCGACTGCAGGGATTGGGATCACAGCCCACGCCGGGGGAAGGAGGCCTGTGGGGTCAGGGGTTACCTTAGTATCACAGCCCACGCTGGGGAAAGGAGGCCTGTGGGGTCGGGGTTTCCCACTGACACGTTTCTGCGTCACAGATTTGTGCACAGGGGATGCTGGGCGTTCTGGTTCTGCAGAGCACGCAGTGGGCAAAGCCTGAAAACGGGCTGTGCCCCTTTCTAAAATGGGCGTGGTTTCCCTGACCTCCCATCTCCTCTGCAGTGGCAGGTAGGGGACAGCGGGTCTCTGAGTGCATCCCTGGCTGCCGGCCAGGCCTCGAAAGGGGCATAGATGGCTTAGATTGGCTGGACTGGACCTGACCTATGAACAATACAGGAGCTGTGCGATGCCTCCAGGGCCGGGGCTGCCATGGGCCTTGCTTAGGGAAGGTCTGCAGGAGGCTTGGCCGAGTGAGTTTGCTTTGATTTCTCAGAGAGTCGGACGGGCCTCTTGGGCTTCATGACACCTGGTGAGAGCTCGTGCCGGTGTCCTGAACTGACCGCTCCTGCCTTGGAATCAAATCGGGGGCAGAAAAGCCAAATCCAGGCCAGGGGTGACCTCGAACTAAAATCCCCTGGAGAACTTGTTGAAATGCAGGTTCCTGGGCCCCTCTCAGAAAGCCAGCTCCACAGGCGAAGCTGCCCAGGGCATCTGGACGGGGCCCAGGGCCACGCCCTGAGAAGCAAAGTATGATGGCGTCTTTAGAATCGACGAGCTGTGAGGAGGAGAAAACCAAAAACAGGGCTGAGCCTAGAAAGTACTGTTCATGGGAGGGGCACGGTGGCTCATGCCTGTAATCCCAGCACTTTGGGAGGCCGAGGCGGGTGGATCACCTGAGGTCAGGAGTTCGAGACCGGCCTGGCCAACATGGTGAAACTCTGTCTCTACTAAAAATACAAAAATTAGCCAGCCATGGTGGCGCATGTCTGTAATCCCAGCTACTCGGGAGGCTGAGGCAGGAGAATTGCTTGAACCTGGGAGGCGGAGGTTGCAGTGAGCCAAGCACCACTGCACCCCAGCCTGGGCAACAGAGCGAGACTCTGTCTCAAAAAAAGAAAAAAAAAAAGAAAAGAAAGAAAGAAAGTACGACTTGTGGTGAGAGCTTGACGGAGGTGCCTTCTGCTCCGGCCTCCCGCCGGGCTGCCAGGGCCAGGGCTCAGCCGAATGCATAGGTGTTGAGGGCTAAGAACAGATCCACCTTGTGGCATTAGAGACCCAGGCCATCCACCAGGTGACCAGAGGGCCTCTGATCTGAAGGAGAATGATTATCTGAGGCCAGAGGGGAGCCGAGGCCAGGCCACCCCTTCAGACCCGGATGTGGAGGCCTGGGTTGGGCCGAGGCACTCACAGGGCGTCTGTGCCTGTGGCATCTGCACCAACTGCCCGCACCTGCGGCCCCCGACCCTCGCTGCACTGACCCCGGCGCCCGCCCGGCCCCCGCCTTCCTGCTGGCTCCCTCCTGGTTTCACTCCTTTCTTCCTCCCTGGCTGCCCGCCCCCTCTGAGACTCATGACTCATCTGACATTTCTCGGGAGGCTTCTCTGTGCCAGGCAGGCACACCAAGGCTCTTTTCCAATAATATCTCAGGAGGGCTTGTGGCACCGGTGCTGCCAGCGGCTGGCGCCTCTAAACCCAGGGTGCGATCCGTCTCCACAGCCACCAGCCCTCACGCTGGACATGGGGGCTGAGGCCGGGCATCACAGATGCGTGGAAAGCTGGCCACAGGCTCCTGACTGAGGACCCTTGGACCTCCTCTCCTCCCACCGGATAAGAAGCATCCCCTCTGTGGGCGACGAGGCGGTCCAGAGCTGGAGAGGGAGAGACTTCAGAAAGAATGGGACCCAGGCCACTTTAGAAAACGTCTCCTCTCGCAGGCGGTACTGGGGGGTTCGGGGCGAAGGTGTGGCCGGCACAGCTGACCGCTGCCGTCAGTTCCTGAGTGGGTCACTGAGGCCATGGCAGCAAGCCCTGCCCGTCAGGGGATGGCAAGGGTGTGAGTGCTAGACCTTCATCCTTGGCTCAGAGGAACTGCTCAGCGCACTTCTCCCGTGTGAAGGTGATGACTCCGTTTCTGTTGGTTCTTTTGTGAATTGAAATGAGCAAGTTCAAGAGACTAAATAGGTTACTGTCTATGATACCCATTTCTCACTGTTATCTTTAAAGACACAGGGGGCATAGTCCCTGCCCACGGGTTAGTCTCGGCGATCTGGGGAGGCCAGTGGTTAGGACAGAGAGTGGGGTGATGGCGTGCGTGCTGACGGCCGCGAGCGCGGTGACCCTAACCCTAACACAGTGCCACGGCCCGTCTCCAGGTCTGGCTGCACCTGCCCGAGCGGCGGCAAAGTTTCTGTTTGGGGCCTTGGGCAAACGTTTCGGAAAGAGCTTCAGTGTTGACAAACTCTACTCCCAACCTCCAGTCAGGGCCAGAATTAGGGCCAGTGCCCAGGGTTTGCCCCAGGACACAAAAGCATCTTGAGGGGAAAAAATAATCATCGAGATTATGCAAAACTTCCAGCCCCTTCGCTCTTTAGCAAAGCTTGGCTGCAGCCTCCAGCCTCATTTCTCACGACACCTCCAGCATCTCAGCCCCACCACGAGCCCCCAAAGACGAACCTGGACTTGGGTGAGCTCTGGAGGGATTCGCTGGTGGGGAAAGTGTGGAGCCTGGCCCTGCGCAGGGCTGGGCCTCACCACCGACCCCCCTTCCTGAGCTGGTGGGCAGCGCTGGCCTCTGCACCTGTTCAGGGAAAGCGACCCCTGCTGCCAAGGGTGACGTCTTTGCGTGCATTTCCGGGGTGCACCTCCATTCGCTCGTTTTTAAAACTCCATCTGTAATACCTGGTATTTTCAATGCTGATGCTGCCCGGCAGTCCCAGCTCTACTTTCTAAAATGAATAACTGGAGTTGGAGGAAAAAGCAGTTTTCTGAAACTCAGGGCTGCCACCAACCTTTGTCCATCCAAGAATGTCCCCGAATCACTGGGGCACACCTTGCAGCCACTTCGACATCAGACAGGCCCTCCTGCCTCGGGGGCACGGGGACACGGCCATCGTCTGGAGCACGTGTACCCAGCTTCTCAACACACCACCACCCGCCCGGCCCGGCCCCTACCCTCTTGCCTCCTGCACCCCTGCAGCAGCCAGAGGCTGGTTTCCCTGCAAAACACACGACCCCATCATGCCCCTGCTCACATGCTCCAGCACGGCCCGCCACCCTCCCCGGCACGGCTGGTCACCCTCCCCGGCACGGCCGGTCACCCTCCCCGGCACGGCTGGTCACCCTCCCCGGCATGGCCCGCCACCCTCCCCGGCAGGGCCTGCCACCCTCCCCGGCAGGGCCTGCCACCCTCCCCGGCAGGGCCTGCCACCATCAGAACCCGAAGATCTCAGGGTGCTCTAGGAGTTCTGGGGGCCTGGCTTATCCTGCCAGGGAAAGCACCTCTGGCCCATCTCCTCCCGCATCAGCTCCTGGCTTATTCTCCGCATGACCCGTCCCTCTCTGTGAGTCATTTGTGTTCCAGGGCAAGGCTGGCCGCTCCTGGGGCCCAGGCACACACAGGCACACTGGGATCATCTGTGAAATAAATGCGTGAATATTAAATACCCCTTTTCAGTTACTGCCAAAGTCACTAGACTCTGGATTCCACTCGATCTCCCTCCAAGAGCCCTGGGGGTTGCGTCTACCCCTAGGAGCCGTGTCTTCCTCCCCACGTCAGTGAAGTCTGGGGTTAGTTCAGTGCAAAAACTTACATTTATCAATAAAATGAAATCTCGCCAGGCTGGGCGCAGCGGTTCACACCTGTAATCCCAGCACTTTGGGAGGCCGGGGTGGGCAGATCACCTGAGGTCAGGAATTCGAGATCAGCCTGACCAACATGGCAAAACCCCGTCTCTACTAAAAATGCAAACGTTAGCCAGGCGTGGTGGCGCGTCCCTGTAACCCCAGCTACTCAGAAGGCTGAGGCAGGAGCATCGCTTGAACCTGGGAGGCGGAGGTTGCAGTGAGCCGAGATCGCGCCATCGCACTTGAGCCTGGGCAACAAGAGTGAAACTCCGTCTCAAAAAAAAAAAAAAATCTTGGCAGAGTCAGTCTTTCCACCTTGTTAGGATCTTTTCAGAGACTGCGCCACCCGCAGCAGGATGGTCCCGCCTTGGGTGCCTACACTAATTTGAGGGGTGTTCTCACTTCGTCCCACCCGCTGAGTCACCGTTCCATGAATGGCACGGAGCAGGGGTCGCAGTGACCCTCGCCTGAAATCCATGGTGGGTCTGCTCCATCTCGTCCTCCCAGCCGGCCACCACCACCCAGGACAAACAGAACAAGAAGAACCCATGTAATTTTAGATTCCTGGTAGCCATGGTTAAGAAGTAAAATAGGCAGATAAAATTCTGATAAAATATTTTAAACCACTATATCCATAATATTATCATTTCAACATGTAACCAGTGTACAAATCATTAATGAAGTATTTTGTGGGGGGTTTGCTGCAAACTCTCAGAAATCTGATGTGTTTTGTGCTGACAGCCTGGCGTGGACCCAGCCCCTCTTTTCAGCCCCAATCTGTGCAGTGAGCTGGTCCCAGCGTCTACTACCCCCAGAGCCCCACCAGGCCTGGCTGTCTGCTTCTCTCCCAGTCACACCTGTGGGGCCTTAGGGCCATTTCCACACTCTGACCGTCCTCACCTGTAACCCATCTGCGCACAGGTGGGCCAGGGAAGCCCTGCTCTGGAGGCATGGCGGAGGCCAAGCCCCAGCCAACCCACTTGCCCCAAGTGGCCCCAACAGGGAGAGAGGTGGAGTCTGATGGTGGCGTCGGCCTGCAGGCAGTGAGCAGGTGAGCAATGTGGGGCTCTGTGACCTCCTTCGTCAGCAAGCAGCCCAGCCTCTGGGCAGTGGCCGCAGGGAGGGGCAGGAAGCGGGCTGGGGTCCCGGGGCAGCCCCTCCTCCATTTCCCCACATTCCAGCCATCTTCCATAGCTGCCAAGACAGGCCAGGCGGCTGTTTTAAACGTACATTGCAGATGATGCCTTCATCATTATTTTGAAAAATCATCAGAGGTAAAGGTTTGATTGGTCTTTGGCATGAGGGAAAACACAGTCCACAGAGGAATTTCCCAAGTTGCTTCAGAACTGGGGAAATTCGTGTATTTGCGTGTTCACATCAAGACCCCATCAAGAGCCGTGTGGTTCATGTGTTTGCATGTTCACATCAAGACCCCATCAAGAGCCGTGTGGTCTGGTGTTGTCTCTGAAGTCTCTTTAGTTTGTTTAAGTCCCGGGATCCTTGTGCAGGATGTGCAGGTTTGTTACGTAGGTAAACGTGTGCCATGGGGGTTTGCTGTACCCATCAACCATTACCTGGGTATTAAGCCCCACATGGATTAGCTATTGATCCTGATGCTCTCCCTCCCCGCACCCACCCCTTCCATCAGCCCCGGTGTGTGTGGTTCCCCTCCCTGTGTTACACGTTCTCACTGTTCAGCTCCCACTTACAAGTTAGGACATGTGGTGTTTGGTTTTCTGTTCCTGCCTTAGTTGGCTGAGGATAATGGTGTCCAGCTTCATCCGTGTCCCTGCAAAGGACATGATTCTGAAGCCTCAGGACCCGTCTCTCTGTTCCACAGTTTTTTTCGTGTCTTTTACTTGAAGAAACTGGGTCAATTGTCCTGCAAAATGTTCCACCTTCTGGGTTTATCTACGGATGAGGTATGTAGGATATTTTTTAGCAAATAGTTCTCTCCCTGCCCTCAGGCTCTGTAGAAGGACGTTTCCTGCCCCAGCATGGCTGGTTGGATGTTGACTTGCACTGACCTAGGGTGGGTGGAGGTGCCTCCCCTTCTCTGGGAGCTTTCTCCCCTGCACAGCTCGGCTCAAAACGAGACAGCCACAGAGCTCCGGGGCTCCCCTCACTCCTGCGGGTGTGACAGCCCATCATCAATTTCAGGGTCATTTGTTACGCAGCATGGCTGTGTCCAGAGCTAGCTAACACAGGGGGCTGCACGGTGCTGCTGGGCTGGCTTCTACATGCCCCTGTCTCCTCTAAGTGAAGGTGCAGTGTAGCGGAGCGGGAATATTTCACAGGCGGTGCAGGATACTTTACCTCCTCTCACATGAGGATGCACAGACATCGGCCAACTTCAGCGGCGACTCTAAGATTGATCAGCGACAACATGCTCCTGTTACAGGGCTCCTTGCAGCTCCCGTCCGGGCGTTCGTTTCGTGACTCCATGCTGATGAGGTTTGCACAGATCTGTTCTTTCACTGGGGGTTGCAATCCGGTGATGCTCTGGCTCTCCAGTCTTTCTCTATTTATTAGCTGGAATTCCTCTTTAAAAAGAATATTCCCTTAATATTAAATCAGGATTGTTCAGAAAGAAAGTTTTAGCATTTTTCCTTTTCATTGCCAATTTTCTGAGTATAATACATTGGTGTCCCACTTACCTCCAATGGTAACAAATAAGATTTTTTGTCTTATTCTTTGTGTTTTGCTTTTTATTTTTAAACTAATGGCGTGAACGCATGTTTTGTTAGATTATGTCTCAGTCAATACAGTCATGATTCCTTTTGACCTTAAGCCTTCCCATCACTGGCTGCGGAGCCCACTTCCCAGAGGTGCCTCTGGTCTTGGTCTAACTGGTCTTTGCAGCTTCTTTGATTTCCAGGACACGAAGGTGTCCTTGGGCTCATCTTGCGTCTCCCCTGCCCCTGTCCGGGACCGGCCATTGTCCTCTGAGCCCCGGCTCCCCGCTGCCCCTGTCCGGGACCGGCCATCGTCCTCTGACCTCCTCTGAGCCTGGCTTCTGCCGAGGGGTTGGTGTCCAGCAACTGGAGCCTGAGTGTAGGGTGGCTGCCTCTGCCCTCTTGCTGCTTCCATGCCGTTCACTGGCCAGAGTTAGGGAAAATGATGATACGTGTATGCTAATATTTCCAACCCACACTTAACATTCTAGGGTTTTTACTTTTTTAAATGTTATATTTACATCTTTGTGTGAGTCCATTCGGGCCGCTATCATAGACTGGGTGTCTTGTAAACAACAGTCACAGTGCTAGAGGCTGGCAGCCAAGGTACTGGCAGAATCAGCGTCTGCGGGGGCCCCACTTCCTGGTTCGTAGACAATGCTGTCCTCTCTCATGCATCCTCACGTGGTGGAAGGGGAGAGCGAGCTCTCTGGGGCCTCTTTCATAAGGGCACTAATCCCATTCACAGGGGCTCCACCCTCATGCCCTAATCTCTTCCCAAAGGACCCACCTTCAAACACCATCCCTCCGGGGTGAAGATTTCAGTGTATGCATTTTGGGGAGACACAAACATTCTGTCTGCTGCTGTCTCTGCTTTTTGAGATGGAGCCTCGCTCTGTCACCCAGGCTGGAGTGCAGTGGCGTGATCTCCACTCACTGCAACCTCTGTCTCCCAGGTTCAAGTGATTCTCTTGCCTCAGCCTCCCAAGTTGCCAGGACTACAGGTTTGTGCCACCACACCCAGCTAATTTTTGTATTTTTAGTAGAGACAGGGTTTTGCCATGTTGGCTGGGCTGGTCTCGAACTCCTGACCTCAGGTGATCCACCTGCCTCAGCCTCTCAAAGTGCTGGGATTACAGGCGTGAGTCACCGTGCCCAGCCATCCTTTTTTCTTACAATGAAATGTTCCATTCATTGTGTGGATTCCCTTAATGGCCTGTTCTCCCAGTTCTCCAAGTCTTGCACACATTGTTCAATCCAGGATTGAGTATCAGTCGCTGTCATATTTACTAATTTAAATGAAAGGGCTCAACAACATGCACGCGTTCTGGTTGCTCCAAATACTCATCGGCACTTGGTGTTGTCAGTCTTCTAAATCGTAGCCATTTAGCAGTATACAGTAGTCTCTCGTGGTTTTCATTTGCATGTGATTAATATGCATAATGTTAAGCATATTTTCTGGTGTTTTTTGGCAATTTGTATATTTTATGAAGTGTCCAAATATTTTTCCCATTTAAAAAAATGAGTTTTTTGTCTTATTGTTGAGTTGTAAGAGTTGTTTACGTATTCCAGGTACAAGTCCTGTGTCAGAAATTTTCTCCCAGTTTGGGGCTTGCTTTTTCATTTTCTTAACGGAGCCTTTCAACGTTCAGAAGTTTGCATTTTAATTTGTGCTTTCTGTGTATTTATTCTTTGCCTACTTTTTTTTTTTTTTTTAAGACAGAGTCTCACTCTGTCACCCAGGCTGCAGTGCAGTAATGTGATCTTGGCTCACTGAAACCTCCACCTCCTGGGTTCCAGCAAATCTCATGCCTCAGCCTCCCGAGTAGCTGGGATTACAGGCATGTGCCACCACACCTGGCTAAGTTTTGTATTTTTAATAGAGATGGAGTTTCGCCATGTTGGCCAGGCTGGTCTCAAACTCCTGACCTCAAGTGATCCACCCACCTTGGCCTCCCAAAGTACAGGCATGAGCCACCATTTCCAGTCCTTTGGCTACTTTTAAGATTTTGGTTTCTTATTACGAGTTTTGAGTATTTTCATTATATGTCCTGGTATGATTTTCTTTGTATTTATCTCTGAGGGTTCATTGAATTTTTGGGTCCTAGGTTTATACACTTTTTTTGAATTTAGAAAGTTGCACCATTAAATTTCTTTTTGCCCCCATCCCCATGCTAGGCTTCGAATTACACACATTTAGACCACATGACATAGTCTTGGGGGTGTGAGGCCTCTGCTCAGTTTTTCAGTGTTTTTCTCTCTGTGCTTTATTTTGGATAGATTCTTTTGCTCTGCCTTCAAGTTCACTGATCTTTTCTTCATCGATGTCTAATTAGCTGTTAATACCATTTAATAGAATTTTTGTTTTAGCTATTGTAATTTTCATCTCTGGAACTTTCATTTAGTTCTTTTTCTGTCTTTTATATCCTGCATTTTTCTCTCATTATATTCTTGAGAATATTGAACACATTTATAATAACTATTTTAAGTCTTTGTGTGATAACTCCATAATCTCTGTCACTTCTAGGTCTGTTTCTATTGACTGATTAGGCTTCACATCTTCTCGTTTTGTTGCATGTCTAGTAATTTTGTTTTAGATGCCAGTCAATGTGAACTTTAGATTTTCCTTTTTTTTTTTGAGATGGAGTCTCGCTCAGTCGCCCAGGCTAGAGTGCAGTGGCGCGATCTCGGCTCACAGCAACCTCTGCCTCCCCGGTTCAAGTGATTCTCCTGCCTCAGCCTCCCGAGTAGCTGGGACTACAGGTGCCTGCCACAAGGCCCGGCTAATTTTTTGTATTTTTCGTAGAGACAGGGTTTCACCATGTTAGCCAGGATGGTCTCGATCTCCTGACCTCGTGATCTGCCTGCCTCAGCCTCCCAAAGTGCTGGGATTACAGGCGTGAGCCACCATGCCCAGCCTTTAGATTTTCAAACTCTAGATTATCTTGTATTTCTTTAAAAACTATTGAAGTTATTTTCAGTCCTGCTTGATCTTTTCAAGTCTTGTTTTTAAGGCAGGTCTAAGTTAGTCTTTCCCATAGAACTAGTTTAGGCTCACTACTAAGGCAGTTTACTGACAGCCAATGGACTCAACACCGTCTTTCCCTCCTAGCCATGGAGGACGTAAATGATTCCTCACCTGTGAGCTCTGGACGTTGCTTCCCTTATAGCTCCCCAGTGCCTTTTATTTTCCCGGAATTTGCTGTTTGCAAACTAAGGAGTTTTGCCTTGGTCATGAGCAAATGGTTTCCAGTTGAAGACTCAGGAGAACCCTTATGGATCTTTCTGAGCTCTTTGCCTGAGTGATTTTCTCCTCTCCAGTACTCTGTCTCCTTTACTCAATGAACAAGACCAGGTTACTCAATGAACGAGGCCAGGTTACTTGATGAACAAAGCCAGGTTACTTAATGAACAAGGCCACCTGGCCTTGTTTTCCCTACCTTTGCCAAGACCACAGTCAGCCTTCAGGAGCCAATCTAGGTGCTTGGAGGACTCACATCTCCACTGTTCCCCACTTCCTAAGGATCACAGTCCTGCACTGTCTGCTGTTCAGTGCCTGTAAACAGTGTTATGTACTAGGGTTATTTTGCAGATAGATTGTTCAATACATGTTGTCTAATTTTCTAGCTGTTTTAGCTAGAAGTAGAAGCCTTGGTTTTATGTTTAATGATGATCTTTTTCTTAATTATGAAAATAAGTGTTCATTTTAGAACACATAGAAATCACATATAGACATAAAAAAATAAAAATCACATACAACACACAGAAAAACATAACCTTTTGGTGTATATCTTTCTGGTAGAGTCCCTATATGTGTATGAGTGTGAATATGTATGTATACATACACTGGTTTTTTAATTTTTAAAATTCTTTTTGATATATTCTATTTGTACCTATTTATTGGGTACATGTAAAATTTTGTTACACTCATAGAACTTTCTGGAGGGGTCCCTATGAATATATGTGCCTGTGTAATGATTAAGTTGGGATACTATGAATATATGTGCACATATAATGATCAAGTGGGGATACTATGAGTATATGTGCTTGTGTAATGATCATGTGAGGATACTATGAGTATATGTGCCTGTGTAATGATCAAGTTATATGTGCCTGTGTAATGATCAAGTCGGGATACTATGAGTATATGTGCCTGTGTAATGATTAAGTCGGGATATTAGGGTATTAGTCACTTGAGTACTTATCATTTCTATATGTTGTGTACATCCGAAGTCCTCTAGCTATTGAAAAAACAATGCATAATTGTTAACTATAGTCTCCCTGCTCTGCTATCAAACATTAGACCTTATGTTTTCTAATTGTGCATTTGCACTGTCCCCTTCGTGTGATAAGTTTTTTAGTTTCCATATATGAGAACATGTGATGTTTGTCTTTTTGTGCCTGGCTTATTTTACTTAACACAATGAACTTCAGTTTCATCATGTTGCTGCAAGTGACATGATTTCATTCTTTTTTATGGACAAATAATATTCCATGGTGTGTGTGTGTGTGTGTGTGTGTGTGTGTGTGTGTGTGTATCACATTTTCTTTATCCAATCATCTGTTAATGAACACTTAGACTGGTTCCATGTCTTTGCTGCTGTGAATAGTGCTGCAGTAAACCTAGGAGTGCCATGTATCCCTTTGAGTTTTTTTCCACTTTGGATAAATTCCCAGTAGTGGATTGCTGGATCATATGGTAGTTCTATTTTTAGGTGTTTTAGAAATCTCCATGCTGTTCTCCATAGTTCCTAAACTAACTTACATTCCCACCAATAATGTGTAAGAGTTCCCTTTTCTCCATATACTCACCAACATCTTCATGCTGTTCTCCCTAGTTCCTAAACTAACTTGCATTCCCACCAACAGTGTGTAAGAGTTCTCCTTTGTCCGTATACTCACCAACATCTGTTATTTTATTTCTTTTTAGTAATAGCCATTATAAGTGAGGTAAGATGATATCTCATTGTGGGTTTGATCTGCATTTCCCTGGTGATAAGTGATGCGGAACATTTTTTCATTTATGTATTGGCCATTTTTATGTCTTCTTTTGAGAAATGTCTATTCTCCTTTGATCATTTATTTTTTTTAATGGGATTACTTGTGTTTTTACTGTTGAGTTGTTTGAATTCCTTCCTTGTATATTCTGGATGTTAGTCCCCTGCTGGATGATTAATTTGCTAATATTTTCTCCCATTCAACTGGTTGTCTCTTCACTCTTGATTGTTTCCTTTGCTGTGCAGAAGCTTTTTATTTAATATAGTCCTATTTGCCTATTTTTGTTTTTGTTGCCTGTGCTTTTAAGGTCTTCACTGTAAAATCTGTGCCTAGATCAATGTCCTGAAGTGTTTCCCCTATGTTTTCTTCTGGTAGTTTTATAGTTTCAAATCTTATGTTTAAGTCTTTAATTTGTCTTGAGTTGATTTTTGTATATGGTGAGAGATAAAGGTCCAGTGTTGTTCTTCATATGGTCATCCAGTTTTCTCAGGACCATTTATTGAAGAGGGTGTCCTTTGCCCAGTGTATCTTCTTGATAACATTGTCAAAGATCAGTTGGTTGTAAATAGGTGCATTTATTTCTGGGCTCTCTATTCTGTTCCATTGGTCTACATATCTACTTTTATACCAGTACCATCCTGTTTTGGTTACTATATCCTTGTAATATATTTTGAAGTCAGGTAATGTGATGCCTCCAGCTTTGCTTCTTTTGCTAGGATTACTTTGGCAATTCTGGATCTTTTTTGGTTTCATATACATTTTAGGATCGTTTTTTCTATTTCTGTGAAAAATGACACTGGTGTTTTGACAGGGATTACATGGAATCTGTAGATTAGGGAATCATGGTTATTTTAATGATATTCTTTCAATTCATGTGCATGGGATAGCTTTCCAATTTTTGTGTCTTCTTCAATTTCTTTCATCAGTATTTAGTAGTTTTCCTTGGAGAGATCTTTTACCTCATTGATTAAAGTTATTCCTAGGTATTTTATTATTTTTTTTGGCTATCATAATGGGATTGTCTTCTGGATTTCTTGTTTGACTATATTGTTATTGGCGTATAGAAATGCCACTGATTTTTATGTTGATTTTTGTATGCTATAAATTAACTTCATTTGTTTATCAGTTCTAAGAGTTCTTTGGTGGAGTCTCTTGGTTTTTCTAGATATGAGGTCATGTCATCTGCAAAAAGGGGCAATTTGATTTCCTCCTTTCCAATTTGGATTTTTTTTTTCAAGGCGGAGTCTTGCTCTGTCGCCCAGGCTGGAATGCAGTGGAGTGATCTCAGCTCACTGCAACCTCTGCCTCCTGGGTTCAAGTGATTTTTCTGACTCAGCCCCCTGAGTAGCTGGGATTACAGGCACATGCCACCATGCCTGGCTAATTTTTGTATTTTTAGTAGAGATGGGGTTTCACCATGTTGGCCAGGCTGGTCTCAAACTCCTGACCTCAAGTGATCCACCCACCTTGGCCTCCCAAAATGCTGGGATTACAGGCATGAGCCACCATGCCTGGCCACTCAATTTGGATATCTTTTATTTCTTTCTCTTGCCTGATTGCTCTGGCTAGGAATTCCAGTACTATGTTGAATAGGAGTGATGAAGGTGGGCATCCTTGTCTTGTTCAAGTTCTAGAGGAAAGGCTTTCATTTTTTCCCATTCAGTATGATGTTAGCTGTGGGCTGATAATATACGGCCTTTTAATTTTGAGATGTGTCCCTTCTATGCCTAATTTGTTGACAGTTTTTCTCATAAAGGAATATTGAATTTTATCAAATGCTTTTTCTACATCTATTGAGATGATTGTGTGTTTTTTTTGTCTTTCATTCTTTTGATTTGATGTATCACATTTACTGACTTGTGTATGTTGAACCATCCTTGCATCCCTGGGTTAAATCCTACTTGATCATAGTGTATAATCTTTTTGATGTACTGATGAATTCAGTTTGATAGTATTTTGTGGAGGATTTTTACATCTATGTTCATCAGGGATATTGGCCTATAGTTTTCTTTTTTTAATTGTGTCCTTGTCTGTTTTGCTACCAGGGTAATGCTGGCTTTGTAGAGTAAGTTAGGGAGAATTCCCTCCTTCTCAATGTTTTGGAATCATTTGGGGAGTATTGGTACTAGTTCTTCTTTACACATTGGGTAGATTTGACAGTGAATCCATCTGGTCCTGAGCTTTTCTTTGTTGGTAGACCTTTTATTACTGATTCAATCTCACTGCTCATTATTGGTCTGTTAAAGTTTTCTGTTTCTTCCTGATTCAATCTTCATAGGTTGTACGTGTCCAGGAATGTATTCATTTCTTCTAGATTTTTCAGTTTGTTAATATAGTTGTTCACAAAAGTCTGATCTTTTGTATATCTGTGGTATATCAGTTGTAACATCTCCTTTTTTATTTCTGATTTTGTTTACTTGGGTCTTTTGTCTTGCTTTGGTTAGTCTAGCTAGTGGTATATCAATTTTGTTTATCTTTTTGAAGAAATAACTTTTCATTTCATTTATCCTTAATATTGTTTCTTCATCTCTATTTCGTAAAGTTCTGCTCTGATCTTTATTATTTTTCCTTCTGCTAATTTGGGGCTTGGAATGTTTTCACCTTTCTAATTGCTTGCAGTTCATTGTTAGGTTGTATATTTGAAATCTTTCTACTTTTCTAATGTCAGAGTTTATTGCTGTGAACTTCCCTGAGCACTGGTTCTGCTGTATCCCACAGAATTGGGTAGATCGTGTTTCTATTTCCCATTTGTTTCAATACTTCTTTATTGGCCCAGAGGTCATTCAGGAGCATGTTGTTTAATTTCTCTGTATCTTTACAGTTTTTAAACTTCCTCTTGGTATTGAGTTTTAATTTTATTCCATTTCTGGTCTGAGAAAATACTTGATATGATTTTGATTTTTAATATAATTCACTGAGACTTATTTTGTGACCTAACATATGGTCTGTGCTGGAAAATGTTCCATGTGCAGATGAGAAGAATGTGTATTCTGCAATTGTTGAATAAAATGTTCTGTAGATGTCTCTTAGGTCCCATTTGGTCTCAAGTCCAGTTTAAATCCAATGCTTCTTTGTTGACTCTCTGTCTAGAGGGTCTGTCTAATGCTGAGTAGGTGTTGAAAGTCCCCCACTATTATTGTATTGGAGTCTCTCTCTTTAGATCTAGTAATATTTGCTTTATAAATTTGGGTGCTCCAGTGTTGAGTGCTTATATATTTAGTCTTATTATATCATCTTGCTGGATTGATTTTTTTATCATTATATAATGACCGTCTTTGCCCTTTTTTACTGCTTTTGACTTAAAGTCTTCTGTTTTATCTGACATAAGTTGTAGCTATTTCTGCTTGTTTTGAGTTTTTGTTTGCATGGAGTATCTTTTAGATTCCTTTACTTTCAGTCTATTTGTTTAAAGTGCAGTCCATGTGTGCAATACCTGTAAAGTGCATTTCTTATAAGCAGCATATATTTGGATCATGCTTTTTATCCATTCAACCAGTCTATGCCTTTCAAGTAGAGAATTTAATCCATTTATATTCAAGGTTATTATTGATGTGTGAGGTTTTGTTCCTGTCATGTTGTTAGTTGTTTTCTGGTTTGTATTCATTTTTCCTTTCTTTTTATCTTATGGGTTGTTGTGGTTTGGTGGGTTTTATGGGTTGTGGTTTGGTGGGTTTTATGGGTTTTATGGGTTGTGGTTTGGTGGGTTTTATGGGTTGTGGTTTGGTCGTACCATTTGAGTTCTTTCTCTTCCTCATTTATGTGTTTGCTTTATGGGTAAGTCTTATATTTTCCTGTGTTTTTATGATGGTAAATGTCCTCTTTTCACTTCTAGGTAGGACTCCCTTGAGCTTTTCTTGTAGGGCCATTCTAGTGGTGATGAATTTCCCCAGTGTTTATCTAGGAAAGACTTTATTTCTCCTTTTCTTATTGAAGATAATTTTGCTGGATATACTATCCTTAGATAGCAGGGTTTTTTTTTCTTTGAGTACTTTGAATATGAATATAGAATCTTATTCTCTCCTGGCCTGTAAGATTTCTACTGAGAAACCCACTGTTAGTCTGCTGGGGTTTCCTTTGTAGATGACTAGATTCTATTCCCTTGCTCCTTTAGAATTTTCACTTTGTCTTTGAACAATTTGACTATAATGTGCCATGGAGAAGACCTTTTTCATTACATGTGCTTGGGGATCTCTGCGCCTCCTATATCTGGATGTCTAAACTCTTGCTAGGCTTGGGAAGTTTTCATTTATTATTTCATTAAATAGATTTTCTAATCTTTTTGCCTCTGGAATGCTGATTAATATTTGTTCTCTTTTTGCCTCTGGAATACTGATAAATATTTGGCCACTTTATGTGTCCCATATGTCACAAAAGCTCTGCTCATTCTTTTAAATTCTTTTTTCTTCATTTTTTTCTGACTGGGTTATTTCGAAAGATTTGTCTTCAAGTTCTGAGATTCTACTGCTGTATCTAGTTAATTGTTGAAGCTTTCAAATGTGTTTTGTATTTCATTTAGTAAGTTCTTCACCTGCATAATTTCTCTTTGGTTCTTTTTCATGATGTTATCTCTTTGGTAAATTTCTCATTCATGTGCTGGATTGTTTTTCTGATTTCTTTGCATTTTTTATTATTATTCTCTTGTATCCCACTGAGCCACTTTAAAAATCTATATTTTAAATTCTTTTTCCAGGATTTTGTAAGTTTGTTTTTTGTTGGGGTCTATTGCTGGAGAATTATGATGTTCCTTTGGGAGTGTAATATTTCCTTCCTTTATTCTGTTTCATGTTTCCTTATGTTGATATCTGCAAATCTGCTTTAATAGTCACTTCTTCCCATTCTTTGAGTTTGCTTTCATAGGGCAGGATTTTTCCTGTAAATGTATCTGTGGTGCTGGTTGGATAGGGCCCTTTGGCTTTGATTCTGGGTGCATGCAGTAGTGTCATCTCCATATTTCCTCTTTAGTTGTAAACAACGTCAGTGGTGTCTGTGATTTCCTTTGTGGCTTAGGGTGTGGTTATTAGTGGAGGCTGTGGTGAGGCTTTGCTGGAGACTGGAATCCCAGGTGGGGCCAGTCTTCAGCCCCCAGTGGTGGCAGTGGGGCACTGAGCATGCCTGTCCTTGGGACCCAAGGGGGTATATCCTGGCACTGGTGGTAGCAGGTCCAGGTGGGCAATTTTGGGGCTTCCAGGTAGCTTACTTGGATGCCAGTAGTGATAGTGGTGGACCAGGTGAGTGGGTGGTTCTTGGGCCCCTGGTCAGCCAGCATGGCATGGGTGATGACAGTGGCAGGACGGCCCTCTGGGTCCCAAGCAGTGCATGCTGGTGCTAGTGGTGGCTGCAATGGGCTGGGCAGGCCAGTGTCTAGGCCCGCAGGTGGTACATGCAGGTAGGCGCCAGCTGTGGTAGTAGCAGCAGGGTGGGTGGGCCCAACCTCAGGACCCCAGGAGAAGTATTCAGGTGCTGACAGTGATGAACTGGGATGGGCAATCGCCTGGCACCCAGACTGCATGCTCTGGCATGGGGTGAGGGCACAGATGGCCAGGCAGGCTTGTGCTCAGGCCCCCCAGTGATGTGTGCAGGCAGCAGCTATGGTAGGCTGGGGCAGGGTCATCCCCAGCCACCCCCTCCCCCCACCCCCCGTGGAATGCTTGGTTTGGGGGCAGTGGCGACCATGCTGTGGCCTTCCACTGGGGAGAGCAGGACCCCCTTCAGTGGTGGAAGCCTAGGCAGGTGGGTGGAGAATGTGCTGCCATGTACACCTCAGTCCTGGCACCACCTGCACCTCAGTCCAAGCTGTGGCAGCCTGCGCCTCACTCATGCCTCAGCCTGGCGCCATTGAGCCCCAGGACACTGCCTCAGTCCACTGGGGGCGGGACTCCAGCACGGCACCTTGCTGTAGCTGCTTAGATCTCAGGGAGCATGTGGGACCCCCGAGACTCCCCCCTCCCTTGGGCAGTGCCATTGCACAATCTCCCGGCAGCACCCTGTTAGGTCAGGACCTGGGTGGTCAAGGGGGCTCTCATGGCTGAGACTGCAGGAGTCCGCGGTGGGAATGTGGGCTGCTGATGGTCCCTCCTTTACCCTTTCCCTGCACTGGGGGGTCTGTCCCAGCCCCCACAGTCCTAGGGCAGCAGCGGCCTTGCTCCCCTCTCTTCTTTGCTGTAGGAGTGTCCGGCCACTTTTCTGCTGAAATCGTGTTCCCTCTTGGACGATCTAGTCAGAACGTGATGATTTACTATTTTGCTTCTTCTTAGTGAAGGAGGCAAATAACTAATGCCTCTAGTTAGCCCTCTTGGAGTCCCTCTCCCCTGTACCTTTTTTTTTTTTTAAATAAAAATAAGATGATATTGTACATACTATTTTACAGTCTGATTTTCCTTTAATCAGTTTCCACATCACTAAAGTCTGAGACCATCTCTCTCAGCTCTTTATTCATGAACCCCTTCATCTACCATCCTCCCCACTTCTGTCTTTCTTACCCTAATTATTTTGCAAAACTTCTCTGTAGAGTCAATTCCACTCCTCAACCACGCCAGACATTGCAGTGTACACAAAGGAGCTAGAGGCCATGGTCTGCGTGCTTGAGGAGCTCAGGATCCCACTGGGAGAAGACAGAGGAACGCGTGGCTGTCTGGAGGGCAACAGCAATGTGCAGGTGGACACCTGACTGGCTGGGATGAGCTGAAGACACATAGAGTGGATGCCAGCGTGAGAAGACTTGTTAAAAAAACTAAAAAAGAATCACAGACCCAAACAATTAACTCTGGACTCTCACAAATGTCACCTTTTAATTAACTTTTCAGCTATTTAAAGCTTTGACTGATTTGCTGGTCAGTTTTTCTCTCATTTTAGAAAGGATTGTTTTGCCTGGCTTGAGCTGTAAAGCCTGCCACTGTCCCGTGGCGAAGGTCGGCAACACAGATTCAGAATGCTGCTAACAATGTGTTCACTCAAAATGCAAAGCGAAGATCACTCATCCTGTGTGGTGCAATATTTTGGTAACAGGCAGTTACTAGGACTCCCAGAGGTATGAAAGGGAGAATTTTTCTTGTGGGATGGTTGTCACAGAGGGGGAAACAAATCCCCATTATGTGAGAGGTGAAATAAGGTAAATGGCTAATATTGAGAAGTCTTCTCTTTTGGGGGGCTGTATTTTTTTTTTTTTTTTTTTGAGTCAGAGTCTCGCTCTGTTGCCCAGGCTGGAGTGCAGTGGTGCAATCTCGGCTCACTGCAAGCTCTGCCTCCCGGGTTCACACCATTCTCCTGCTTCAGCCTCCTGAGTAGCTGGGACTATAGGCGCCCGCCACCACACCCGGCTAATTTTTTGTATTTTTAGTAGAGACGAGGTTTCACTGTGTTAGCCAAGATGGTCTTGATCTCCTGACCTCGTGATCCACCCGCCTCAGCCTCCCAAAGTGCTGGGATTACAGGCGTGAGCCACCGTGCCTGGCCGGGGGGCTGTATTCTTTAATATGCCAATTACATTTCTGTATTTTTTATTACTCAGATGATTTCACATTTTTTATCCTATTCATCAGATATTTCTATGTATAAATCACAAACATTTAAACTTATAAATATGTCTGGGTCTACTCCTGGGCTCTTTCTGTCCCCTTGGTCTATCCTGAGCCAACACCACACTGTAGATACTGGGCAGGTCCTGCCCACCACACTGTAGATATTGGGCAGGTCCCCCCACCGCACTCTAGATATTGGGCAGGCCCCCCCACCACACTCTAGATATTGGGCAGGTCCCCACCATACTCTAGATATTGGGCAGGTCCCCACTGCACTCTAGATATTGGGCAGGTCCCCACCACACTCTAGATATTAGGCAGGTCCCCACCGCACTCTAGATACTGGGCAGGTCCCCGCCACACTCTAGATACTGGGCAGGTCCCCACCGCACTCTAGATATTGGGCAGGTCCCCACCACACTCTAGATATTGGGCAGGTCCCCCCACCACACTCTAGATATTAGGCAGGTCCCCACCGCACTCTAGATACTGAGCAGGTCCCCACCACACTCTAGATATTGGGCAGGTCCCCACCACACTGTAGATACTGGGCAGGTCCCCACCACACTCTAGATATTAGGCAGGTCCCCACCACACTCTAGATACTGGGCAGGTCCCCACCACACTCTAGATACTGGGTAGGTCCCCACCACACTCTAGATATTAGGCAGGTCCCCACCGCACTCTAGATACTGGGCAGGTCCCCACCACACTCTAGATATTAGGCAGGTCCCCACCACACTCTGGATACTGGGCAGGTCCCCACTACACTCTAGATATTGGGCAGGTCACTGCCGCACTCTAGATACTGGGTAGGTCCCCACCGCACTCTAGATATTGGGCGGGTCCCCACCACACTCTGGATACTGGGCAGGTCCGCACCACGCTCTAGATATTGGGCAGGTCCCCTCACCACACTCTAGATATTGGGCAGGTCCCCACCGCACTCTAGATATTGGGCAGGTCCCCACCATACTCTCCTTCAGGAATGTCTTAGCTACTCTTGGTTCTTTGCCTTTCAACAGGAATTTTAAAATTCATCCAATTACACAAAATCCCTTTTGTGATTTTGATTGAAATCACACTGGGCGCATATACCAATTTGGGAGAAAGTAGCATGTTTGTGATCTTCAATCTTCCTAGCCATTAATGTATTTATCTATTTTAGAGTATCCTTTAGTGGTCTTCAGAAAGTTTCAAAATTTTCTCTGTACTGGTCTTGCAAATAATTTGTTAGACATTGCAGAGTTTCCAGAGGTACATCTTCACACTCTTTTTCATTTTTTGCTTAATACCAAATGGCCAGGGGGCTAAAGAGATGTTTGGCCAAAACTGTGACCAAGGCTGAATATCAGAAAACTAAATAAATGTCTGAAACACCAGAATAAATATTAATTTTTATTATAATTTTTATTTTATGCAAAACATTTCAATTTTGTTACTAAAATTTTAGTATCAAAATTTTGTTTGATGTTACGATGTAGGAACAGTCGATTCCCAGAAGTGACAGTTGCTTGTGCCCTGGCAGTTACCACAGTGCACATTTGCAATGCCTTTACTTTCAAATTAGGTAAAAAACGAAAGGCAAGATATTTTTGAGGTGTATCTTTTTTTCTCTAAAACTTTTGTCTTCACATTTTTTATGTATTTTCAATTTGTTTGTATGTTTAGTTTTAAAGACAGATTGTTGCTCTGTCATCCAGACTGGATGCAGTGACATGAAAATAGCTCATTGCAGCCTTGAACTCTCAAGCTCATGGGCTCCAGTGATCCTCCCACCTCAGCCTCCCAAGTAACTAGAACTACAGGTGTGCACCACCACACCCGGCTTATTATTATTATTGAGACAGGGTCTCACTATGTTGCCCAGGCTGATTTCGAACTCCTGGTCTCAAATAATCCTCCCACTTGGGCCTGCCAAATTGCTGCAATTATAGGTATGAACCACCATCAAACTTATTTATTTGTCTATTTTTAATTGAGAGATAATTGTGTATATTTATGGGGTACAATGTGATGGTTTGATCTACATATACATTGTAGAAAGACTCTATCAAGCTAATTAGCATGTCCACCACCTCACCAACTCATCATTCTTTTTTACTGTGAGAATGCTAAAAGCCTATTCTTTTAGCAATTTTGAAGCATACATTATTATTAACTGTGGTCACCGTGCAGTGCAGTGGATCACTAAAACTCATTCCTCACTGAAATGTTGTACACTTTGATCAGCATTTCCCTTTTCCCCATCCTTCTCCTTCCCCACTTCACCCCTCAGCCTCTGGTAACCACCATTCCACTCGCTGTTTCTCTGTGGGATTGACTTTTGAAGATTCCACATATAATTGAGATCATGCAGTATTTGTCTTTCTGTGCCTGGCCTATTCAAAGTAGCATAATGTCCTCCAGATCCATCTGTGTTTTTGAGAACGGCAGAATTTCCTTCTTTTTTTAAGGCTGAGTAGTATTCCATTTTGCATGTGCACCACGTTCTCTTTATCCATTCATCCATCGATGGGTGCTGAGGTTGCTTCCGCATTTCAGCTACTGTGAACGGTGCTGCGGACGAACCCGGGAGTGCAGACGTCTCTTTGACGTGCTGATTTTAATTCCTGTGGCTCTACAGATGGCTCCTGACTTATAATGGTTTGACTTACAGTCTTTCAACATTACGAAGGTGCAGAAGTGATACACATTCAGTATTATTGGGGCTCTGTCCCAATTGTACATCAAGGGGCAACTGTACACCCAGAGGCAGGATTGCTCGATCACATGGTAGTTCTAGTTTCAGTTTTTTGAGGAACCTCCATTCTCTTCTCCATAGAGGCTGTGCTAATTTACAGTCCCACCAACAGTGTACAAGGGTTCCCTTGCTACACATCCTCACCAACACTTGTTATCATTCATCTTTTTAAAATAATAGCCATTCAAATAAGTGTGAGGTGATACCTCATTGTGGTTTTAATTTTTATTTCCCTGATGACTAGAAATGTTGAGCATTTAAAAATATTCCGTTGGCCATTTGTGTGTCTTTTTTTTTTTTTTTGAGACAGAGTCTTGCTCTGTCACCCATGCTGGAGTGCAGTGGTGCAATCTCAAACTTCACCTCCTGGGTTCAAGTGATTCTCCTGCCTCAGCCTCCCAAATAGCTGGGATTACAGATGCACCACAACACTTGGCTAATTTTTGTATTTTTAGTAGAGACAGGGTTTCGTGATGTTGGCCAGGCCGGTCTTGAACTCCTGAGCTCAAGTAATACACCTGCCTTGGCCTCCCAAAGTGCTGGGATTACAGGCATGAGCCACTGTGCCTGGCCATGTGTGTCTTCTTTTGAGAAATGTCTGTTAATGTCGTTTGCCCATTTTAAAATCAGGTTATTTGTTTTTTTGGTATTGAGTTGTTTGACTTTGTTATATTTTTGAGTATTAAGCCCTTATCAGATATATGGTTTATAAATATTCTATCCTCATTTGTGGGTTGTCTCCTCATTTTATTGTTTCCTTTATAAATGACATTTTAAACAAATTACATTTTCTTTCTTTTTTTTTTTTTTTTTGAGACGGAGTCTCGCTCTGTCACCCAGATTGGAGTGTAGTGGTGCGATCTTGGCTCACTGCAAGCTCCGCCTCCTGGGTTCACGCCATTCTTCTGCCTCAGCCTCTCCGAGTAGCTGGGACTACAGGCGCCTGCCACCACGCCCGGCTAATTTTTTTGTATTTTTAGTAGAGACGGGGTTTCACCGTGGTCTCGATCTCCTGACCTCGTGATCCTCCTGCCTCGGCCTCCCAAAGTGCTGAGATTACAAGCGTGAGCCACCGCGCCCGGCCACAAATTACATTTTCTATTTGTTGTTAGTATATAGATATGCAATTGAATTTTGCATATTTGTTTTATACCTAGCAAATACGACAATTTTAAATAATTTTGACCATTTGTCTATGTATTTTGGAGAGTCTTTATGAAACTACCATAACAGCTATACATGACAATTTTGTCTTTTCCTTCGCAGAGTTATACTTTGTCTGGCTTTTCTTGTTTCAGTGCAGTGGAAGGGTCTCAACAATGCCGAATAGAAGTCTAGCTACCAGGCATCTTTGTCTTGCTTCAGACTTTTAAAGAGATTGCTTCTTAACATTATTTCATTCATTACTAAGTTTGCTGAGTTTTGCACAGATAGCCTGGGAACAGAAAATTGCAAACCCCATATTCCTTGATTCAATGAGTCTTATATACTATTATTTGGCCTGGCTCCAAAAAAATCAAGTGCATGCCAGAGATTAGGGGCCTTTTATTAGCACTTGATATAAAAAATCTTGGGAAGGTGAAGATTTTTGACTCAGGTAGGCTAAGAAATCAAGGATAAAGCTTGGAAATATTTGTGAGACATTTGAAGATGCTGAGACTATAAATATTTATTTTTAATTAAAAAAAAACTGTGGGAAAATACATATAACATAAAATTTACCATGTTAACCACAGTTTTGTGGTTTTAAATACATCCATTGTTTTGCAATCATCACCAATATTCATCTCCACAGCTCTTCTTATCTTGTAAAACTGAAACTCTGTACCTATCAAACATTAACTTCCCATTCCTGTCTGTCCCCGGCTCCTAGCTACACCATTCTGCTTTCTGAACCTATTAATTTGACTACTTTAGGTGCCTCTTCTAAGTGGAATCATACAGTATTTGTTTTTTCATCTTTTTTGTCTGGTTTATTTCAGTTAGCAGTGTCTTCAAGGTTCATCCGTGTTGTCGTGTGTGTCAGAATTTCCATCCTTTTTATGTGTATTAGGGTTATCCTGGGAAACCTAACCAGGAGGATAGCTATCCATATCTAAATCTACATCTATAGAGAGAGATTTGTTATGGGAATCGGCTCCGGTGACTATGGAGGCTGAGAAGTCCCACTATTTGCAAGTTGGAGAACCAGGAAAGCTGGTGATACAGGAGCGCAGCCTGAGTCCGGGTTCCCAGCGTTGGTTCTTACACTTTCTCCTGGCTTTCAGGGCTCCCTTGGGGCAGCAAGTGCCTGGAGCTGCCTATCCACCACCTTACTGAGGACACTTCCGTGCTTTCTTCTGGTTCAAATTTGCATGGTGTATCTTTTCCCATCCTCTTACCTTTTCACTGCCTATATCACCACATTTCAAGTCAATTTATTGTAGATAGAATACGATTTGGTCATTTTTAGGTATTCTGACAATCCCTCCTTTCATTGGTGTGCTTAGATGCTTTATATTTAGTGTAATTATTGGTACATTTGGATTTAAGACTGTGATTTCATTCATCGTTTTCTGCTGTTCCCTGTTCTCTATTCACCTGTTTCCCCTTTTCATCTTATTTGAACATTTTAAATATTCCATTTTAATTTATTGTGATTCTTAAACTCCATCTCTTTGTACAGTTTTTTAAGGACTGCTATGGGGACTGGAATGTGCATATTTAGCTTTTCACAGTCAAGTTAAAATCACCATTTTAACATTTTAAATGGAATGCAGAAAGTTCATTACTACATAGGGCACTTCACTCCTTCTCCTTTATGTTATATTTATCTTGTATGTTACATCTACATACCTTGAAAAAACAAATCAGACAATGTTGTAATTTTTGCTTTCACCTGCCAAACATTTTAGAGAATGCAAGAGAAGGCTCACTTACAGTAGCCCCTCTCATCCAGGCCAAACATCTTAGAGAACACAAGAGAAGACTCGTTTACAATAGCCTTCTCATCCAAGTTTTTTCTCGTCCAGATTTTTGCTTTCTATGGTTTTAGTTATCTGGGGTCAACCATGGTCCAAAACTATTAAATGGAAAATTTTAGAAACAAAGAATTCATAAGCTTTAAATCGCATGCCTGAGTGTGTGATCAAATTTCACACCATCTTCCTCCATCCCACCTGGGATGTGAATTGTCCTTTTGCCCAGCGTATCCATGCTGTATACGCTACCCATCCGTTAGTCCCTCAGCTGCCACCTTGGTTATCAGATCAACCATTGCAGTATCCCAGGGCTTGTGTTCCAGTAACCCTCATTTTACTTAATCACGGCCCCAAAGCACAAGAGCAGTGATGCTGGCAATTCAGATAGACACACCAAAGACAAGCAGTAAAATGCTTCCTTTCAGTGAAAAAGTAAACACTTTTTACTTAATAAGGCAGGAAAAAGTTATATGCTGAGATTCCTAAGATCTTATGGTAGGAACAAATCTTCTATTCATGAAATTATGAAGATGAAAAAAGAAATTCATATTAGTTTTGCTGTTGCACTTCAAACTGCAAAAGTTACAGCGAGGCTGGGCGCGGTGGCTCAGGCCTGTAGTCCCAGCATTTTGGGAGGCCGAGGCAGGCAGATCATTTGAGGTCAGGAGTTCAAGACCAGCCTGGCCAACATGGCGAAACCCCATCACTACTAAAAAATACAAAAATTAGCCTGGCATGGTGGCACACACCTGTAGTCCCAGCAACTCAGGAAGCTGAGGCAGGAGAATCACTTGAACCCAGGAGGCAGGGGTTGCAGTGAGCTGGTAAATGCTTAGCTAAGATGGAAAAGGCATTACATTTGTAGATAGAAGATGTGAACAAAATCGTGTTCCCATGGACAGCAGTCAGGCTTTTTAATTTTTATTATTATTTTTTTTTGAGATGGAGTCTCACCCTGTCTCCCAGGCTGGAGTGCAGTGGCGCAATCTCAGCTCACTGCCAGCCCCGCCTCCCAGGTTCACGCCATTCTCCTGCCCCAGCCTCCTGAATAGCTGGGGCTCCAGGCACCTGCCACCATGCCCAGCTAATTTTTTGTATTTTTAGTAGAGACGGGATTTCACCGTGTTAGCCAGGATGGTCTCCATCTCCTGACCTCATGATCCGCCCGTCTCAGCCTCCCAAGGTGCTAGGATTACAGGCGTGAGCCACCATGCCCAGCTGGAGACGGTCCAGATTCTTTCTAACGTTATTTCCTTCTGCTTCAAGAACTCCAATTATCACTTCTTCAGGAACAGGTTTGTTGGCAATGAATTCTCTCAGTTTTGCTTCATCTGAGAATGTCTTTATTTCATCTTAATTTTTGACAGATATTTTTCACTGGATATAGAATTCTAGGATGACAGCCCTTTTCTTTCAGCACATTAAAAATGTTCCATTTCCTTCTGGCTTCCATGGTTTCTGAGGATAAATGGACAATCATTTGAAAGCTTGTTACCCTATAAGTAATACGTCATTTTACCCTGGTTACTTTCAAATTTTTTGTCTTTGTTTTTAGCTGTTTAGTTATGATGTGTCTGAGTGTACATTTCTTTAGGTTTATCATATTTTGAGTTCACTGCACTTTCTAAACCTAAAAAGACACTGAGATTTAGATTTTTGTCACATGGAATTTTTCAGCCATCATTTCTTCAAATGCTGCTTTTTGTATCATACGCTTTCTTCACTTCTTCTGGGACTCTGGTAGCATGAATGTTAGACATTTTGATGTTGTCCTATGAGTCCCTGAAGCTGTCATTTTTTCAATCTTTTTCTGTCTCTGTTTAGGTTGGATAATTTCTGCTGGTCCTTCTTTAAGTTTACTGTCTCTTTCCTCTGTCATTTCCATTCTTCTGTTGAGACTATCCATTGAGTTTTAAATTTTTCCATGATTGTATTTTGTTAAACTTTTTTCCATTTGGTGTTGGGAAAGGCAGTCACATGCATGAAGTGCTTTGACCCCCTTTAGGCTGCATAAAGATGAGCACTGGGCCTGGAATACTTCCTTACCACGAGATAACGAGCCCATGCAGCCTGTGTTGGGCTCATCACCTTGGGTGGGAATATCTTTCCCTTTTTCAAGATCCATGTGTGCTTTCTAATTTAATTTAATTATTTATTTATTTTTTTGAGACAGAGTTTTGCTCTTGTCGCCCAGTACCTCCACCCAGCCCAGTGTCCCCACCCAGCCCAGTACCCCCGCCCAGCCCAGTACCCCCACCCAGCCCAGTGTCCCCACCCAGCCCAGTGCCCCCGCCCAGCCCAGTGTCCCCACCCAGCCCAGTGCCCCCACCCAGCCCAGTGTCCCCACCCAGCCCAGTGCCCCCACCCAGCCCACTACCCCCACCCAGCCCAGTGCCCCCACCCAGCCCACTACCTCTGCCCAGCCCAGTGCCATCTCCTAGCCCAGTGCCCCCGCCCAGCCCAGTGCCATCTCCTAGCCCAGTGCCCCCGCCCAGCCCAGTGTCCCCGCCCAGCCCAGTGCCCCCACCCAGCCCACTACCCCTGCCCAGCCCAGTGCCCCCACCCAGCCCAGTGCCGCCCAGCCCAGTGCCCCCACTCAGCCCAGTGCCATGGCTCCTCCACGTGGAGAGGAAGGTCTGGCTGCCCCACAGTTTAAGCTCCTGTGGGTGGGTCCTTCTGGCTGTTGTTGCCACTGCTGCCACCACAGAATTACTTAGGGATTAGGATGTGGGCGAATATATACATATATACATATTTGTAATGGGAAATTTCTGAGTGTTAGGAGACCCCTTTCTAATGACTCAACCCAAAACTTGAGGGCATCTGGGGCCATCTGTATCCATACCCTGTAGTCTAGACTTTAGGCTGTATTGAGTCTAGGTTGGATGACGCTGAAGGAAAACATGGTAAACTCACTGCCAGTTCATGATATTTAAAATTCTGTTCTTCTTCCCAACATACCTGTTACTACTTACTGTTCAGAGACTTCCATTAGCTGCTCCATGCATCATATTCAGGTTCTTTAATAGCTGCTGCATTTAGTGGGAAAGACAGGAAGGAGAGTTCTGTTAGAACAGGAACTGGGATTCGACGGCCTTCACTCTCACATCCAGTCACAGCTGCCGTTTTAATATGTCACATGAAATGTGGAAACTCCACAGTCACATAGGTCAGTATTTCTCCCGCCCACATCCTTTGTGGTATTGTTGTTAGACATATTTTATTTACACTTATTGTGAACTCCACAAGGTAATGTTGTAGTATTTGCTTTAAAGAGTCACATGCAGTATAAAAGAATTAAAGGCAATAAAGCAAAAAACATATTTTGTATTTAGCCAGATATTTACCATTTCTTATGCTCTTTATTCACTTCTAAGGATCCACATTTTCATCTCATATCAACTCCTTTCATTCTGAAAGAAATTCTTTTATTATTTCATGTTGTGAGAGTTTACTGGTGACAAATTGTTTTCTTTGACATGAAAACATCTTTCTTTCTTTCTTTTTTTCGAGAAGGAAAACACGGTAAACTCACTGCCAGTTCAGTGATTGAGTGAGTGATTGATTTTTGACACAAAGTCTTACTCTGTCGCCCAGGCTGGAGTGCAGTGGCATGATCTTGGCTCACTACAACCTCCACTTCCCAGGTTCAAGCAATTCTCCTGCTTCAGCCTCCTGAGTAGCTGGGACTATAGGCGTGTGCCACCACACCCAGCTAATTTTTGTATTTTTAGTAGAGACGGGATTTGACCATGTTGGCCAGGCTGGTCTCCAACCCCTGACCTCAAGTGATCCAGCCACATTGGCCTCCCAGAGTGCTGGGATTATAGGCGTGAGGCACTGCGCCCGGCCTGCTATTCGTCTCCTGAATTACAATTTCAAAGCTGTTTTATATTTTTAGATCCTGTCAAGGGTGGTGTGTTCTCGCTCTCTCTCCTCATTTTCCAGGCAGACACGCTGCTGGTTACAGGTGAGCTGTCGTGCCTTCAAGATTCATCCTTCTGTTTATGCTGCCACTTGGCTAAAAATCTATTTTAATTCTTTTCATTTGATTTCATTTTCATTTTATGGAGAAAATTGTAGCCGCCGTAAATAACGACTGAATCTTCTATTTTCATTTCCCTTCCTGTTGGAAGATCCTGTCTTTTGCTGTTTACTCTTCACCGGAAGCCCCTGCCCCGGCCGACCCCCTAAGCCTCCCCAGACCACGCCATGGCTGCCTGAGGATGGAGGCGTGGCTTGGTGGGGGGTGTTTCACACAGTAGGGTCGTCTCATTTATTTCTTCTCCAACTCGACCAGTTCGTGCAAAATGGCCAAGAAGAGCACACCCTGACAACAAAGCTTTGGAAGAGGTTTTTATGTAAAAGCAGTAAGGAAGGCTTCACCCGAGACTCTTGCTGAAAATAGATGAGGTGGAACTAATTCTAGTGCTGGATTCTTGGTTGTGGTAAGAACAAAGTTGAACAGAGTTTTATTTTAAAATTATTCAGTGAAAGTACAATGAAAATAATCTAAGTTTTCTTGGCTGAAATGGCAAACTAAGGAATTAAGGTAATTACATGGATAATTCAAATCAAAATTTGCACTTGGAACATCTGGATAATTAACTACAAAATCAAGGTTTTCTTTTCTTGAATTACCTGCAAAGTTGTTTAATCTTCCATTTCAACTTTATGTATGTAACAGTGGTCTAGGCAAGAATATTTTTTAGAAGAAACCAGTAGAGAAATAGGAAAAGTATCTGAAGAGGTAATTCACAGAAGAAATTCAAATAGCCAATATACATATGGAAATAAACTATACCTCAATATTAGGCTGGGAAATCAAAGTGAAAGAAATGATTAATATGATTTTTTAAACCTATCAGATTAACAAACATTAAAAAAAATTAATATCCAATGTTGATAAGCCTGTGGTGAAGTAAGTGTTCTTATCTACCATTGGAGGGACTGTACATTAATTCACATGATTTGGAGTGTGGGATAGATGGCAACATGGCATCCGTCAACACCCTCCACCTGGAAGTCTGCAGCAATCTCACCTGAGACTGTGGCTCACGTCTGCATACAATAGGATATTATTTATACTTAAAAAGAACTTATTTTGCAAGAAAATATTGAGGTGAGAATTCTGTAGGTACTCTTTAAATAATAGTACATGAGTTCAATAGTTAGGTTTTTTATGACCCAGTTAATGATTTCTTTTCCTATTTGTATTAAAGGGTGTGGGATGTGTGGGTGAGTTGAAATGTGTTTGTAGTATTAATATATAGGTAGGTTTGTGGAATACTATGCAGCCATAAAAAAGAATGGGTTCATGTCCTTTGCAGGGACATGGATGAAGCTGGAAACCATCATCCTCAGCAAACTACCACAAGGGCAGAAAACCAAACACCACATGTTCTCACTCATAGGTGGGAATTGAACAATGATGGACAGAGGGCGGGGAACATCACACTCCGGGGCCTGTTGGAGGGTGGGGGCTGGGGGAGAGATAGCATCAGGAGAAATACCTAATGTAAACGATGAGTTGATGGGTGTGGCAAACCAACATGGCACATGTATACTTGTGTAACAAACCTGCACATTGTGCACATGTACCCTTGAACTTAAAGTATAATAATAATAATAATATATATATTATATATATATATATATAGGTAGGTTTAATGTTATATAGTTGTGATTAATGGGTCATTGAAATATGAGTCTTTGTTAATTGTTTGGATTTTCTGACAGACCTTTGTGGCAGGTCTTGGGTGCCCTCCTCATCATGTATGTGTTCTGCCTTTTATTCTTATGGTAATGCTGTTTCTGTGTAAAAGACTTTCTTTTAGCTCGGTGTGGTGGCTCACACCTGCAATCCCCGCTACTCGGGAAGCTGAAGTGGGAGGATCACTTGAGCCCAGGAGGTCAAGGCTGCAGCGAGCCATGACCGGCATCACTGCACTCCAGCCTGGGCAGCAGAGCGAGACCCTGTCTCAAAAAAGTCAATTTTATTCTCTTTGCTATTAAAGAATCAGAGTCAATTTATGTCTGTAAAATTTATCGTGTACTCTCATATGGATTATTATCTCCATCTGTCACCCGTTTATCATTATTTCTGGCTGTTTTCACAGTTCACTTTGAATTAAGGAGGGAGACCTGTGAGGGCCCAGTAAGTCGTGTTTGAGCCGAGGGAGAAAGAATTCAGTCTCAGCATCAAGTATGATGACAGCTGTGGGTTTTGCCTTAAGCAGGCTGGGAAAAGAAGGAAGGAAATTCCAACGCAGGTTACAACACGGATGAATCTTGAGGACGTCGTGCTGAGGTGAATTAAGCCAGACACAGAAGGACAAAGGGGCAAACACTACATGATTCCACTCACAGGAGGTCCCTGGAGTTGCGTGAGATGCACAGAGAAAGTGGAAGGGTGGGTGCCTGGGGCTGGGGAAGGTGGGCAGGGAGCTGGTGTTTAATGGGACAGAGCTTCTGCTTGGGAAGACAGGGCCCTGGGGATGATGGTGGTGATGGTCGCACAGTAGTGCGTGTGTGCTTGGTGCCACTGAACTGTTCGCTTAAAAGTGGTTAATTTTATGTTATATGTGGTTTGTTTTTCATTTTTGAGACGGAGTCTCACTCTGTTGCCAGGCTGGAGTACAGTGGTACAATCTCAGCTCACTGCAACCTCCGCCTCCTGGGTTCAAGTGATTCTCCTGCCTCAGCCTCCTGAGTAGCTGGGACTACAGGCACCCACGGCCATGCCCGGCTAATTTTTTTTTTTTTTTTTTGAGACAGAGTCTCACTCTGCCACTCAGGCTGGAGTGCAGTGGCGCAATCTCGACTTAGTGCAACCTCCACCTCCCAGGTTCAAGTGATTCTCCTGCCTCAGCCTCCCGAGTAGCTCAGGTTACAGGCAAGTGTCAGCACGCCCAGTTAATTTTTGTATTTTTAGTAGAGATGGGGTTTCACCATGTTGACCAGGCTGGTCTCGAACTCCTGACCTCAGGTGATCTGCCCTCCTTGGCCTCCCAAAGTGCTGGGATTACAGTCATGAGCCACCACACCTGGCCTGTTATGTGTATTTTATCACAATAAAAATAACAACTAATGGAAATAAGAGTTATAAATCCTTGGCATAAAACAAATTCAAAAAATATAAAAAGTGTAAAGTGACAAGTGAGGTGCTCCAATTCTCCCATCCTTCCGCCATGTGACACTGACACGTGCGATCAGTTAGAAGTTAACCTCTTTAGACTTCTCCTGTGTGCTCATGTGCACATGCACGCACAACACACACAGACACATACATGCACAGACACAAACACACACACACATACATGCACAGACACAAACACACACACAGACACATACATGCACAGACACACAGACACATACATGCACAGACACAGACACATACATACATGCACAGACACGAACACACACAGACACATGCACAGACACACACATGCATGCAGACACATACATGCACTCACAAACACACAGACACATGCATGTACAGACACACAGACATGCACAGGTACAAACACACTCAGATATACACGCACACGCAAACACAGAGAGACACATACATGTATGCACAGACACATGTGCACACATGCACAGGCACATGCACACACATGCATGCACACATACATACATGCACAGACACACAAACACACATACGCAGACACATACATACATGCACACACACCACAGTTTTTTGTTTAAAATTTAGGTTACATATTATTCTGCCACTTTGTTTCTTTACTTCGTAACACACCACAGATGTTTCTTCCTGTCTCAGGCTAGGTATCTTTTACAATTATTTCCTGAGCAAGACACTTGTGGGACCTCAGTCTCAGAACACCACCTCCTCATGTCCACCTTTTGAGACCTTAGAATTGTGCCCAGCACACAACAGACGCACGTGGGATGCTGGATACATGGACACAACCCCGAGGATCACATGTGCCTCAAAGGACCCAGCGACGAGTTGTGGTTTATGGATCAGGTGAGCCAGGCTGTAATGCAATGCGTCCTTAGTGGCAAAATTAAAACCCGGATGTATTACAGGTGCTTTTAGTTGAAAGTTTATTTAATTGAAAGTTATTCATTTAAGACACACAGTTTACACTTATCATGCTTAGAGTCTGGAAGTAAAATTCAGATCCTATTTTGGATGGATTCATTAGACTTTCCCTCACACACCCCCCAACGGTTTCCTTGTGTTGATCTTCGGATGTTCAAGAGAAAGTGGTTTAGTGATGCTAGATCTGGAGCCTCCCTCTGTCCGGGTCTGGAGCCTCCCTCTGTCCGGGTCTGGACCCTCCCTCTGTCCGGGTCTGGAGCCTCCCTCTGTCCCGGGTCTGGACCCTCCCTCTGTCCGGGTCTGGAGCCTCACTCTGTCCCGGGTCTGGACCCTCCCTCTATCCGGGTCTGGAGCCTCCCTCTGTCCCGGGTCTGGAGCCTCCCTCTGTCCGGGTCTGGAGCCTCCCTCTGTCCCGGGTCTGGAGCCTCCCTCTGTCCCGGGTCTGGAGCCTCCCTCCGTCCTGGGTCTGGAGCCTCCCTCTGTCCCGGGTCTGGAGCCTCACTCCGTCCCGGGTCTGGAGCCTCCCTCCGTCCTGGGTCTGGAGCCTCCCTGTGTCCCGGGTCTGGAGCCTCCCTCCGTCCCGGGTCTGGAGCCTCCCTCTGTCCCGGGTCTGGAGCCTCCCTCTGTCCCGGGTCTGGGAGCCTCACTCTATCCGGGTCTGGAGCCTCCCTCCGTCCTGGAGCCTCCCTCTGTCCCGGGTCTGGGAGCCTCACTCTATCCGGGTCTGGAGCCTCCCGCCATCCTGGGTCTGGAGCCTCCCTCTGTCCCGGGTCTGGAGCCTCCCTCTGTCCGGGTCTGGAGCCTCCCTCCGTCCTGGGTCTGGAGCCTCCCTCTATCCGGGTCTGGGAGCCTCCCTCTATCCGGGACTGGGTGCTGGTATCCTGGGTCTGGGTGCCGGTTTTCAACTTCAACTTCAGGGAAATTGCTGTGCTTCCATTTTTCTCCTTTTCCTCTTTTTTTTTTTTTCTTAAACTTTGTTTTATTTTAGGTTCAAGGGATACACGTGCATCTTTGTCCCATGGGTATATTGCACAGGGAGGGGATTGAGCTTCTAGAGAACCCATTACCCAGACAGTCAACATTGCACCTGTTTTTCATCCCTCATCCCCATTCCTCCCTCCCCAATTTTTGGGTCCTCAGTGTCTGTTGTTTCCGTCTTTACGTCCATGTGAACCCACCGTTTAGCTCCCACTCATAAGGGAGAACATGCGGTATTTGCTTTTCTGTTTCTGAATTAGTTCATTTAAGATAATGGCCTCCAGCTCCAACCATGTTGCTGCAAAGACGTGCTTTCATTCTTCTGTGTGGCTGCATAATATTCCATAGTTTGGATATGCCACATTTTCTGTATCCAGTCAACCATTAATGGACACTCAGGTTGGTTCCATGACCTTGCTGCTGTGAGTAGTGCTTTGATAAACATACAAGTATGGGTGTCTTTTTTGTATAGTGATTTCTTTTTCCTTTGGGTAGATGCCCAGAAGTGGGATTGGTGGGTAGGATGGTAGCTCTATTTTTTAGGTCTTTGAGAAATCTCCATACTGTTTTCCATAGAGGCTGAACTAATTTACATTCCCACCAACAGGGCATAAGCATTCCCTTTTCTCCACATCCGTGCCAACATCTGGTGTTTTTTGACTTTTTTTTTTTTTTTTTTTTTGAGACAGAGTCTCGCTGTGTCACCCAGGCGGGAGTGCTGTGGCGTGATCTCGGCTCACTGCAAGCTCCGCCTCCTGGGTTCACGCCATTCTCCTGCCTCAGCCTCCCGAGTAGCTGGGACTACAGGCGCCCGCCACCACACCTGGCTAATTTTTTGTATTTTTAGTAGAGACAGGGTTTCACAGTGTTAGCCAGGATGGTCTCAATCTCCTGACCTCGTGATCTGCCCGCCTTGGCCTCCCAAAGTGCTGGGACTACAGGCATGAGCCACCACGCCTGGCCTTTTGACATTTTAATAGCCATTCTGACTGGTGCAAGATGATATCTCAATGTGGTTTTAATTTGCATTTTTCTGATGATTTGTGATATTGAGCATTTTTTCATGTGTTTGTTGGCCATGTATGTTTATTCTTTTGAGAAATATCTGTTGGTGCCCTTTGCCCAGTTTGTAATGGGGTTTTGTTGTTGTTGTTGTTGTTCAGTTGTTTAAGTTCCTTGTCATTTCTGATATTAGTCCTTTGTTGGAGGCATAATTTGTAAATATTTTCTACTATTCTATTTCTTGTCTATTCACTCGGTTGATGATTTCTTTTCCTGCACATTTAAGTCTTTCATCCATCTTGAGATAATTTTTTGGATATGATGAGAGATAGGAGTCCAGTTTTGTTCTTTGGATACTGACAGCCAGTTTCCCCAGCATCATTTATTCAACAGGATGTCCTTTTCTCGTTGTTTATTTTTGTCAACTTTGTTGAAGATCAGTTGTAGGTGTGTAGCTTTATTCTGGATTCCCTATTCTATTCCATTGATCTATGTGTCTATTTTTGTGCCAGTACCACGCTGTTGTTACTATAGACTTGTAGTATAATTTAAAGTCAGGCAATGTGATGCATCTGGATTGGTTCTTTTTGCTCAGGAGGAAAGCTTTGGCTGCTCAGGCTCTTTTTTGGTTCCATATGAACTTTAGGATTTTTTTTTCTAATTCTGTGAGAAATGACATTGGTGCTTTGATAGGGATTGCATTGAATCTGTAGATTGCTCCAGGCAGTATGGTCATTTCAGTGATATTGATTCTTCGAATTCATGAGCATGGGATGCTTTTCCATGTTTTTTGTGTCATCTACAATTTCTTTCATCGTGTTTTGTAGCTCCTCTTGTAGAGATCTTTCATCTCTTTGATTAAACGTATTCCTAGGTACTGTGTTGTTTTTGTGGCTATTATAAATGGAATTGAGTTCTTCACCCCTCCCTGTCCCACCTCACTGCACACTCAGATGCACTCAGAAACACACACACACACTTACGCTCACGCTGAACTCACACACTTAGACATGAGTGTATGACGTGACGTCTTTCACACACACACCCACACACTCTCACAAACACACATGTACACGCTCACCCAAACACACAAAACATGCACACTCACACTCGAACACGCACACATTCGCATGCACTCACCCTCAGACACACACAGTACCTTTGGGTTATAAAAACAACTCCAGTCTCCCTCCTTGTGGAAGAAAAACTGGTTTCAGGTGGGATTGGGGAGAATTCAGCCACAGGACATCAGAGCAAACCAAGCTGCCGACTGCCCACCAGCACAAGAGAGGAAGAGGAGGAGCGAGGCAGGAGGAGGGAGGGAGTGGGGAGGGAGAGAAGGAGAAGGAAGAACAAAGGAAGAAAGGAGGGAGAGAGGAAGGGAGGAAAGATGACAGGTGGGAAGGAGGGAGGAGGAAGGAAGGAGGGAGGGAAAAGAACCGGGTTAGCAAAACGCGAAGAACCCAGGCTAGAAGAAACATCGCAAAAGGAACAGAAGTAAATTCCCTTCGGGGCTTCCCACTTGCTGTGGAAAATATGATGATGTGAATGAAATAAAACAGCAGTTCAAAGACGAGATGGCAAAACAACAGGAAGCAGTGGAGAGCTAAGGAAACAAACAATAGCATCAACAAAACAAAACCTTCCGGGTTAATTTAATTTAATTACAAACAAGGGAAGAATAAACATGACTGGAAAGTCAAGTTACAGGGGAACTTGAGATGATGAAAGAGACAGCGAGAAACGCCCAGGAGCCAAGAGCGGTGGCTCAAAGGTGGAGAAGGAGGTGGGTGTGACCCATGTGAGGGCAACGCGCCCTGGATAGCGACTTCAGAGAAGGCAGAGAACACGTGTTCAGAGACAGCAGAGAGGAGATTTTCCTTTCTAGAGAGAACATTCACCAAATGTTGACAGTGTTTATTTCTGATCAGTGGAATTTGGGATGACATTGTGTTTTTTTTTTTTTAAAAACGAGACTTTCTGGTATTGCTCCAAGTTTTAAATGTACATATATCGTTATTTAACAAATTCATTACCTAAAATGTGTGTGCCAATGGAGATAAACGGCTGACTTCAGACAATGAGGGAAGCTTTTTGCTTTTCATTTATCCTAAAAATTTGAGCAGACCACATTTTGAAATGTTCATCTTCGTCAAATAAATAAATCCTCCATAATATTTATTTCCAATCTGTATATTTTTCAATTTTTTTCTTTCAACTTTTAGGTCTGGGTGTATGCGTGCATGTTTGTTGCTGTAGGTAAATTGCGTGTTGCTGGGGTGTGGGTTACGAATGACCCTGTCCCCCAGGCACTGTGCACAGTACCTGAGAGTGAGCTTTCAGCCCTTGCCCTGCTCCCTATCACCCTAGTGTCTCCAGTGGCTGTGGTTCTCATCTTTGTGTCCATGTGTGCTCAGTGGTTAGCTCCCACGTGAACATGAGAATGTGCAGTATTTGCTTTTCTGTTCCTGTGCTCATTTGCTAAGGATAATAACCTCCAACTCCATCTGCGTTCCCACAAAAGACATGATCTTGTTCTGTTTGTGGCTGCATAGTATTCCGCGGTGTGTATGGACCCTATTTTCTGTATCCTGCCCACCACTGATGGGTATCTAGGTTGAGTCCACGTCTTCACTAACATGCGAGTGCAGGTGTCTTTTTGGTAGAGAGATTTGTTTTCTTTTGGATATATACCCAGTAATGGTACTCCTGGTTGGAATGGAAGCTCTGTTTTAAGGTCTTTGAGAAATCTCCAAGCTGCTTTCCACAGTGGCTGAATTAACTTACATTCCCACCAACAGTGTATATATAAGTGTTCCCTTTTCTCTGCAACCTCACCAACGTCTGTTATTTTTTCTTTTTGTTCCCCTCCTTTCCTTTCCTTTTCTTTTTTTCTTTGTCTTTTTTTTTTTTTTTAAGATAAGGTCTCACTCTGTTGCCCAAGCTGAAGTCCAGTGGCACAATCTCAGCTCACTGCAACCTCAAACTCCTGGGCTCAAGTGATCCTCCTGTCTCAGCCCTCCAAGAATCTAAGACCACAGGCACGTGCTACCATGCCTAGCTAATCTGTATTTTTTGTAGAAATGGAGTCTCACCATGTTGCCCAGGCTGGTCTCAAACTCCTGAACTTGAGCTGTCTTCCTGCCTCAGCCTCCCAAAGTGCTGGGATTAGAGGCATGAGCCACTGCACCTGGCCAGAAAAAAATGCGGCTAAAAGTTTATAGATAACCCTTACTTTAATAATGGGTAAAATAAGCTCTACAAAGCCCGTTAGCACTCAGGTCCCAGTTGGAGAAAGGCCTTTGAATACCTAGTTTCCCACAACGTTTGAGTAGGGGTCTATTAGCCTCTATTTAATTACATTGTACTCAGTTTGAGTAGGGATCTGTTAGCCCCTATTTAATTACATTGTACTCAGTTTGAGTAGGGGTCTATTAGCCTCTATATAGGGGTCTATTAGCCTCTATTTAGTTACATTGTACTAGTTTGAGTGGGGGTCTATTAGCCTCTATTTAGTTACATTGTATTCAATCTGTGCTTACACAAATGTCACAATTTTTTTATGGCTCCATGAAACAACGATGACTTTTGGTAGATTTTTCTTGTCTCTTCTGTTACATGACCTTCATTTTTTTCTTTAATATCACCCTTATATCTATCTGAGCTGGGAATAAGTTAATAAACTGTCTTTATTCCACACTGATTCTCAGAAAAGGGCAGAGACAGGTCAAAGCCTAGATTTTCTGATTCTGACAAAGAAATAGGATTGCCTAAAAAACTCGATAAATCTCGACACTTTTCCAATGGGAAATTATTTGAAGAACAAGGCACAAAAATCTTTAAAAATTGTCTTGATTAAATCACATAACTGCTTCTTATCAAACTTGTAAGACATTTTACAAAGAGTAATTTTACTCTTTTTTTTCTTGAGACAGAGTCTCGCTCTGTTGCCCAGGCTGGAGTGCAGTGGTGCGATCTCGGCTCACTGCAAGCTCCGCCTCCCGGGTTCACGCCATTCTCCTGCCTCAGCTTCTCCGAGTAGCTGGGACTACAGGCGCCTGCCACCACGCCTGGCTAATTTTTTGTATTTTTTAGTAGAGACGGGGTTTCACCGTGGTCTCGATCTCCTGACCTCGTGATCCTCCCGCCTCAGCCTCCCAAAGTGCTGGGATTACAGGCGTGAGCCACCGCGCCCAGCCAATTTTACTCTTAATGGCACATTAATGCAGGTATTTGCCAAATCTGGACCAAATGCATTTCTTGTTTGCTGCTATTGAATAAAAGAGGGGGAGGAAAAAAAACCTGATAGTAAGGCTGCCACTCCTACTATTCTACTTACAAATAAAGAATAGGCCAGGCTTGGTGGCTCACGCCTGTGATCCCAGCCCTTTGGGAGGCTGAGGCGGGTGGATCACGAGGTCAGGAGATTGAGAACATCCTGGCCAACATGGTGAAACCCCGTCTCTACTAAAAATACAAAAATTTGCCGGGTGTGGTGGCAGGCACCTGTAGTCCCAGCTACTCGGGAGGCTGAGGCAGGAGAATTGCTTAAACCCAGGAGGCGGAGCTTGCAGTGAGCAAAGATCGCACCACTGCACTCCAGCCTGGCGACAGAGCGAGACTCCATCTCAAAATAAATAAATAAATAAAAAAGAATATTTTACCCAGGAGTTTTGTTTGACTTCAGAAAAGGAGAATATACAAACACAGCCTTGAGTGTCACTCAGCTGCCAGGTTTCTCAGGATCGAATGCAGAAGGTCAGGCCGGGGGGGAGTGCCCGGTGTCAACGCTCGTGCAGTCATGATGGACGGCAGAGGGGACTCCGGGTCACGATGGACGGAAGAGGGGACACCAGAAGACGCCGGCAAGGACGGGAGAGGGCACGTCAGCGATGCAGCCACACCGCCCGACTCTAAGGAAAAGCTGTCGCTGAAGCCCAGGGCCGAGGGTCCCGTGAGGCGTGCGTGCCCTCACTGACGCTGCAGCCCCGGAAGGCATGGTCACGTTGTCTCAGTCTGGCAGCCCCTCTGGCCTGCAGCAGCCCCCACAGTGTGATCTGCTAGGGGTCCGCGATCGTCCCAGGTGTTGGCTTCAAACCCCAGACAAGTGGAAGCTCCTTGCTGAGGGGGCCTTGTGGCCACAGCCCCTGTGCCCTGTACAGCCCTCCCTTGGGTCGTCGGGCACACAGTGGCATCAGGAATGTTTTCTGCTTGCCATCGGCTGGTGAGTGTGCAAAGCAATCAGAAGTTCTCACAGGCAGCCTCAGAGCTGGCTTAGGAGTGTCTGACTTGCTGATTTTTAGGGTTTTCCGCAGAGACACAGGCACTGTAGGAGCTCTTCCCAGGATGGCCCGCAGAACCAGGTGCACAGCAGAGCAGCCAGGTGACCGGCAGGCGTGCCCCGCAGCTGCATGTGTCCTGGTCCTGCCACTCATGCTGCAGAAATCATAGCCTGAGACATGTTTTATGACAAATTCTGGAAAATTGCAGTGAAGCATTTTGTTCTAGTCAGGGCAGCATATCACAACCCCTCTGTGCGCAGTGGAGACGGCATCTTCAGGAAGGGCGTGGTGGCATGGGGAGGGCCGGGGAGGGCACAGTAGCACAGGGAGGGTGGGGGAGAGCATGGTGGCACGGGGAGGGCTGGGGAGGGCATGGTGGCAGGGGGAGGGTCAGGGAAGGCACGGTGGCACAGGAAGAGCATGGCAGCACAGAGAGGGTAGGGGAGGGCATGGTGGCTTGGGGAGGGTCGGGAAGGGCACGGTGGCATAGGAAGGGCACAGCAGCATGGGAGGGTGGGGGAGCACACGGCACAGGGGGAGGGTTGGGGAGGGCATCGTGGCACAGGGAGGGCCAGTGGGGAGCTGCTCTCCCAGGCCCAGTGGGTGACCCACATCGTGACACACCCAGGCCACAGCAGCAAACGGGCCTTCTGGAGTCCAGGCCTGGTGGAGGAGCCGGGCTAGAATTCTGCAGGCTCATGGCCCACCCGACAGCCAGACTAACTCCAGACACACGAACCAGGCCACAGGGATCAACCAGCCACACCTGTGCCTCAGAGGTCTGAAGGGCACAAGTGACCAGCAGAACTACTCAGCAGGCTGGAGCAGCTCAAACGCTGACCACGGAACCGTGGGCAAACGCAGTGGCTGTGTCGGCCGCCCAGTGACGGAACCGTGGGCAAACGTGGTGGCTGTGTCGGCCACTCAGTGACGGAACCGTGGGCAAACGCGGTGGCTGTGTCGGCCGCTCAGTGACGGAACCGTGGGCAAACGTGGTGGCTGTGTCAGCCGCTCAGTGACGGAACCGTGGGCAAACGCGGTGGCTGTGTCGGCCGCTCAGTGTTGGAGTTGTTTGGGGGTAGTTGCCATGCGTGGTGAATACAGATCCAGGCATCTTTTATTAGTAATATTATTATTTATTTGTTTTCTTTTTTTTTTTCCAAGTTGGAGTCTCACTCTGTCACCCAGGCTGGAGTGCAGTGGCGCAATCTCAGCTCACTGCAAACTTCACCTCCAGGTTCAAGTGATTCTCCTGCCTCAGCCTCCTGAGTAGCTGGGATTGCAGGCGCACATCACCACGTCCAGCTAGTTTTTATATTTTTAGTAGAGATGGGGATTCACCATGTTGGCCAGGCTGGTCCTAAAGTCCTGACCTCAGGTGATCCACTTGCCTCGGCCTCCCGAAGTGCTGGGAATCAGGCCTGAGCCACCGCACCCAGCCGAGATCCAGATATCTTTGCTGCATTTGCACGAAGGGACTAGGTGGGCTAGTGGCCGGGTATAGAGGACTGTCACTTAACAGCCATTTAAAGGAAAAAATGCTGCTAAAAAAAATGCCTGGCAAACCTGTTCTGGTTAAATGTCTTGCTTAACTGAAATTTTTAGCATAAATAAAAATGATCCACTTTTTAAGAGAATTTTAAATTTGTAATATTCAAATACAGGATAGTAACATGTACAAAACTCATGTCACATTAGGGCATCCTCTGGCTCCACAGGATATGCTCAGGGATGACGGCTTCATCCGATCGAATTCACACAGTGGGTCGTTGTTTCCATTTGAGACCGAGTCCATTGTTTCCTCTTCCATGAAGACGTTTCCCCCAATGTTAAATATTTCAGTTTCACCTGTTTTTGTTTCACAGCTGGACGTGAAACATCAGCTATCCCTCTTTGTCCCCCTGAGGATATTAGCTAGGTGGATTCTTAACACGTCCTGCTCCAATTCTGACATTAGCTCTGCTGCTCTGGCGGCAGCTTCTCTCCTGTTGCAGCGTTTCCCTGCAGCGGTGCCGGCTTTCCTTGGAGTTTGGTGACGATTGATGTGGACGTGCCTTTGTGGTTGGCTGCCTGCCCAGCTCCCAGGGGTGAGGGGCTCCTCCTGCCCCAGCCCCGCCTGTCAGTGCCCCCACCTGTGGCCCCACCGACCGTCCCATCCACCCCATCTGTCCACATGGAGTTCACACGTGTCTGAGCCCTTCTTGTTCTTCGGGTCAGTCCGGATGCCTCAAATAACGTCTCTATCGTTTCTGTAGCTCTGGTGTGGGAAGAATGAACACCAGGGCGTGCTCAGGCCGGCACCTTCGTGCTTTAACTGTGGTGCAGGCGTGTGCCTCGTGCTTCAGGAACACCGTGGCATCTGCCACCCAGGTCCACGCAGACACGTGTTGTCCTGTGAGGCCTGAGAGACAGGCAGATGCACACAGCGGACAGAGGGAGCCTGGCCTGGCCCTCTAGCCTCCCCCAGCACTGCCCCTGGCCAGCCTGGGCTGGCCCCTGATGACCATCCAGCGAAGGTCATCAAGCCACAGCAAGGGTGAGAGTGGGACCGAGTCTCCGGAGTACGCGCCTCCAGCGTCCACTCCATGCCATCTGCACGGTGGTGCTTGGTGAGTGGACGGGTGAGCTGATGGGTGCATGAATGATATGGTGCTTGTGAATGGACGGATGAGCTGATGGGTGCGTGAACGATACGGTGCTTGGTGAGTGGATGGGTGAGCTGATGGGTGCGTGAATGAATATGGGAGAACAAGGGTGGCCGTCGTCACGGGGCCAGGTGAGGCTCGTCTCAGGGTCAGCGGCTTCACCAGGGAGGGCTGTGGTTTTGCTCAGTCCTGGAGGTGGCTGGTGTCTGCCCCACAGCTGCTGGCCATGGGGACACGCTTGGCCTGGGCACGTCCCCTCCACACCCTCAGTTCCCAGGCACGACGCTGCGTTTTGATGAATGTGACTTGAAAGATGCTGTTTTGACTAGATCAGACACAGTCAGTGTTTCCACTGCACAGCAGCTGGGAAACGAGGGAAAAGGCGAAGACCAGGACAGTGAAAGGCGGAGGAAGTCAGGGAGAGCGGCGCTGACGGGACTTCAGAGGCCAGCAGGGATGTGGGCCGGGCCTGGTGAAACACAGGGCTGAGGCTTGGGCTGCGCCCACAGGGAGGACCAGGGAGGGGGCCGCACCTGCCTTCTGCGCCTCTCAGCTAGGGCTTCTCCTGCAGAGTAATGTCAGTGAGAACGTGCTATGAACGTGCAGACACCCGAAGCAAGGAGCGGCGCTTTCAAGGATCTGCAGGCAGAATACTCGGGTCTGGGGCAGCTGCCCAGCGGGCTCCAGACACACCCTGCTGGGCTTGGGCAGGGCTGCTTCCTGGCCCTGGGAAGGGCTGGTCGGCGGCAGGCCCTGGGACCCTTGGGGCCGGCACTGTGCTGTTAAACATCCAGGACCCTCCGCAATGTAACCAAGATTGGGGGCTACATCAGAAAGCGTGTGTTTCATTGACATAAATCCAGGTAGAACTCATATTTGGCTCCATCCACGGCCCTCCCATTGCAGGCCGACGCCAGCCCAGCCCTGGAACTGATCTCATCTTGCAGGAGTTTCTGAAAGAGCTGGAGATGCTTCTACCCCTCCTAGGAATACTACAGGTTTCTAAATACAGGGGAAATGAACAGCACATTTTTTTTTAAGCTTCTGAAACCCAGATGTCAAAAACAAATAAGTTAAAGGGTAAGGATTTATATAGAAAGTTTATATTAAGATGGAATTTCAGGCCGGGCACGGTGGCTCACGCTTGTAATCCCAGCACTTTGGGAGGCCGAGGCAGGCAGATCACGAGGTCAGGAGATCGAGACCACGGTGAAACCCCGTCTCTACTAAAAATACAAAAAATTAGCCGGGCGTGGTGGCGGGCGCCTGTAGTCCCAGCTACTCGGAGAGGCTGAGGCAGGAGAATGGCGTGAACCCGGGAGGCGGAGCTTGCAGTGAGCCGAGATTGCGCCACTGCACTCCATTCCAGCCTGGGCGACAGAGCAAGACTCTGTCTCAAAAAAAAAAAAAAAAGATGGAATTTCATCTACAAAAGTTTGATGTGCCTAGATTTTATTTTATTTTATTTTATTTATTTTATGACAGAGTTTTGCTCTTGTTGTCCAGGCTGGAGTGCAATGGCAAGATCTCGGCTCACTGCAACCTCCGCCTCCTGGGTTCAAGTGATTCTCCTGCCTCAGCCTCCCGAGTAGCTGGGATTACAGGCACCCGTGACCACGCCCAGCTATTTTTTTGTTTGCTTATTTATTTATTGAGACGGAGTTTCGATCTTGTCACTCAGGCTGGAGTGCAATGGCATGATCTCAGCTCACCACAACCTCTGCTTCCCAGGTTCCAGCGATTCTCCTGCCTCGGCCTCCTGAGCTAGGATTACAGGCATGCACGACCATGCCTGACTAATTTTGTATTTTTAGTAGAGACAGGATTTCTCCATGTTGGTTAGGCTGGTCTCAAACTCCCAACCTCAGGTGATCCGCCTGCCTCGGCCTCCCAAAGTGCTGGGATTACAGGCGTGAGCCACCATGCCCAGCTATTTTTAATTTTTTTTTAGTAGATGTGGTTTCACCATATTGGCCAGGCTAGTCTCGAACTCCTGACCTCAGGTGATCCACCCACTTCAGCCTCCCAAAGTGCTGGGATTACAGGTGTGAGCCACTGCCCTCGCCTGCCTAGATATTAAATAACATAAACACTCAACACAGATTGGACCCCATCCTAGATTGATGCAGGATGTCTGTTTTAGTGAAGCGTGGCTTTCGTGGGTCTGAGAACAGCCAGATGGCCACCCTGAGCTTTGTCCAGAGCGACTGGACCAGGCAGCTGAACTGACTTGCTGCAGCCGATTGCACAGGGTGGGTTTGTGGCAGGAGCTTGGACACACTGATCTGAGAGAATGGGAGATCAGAGAGCACTGTGGGGTGTTGGGGGTCTGGAGGGACGGAGGCTGTGTCTCCCACCACTGCATCCCCAGAGCTGAATACTGTGGTGTCCAACACATAGTAAGTGCTCACTAAACATTTACTGGACATGTGGACAAATTCAGGGGAGAATGGATACACAGAGCACTCGTGTGTGAAGCAAAAGCCCAGGATTCCATGTTCTGTCTGTTACGTCCTGGCCACGTGACCATCTCTCCACACAGTGATACCCCTGACACGTACTGTATCCCTGTCATGTGACGCCGGACATGGTGATGATGGCGTGACCTTTTCCCACACAGTGATACCCCTGACACGTACTGTATCCCTGTCATGTGACATGGGGCGTGATGATGCTGGTGTGACCATCTCTCCACACAGTGATACCCCTGACATGTGTACTGTATCCCTGTCATGTGATGCCGGACGTGGTGATGATGGCGTGACCTTTTCCCACACAGTGATACCCCTGACATGTGTACTGTATCCCTGTCCTGTGACGTGGGGCGTGATGATGATGGCGCCACTGTGGCTCAGCGTGCTGCACAGGCATGTCCCCTGTTGCTGTCTGTCTCTCGCCACTAGAATTCATCCTCCACAAGGGTGGCAACTTTGGTTTGTTCACTGCTGATTCCCAAGACCTCATACATCACTTAGCTGCAGCAGGTGTGCAGTCCGTGTGTGCCGAACGAGTAGAGTGAAGGAGTTCTCGTCACTTCCCCTGGTTTCCTGTGCCCTAGTTTTGTGCTCGTTCCTATCTTATTGGTGGTTGTGGCGATGCTGAACAGAAACGTTATGTTAATAACAAGGCCCAGAATTAATGCCGGTAGCTGGCGGGCAGTGGGAGTCACTGCCACATGGACAGTTGTTACCAGCATTTCAGGTGGTGTTGAGTAAAGACAGGAGAACATCTCTGCCTGCACCATTTTTGAATCTCATTTTCAGTGAGTCCTTCACACCTGGTAGCTGCGTCAGGTGGCCAGACTGTGGTCACCTCACAGCCTCTTACCTGCTTGGGCACCACCTGGCCGAGGACCGTGGTGCCCCTGACCGCCTCTTCCCTGCGCGGGTGCCACCTGGCCGAGGACCGTGGTGCCCCTGACCGCCTCTTCCCTGCGCGGGTGCCACCTGGCCGAGGACCGTGGTGCCCCTGACTGCCTCTTGCCTGCTTGGGAGCCACCTGGCCCAGGTGCTGGCTGTGTTCTGCTGCCCCTTTGGTGCTCTGGGAACTCCGCTTACCCCATACGCAGCCCATGTAGGGGGTGGAAGGGACATCACCCTGTTCCTGGGGCACAGGACGTGGATCACATCGCTTTACCTGCACTGCTGCACTGCCTCACCTGACCAGTCCAGACCAGATGGAGGCCAGTGAGAGGGAACTGCACGCCTCCGGGCAAGGGCGCTTGGGGGCCACACGCTCTCCTGCTGAGCTTCAGCGTGAAGAGCAGGTGAAGGATGGAGACAAACCCAGGCTGGACCCGCTCCTGCACTTTCCAGCTTGGTGAAGCCACCGTCTCCCCTTTCCAGAACTCTAGTTTCAGAAAATAACCAGAAATATGCAAAAAGCACAATGCACAAGGGCGTTCCTCAGGGGTTTATTAAAACAGCAAAACACTGAAGCAAAGGCAAGTAGATCACTATGCATCCAGTAAAAATCACGTGTCATACAAAACTATGTAATAAATATTCTCAATGCGTAATTTTGGGTTTATTTGGGTTTTGGTATGTTTAGGTATTGGCATTTGCTTGGAAGAGCAAGCTTAGTTTTTTTCCCCCAAATATAAATATATTTTATTTTTCTGGGTTTATTGAGGTAAAATTGACAAAAATGAATACGTATATTTATCATGTACAATGTGATGTTTTGATATATGTATGCGTTGTGAAATGACCACAAACTAGCTAACTGTTCATCACCTCACATAGTTATCTTTGTGTGTGTTTGGTGAGAACATTTAAGATCTCCTGTCTCGGGCCAGGCGCGGTGGCTCACGCCTGTAATCCCAGCACTTTGGGAGGCCGAGGCAGGAGGATCACGAGGTCAGGAGATGGAGACCATGGTGAAACCCCGTCTCTACTAAAAATACAAAAAATTAGCCGGGTGTGGTGGCGGGCGCCTGTAGTCCCAGCTACTCGGAGAGGCTGAGGCAGGAGAATGGTGAGAAGCTGGGAGGTAGAGCTTGCAGTGAGCCGAGATTGCGCCACTGCACTCCAGCCTGGGCGACAGAGTGAGACTCTGTCTCAAAAAAAAAAAAAAAAAAAGATCTGTCTTTGGCAAATTTCAAGTATGCGACATACTTGCTAACTGTGGCCCCCAGTACATTTGGTTCCCAGGACATATTCGTCTTACAGCTGAGAGTTTATACCTTTGACTAATCTCTCATTTCCCCTCCCAGTCTCTGATAACCACTGTTCTAATTCTACTGTTTCTATGAGTTTGACACAATTTTTTAGGATCCACACATGAGACCATGCAGCACTTGGTCTCTGCCCATCTCACTCACAGAATGCCTTCAAATTCCATGCGTTGTGTTGTAAACGGCAGGGCTTCCTTCTGTTTCTGGCTGCATAATATTCCACTGCATGTTTACCATGTTTTCTGTATTCATTTACGCTGCTTCCCTGCCTTGGCTGCTGTGAACGGTGCCGCAGTGAACACGGGCGTGCAGTGACCTCCGTCACGTTCTGATCTCCTTCCTGTCGGACGGATGCCCAGCAGTGGCACTGTTGGATCTCACGGTAGCTCTGTGTTCATTTTTGTGAGGAAACTCCACGCTGCTTTCCATAATGGCTGCAACAATTTACGTTCCCACCAACAGTGAACTTGCGATCCCTTCTCTCCGCATCCTTGCCAGCACTGGCTATTTTCTGTCTTTTTGATAATAGCCATTCTAACTGGGGTGAGGTGATATCTCACTGTGGTTTTGATATGCATTTCCCTGATGGTTAGTGATGCTGAGCACTTCTGAAAGTACCCGTTGGTCATTTGTATATCTTCGTTAAAGAAATGTCTATTCAAGTCTTTTGCTCCTTAAAAAAACAATTTTTTTTTCAAACAGACTGAGTCTTGCACCCCCATTGCCCAGGATGGAAAGCAGTGGCACCGTCACAGCTCATTGCAGCTGTGAACTCCCAGGCTCAAGCGCTCCTCCCGCCTCAGCCTCCTGAGTAGCCTGGACCATGAGGTGTGCCCCACCATGCCTGGCTATCTTCAAAGTTTTTTATTGAGATGGGGTCTATGTCCTTTACTCATTTTTTAACCAGACTTTTTTTCTGCTGTTGAGTTGTTTGAGTTCCTGATAGTGTATTTTGGATATTGTAGAAAATATTAGCGAATATTTCCCCCAACCTGTAGGCTGCCTTTTCTTTTATTGTTTCCTTTGCTGAGTAGGAAATCTTTGGTTTGATGCAATCCCACTTATTTATTTTTGCTTTTGTTGCTTGCTATATTTCATTATGAAAGTGCTGCGTTATTATAAAAGGCAAATAATTTATAAGATGATATAAATTTGAAAGAGAAGCTTCCACTGTAGCCTGGCTGTTGCTGCCGGTTGGTGCCAACTCGTTGGAATGTGGGGGTGAGGCCAGCTCCTCGTAAGGTCGGGGTCCCCAGGGATGATCGTCCGTAGAAAGTTGTTGTTTTGATAAAACTCTTTCTTAAATTTATTTTGGAAAATGTAAGGCATCAATCAGAAGTAGGAAATTGTGTTTTTATATTTAATTATATTTTTGAACAATTAATGATGTTTACTAACTCCTGTCACGTTAGAAGGTATTTAATAGGAATGTACAGTGAGTAAGGAGTGCTTCAAGAATCATTTGGGGAAATGTGAGTTTCTTCTATCTGTCCTCTGTTATTTGTGGTGAAACCTAGGAGGCAGTTCTTGTTGGCAAACAAAAATGGTTCTAGTCCTTTTTCTTTCATCAAAATTTATTGAGCAGCTACTAAGTGCCCATGCTGTTGGAGGTTACCCTTAAGACTCCTTTGCTGTGGAGGCCTGGCCTCTGAGACTTAGGAAGTGTCCGTGTAAAATCAGGTATGAAGCAGAAACTCCAGCTCCAGTATTTTTTGTATGTCTATCTCTGTCTCTTTTCACTTCTACAAAATGCCATCTCATCCCTTAAATCATGGCACCGAGAATGAAATACATACTCAAAGGAGATTTGTTTCTGACCACATGAAAAGGCTCTCCCTGCTCTTTTTTTGTATTTAAATGATTAGGATCCTAAAGTGGAAGTTTGGATAATTAATTCAAGACTCCATGAAGTGTACGGGTGAAGATCATCTCTTTCGGGCCCTGCTGTGGACACTAGTGGAGTGAGCAGATGCCTTCTCGGTTCCGTAGCCACCCTCTGAGCCGTCTGATTCCTCCACGTGGACCTGGGTTTCCACACAAGCAACAAGGAAGGCAGAGCCACACACACTGCTGATAAAAAGGTAAATTCCACGGTTTAATTTCTAATCCTTGGTCCTGTTGTTTTTTGCTTCCCGAATGAATAACCTGGACACCCGAGGTGGGAATGTGAGCTGTGGACCCTTTGCAGGCAGTTTCTGGATGTTCAGGTATGTAACTAGAGGGCACTGCCAGCGTGAAAACTGTCAGGACGCTCAAAAGGAGAGTAATTTTCTCCAAAATATGGAGCACCTTCTTCCAGAGAGGTGTAGAGACCGGAATGAACTGTTTTGGCAGGACCTCAGGCCGGTCAAACCACAAGTCTCCGTGGGCTGCGGGTCTTTCTGTTGGGCCGTGTGGTCTTGAATGCTCGTTTCTGCCATCGCTTCTTCGATTCTGTGACTCAGGCAGCCCGGATGGCGGGGACCAATTCTGCCTGGACCAGCGTGGGTGCTGTGTTGCGATGGTCAACGTTGTATTCTCTGCTGAGCAAGAGCACAGCCACCTATGTCCTGAGGTTAGCAAAACTCACAGTCCACCTTCTGCAGGATGCTTTTCCACAGCACCCAAACCCTTCATGTATAAAGCATTGTTTCCAGGACAACTCTTTCTTTAAACTTTTTCGTAGTAACTGCTCTCCAAACGGCGTAATGCTTGCCATAAATGTCACCTGGGTGAGGGGATCTCCATTGGAATGACCTGTGTGTGAGCAGGTTACAAATGCAGAGAATACGTGCATCCACCTACTCTGCACCGATGCACAGCAGGTGTCGTGGTGTGGTTTGCAAAATCCACTGCATACTAATTAGAGATTCCCTTTGCTGATTTTTTATTATTATTATTATTATTTTTGACAGTCTTCTTCTGTCACCCAGGCTGGAGTGTAGTGGTACGATCTTGGCTCACTGCAACCTCTGCCTCCTGAGTTCAAGCGATTCTCCTGTCTCAGCCTCCCAAGTAGCTGGGATTACAGGCACCCTCCACCATGCCTGGCTACTTTTTATATTTTTAGTAGAGATGGGGTTTCGCCATGTTGGCCAGGTTGGTCCTGAACTCCTGACCTCAGGTGATCCGCCCCCCTCGGCCTCCCAAAGTGCAGGGATTACAGGTGTAAACCACCACATCTGGCCCAATTCTATTTTTTTAAGTAATAATGACTTTGGATGGAGAATGAAAAAAGCCCATATTCTTTTATAGTAGAAAAAAGAATAAAATGTTAATGTTGCTCTGTATACACAGGTTCATGCAGCAAAGTGGAGCAAAGATTCAGAAACATCATATTTCTTTTCTTTATTCAAAGAACATTGAAAATTGCAAATATTGTAGACACTACACACCCAGAAATTGGAAAGAGATAAAATTGACTGGCATATTGATGCAAGCCAGGCAGGACTGGAAATTTCCTTCCTCTTTGTAGGCACAGAAGCATATACACAAGTGTAGATTTTGCCAGAGCTTCTGATTTATCCAGCAACATTCCTGATTTTTATTCCATTATTCTTAGATGTGCACCTGGAAGATATTCATTGTAAGACTTTTTCTAGACTCAGACAAATGAAAACTTTAGCTCTACCATTTGTATTCACTGAAACAAGAACACTAAGATATTTGCTAACTCAAAGCAATTGAAATATTAGCTTGTCTTTGGTTTACAGCTGTGGCCCGTTTGGTTGGAATGTGTGATTGGTTGTGAAGTTGCACCTTCCTGTGAGGTATCGCTGGTGTTATTCTGGAGAGGAGGAAAGTTACCGTACTACCCTCTGTCATATCACAAAGATGAGAGGGATTGGTTTGGCTTGAGCAGACAAAGACATATTTCAGAGAGTGGAGAGTAGACGCTTCTGGAATCTGGTAATGCCGTTAGGCTGAACCTTCCCACTGAAATGAAGTCACACAAGGGCTGCATCTGGGGAAAGGAAAATATCAGGAAAGTATTAAAGCTCTGAATCTTCAAGGTCAATTACTGGATGGACACAGAAGGGCTTGGGAATTCCAGGGCCATGGGCCGCCTCTGTCCAGAGGGAGGTATTCCCTGCACACCCTTGGCTCTCAGGGTGGAGAGGCCTGGGGCGGGGACAGTGAGGTGGGGCCTGCCCAGGGTGGGAAATCAGGGGTAGACTCATCCACATCAACACGGTGCCCGTCTCTTGCCCGGTCCTGGGAACTCCCGAGAGAGAGATGCCCAATACTGAACCGACCGAAGGAGAAGGAAAAGGGCCTCCAGGCTTGGATTTGTTCTGCATGGCAGACTGTGATTTTGTGAGCTCCAGGAAGGCTTTCAGGAATAACTAACACTGATCTCACACATTTGCTTTCAGAAAACAGGAAAAGCAGCAGCACATCCCAACTTGTTGTATGAGACCGGCACAGCCTTGATGCGAAAACCAGTGCAAACATTGCCAGAAAGGAAAATTAACTGCCCACTAATCTCCCCCCGAACACAGTGCAGAAATCCTTAACAAAGTATCAGCAAGTTGAGATCAGTAATAGAAGGAGGAAAAATACCTCATTACCAAAGTGGGTGTATTCTCAGAATAGGTGTAGCCTTAGAAAACCAATCAATATAATTCATCACACTGACACATTAAAGGAGAAAAAGAATATGATCACCTTAGAGATTTATAACAAGCATTGGACAGAGTTCAGCATGTGTTCATAATTTAAAAAGAAACCTCTTAGCAATCTAGAAATGGACAGGAACTTCCTCAGTCTGATAAAGGATGGCTGCAAAAGGCCCACAGCAAATGTCATACTCAATAGTGAGATGTTAACAATTTGTCTTAGAGAGGAAGATGAGATAAGAGTGTCAGCTGACAACACTCCTGTCAGACTTTGTGAGAGAGATCCCAGCCAGTGCAGCAAGTGATAAAAAGCAATAAAACTTATAAAGATTATGAAGGGGCTGGGCGCGGTGGCTCACGCCTGTAATCCCAACACTTTGGGAGGCCGAGATGGGCGGATCACGAGGTCAGGAGATCGAGACCATCCTGGCTAACACGGTGAAACCCCGTCTCTACTAAAAATACAAAAAAAAAATTAGCTGGGCGCGGTGGCAGGCGCCTGTAGTCCCAGCTACTCGGGAGGCTGAGGCAGGAGAATGGCGTGAACCCAGGAGGCGGAGCTTGCAGTGAGCCGAGGTCGCGCCACTGCACTCCAGCCTGGACGACAGAGCGAGACGCCATCTCAAAAAAAAAAAAAAAAAAGATTATGAAGGAATAAATAAAGGTACCATTATTCACAGATTATCATGCACATAGAAAAACCAATCTGTAGATAAATTACTAGAATTAATAATAGTAATTGAGCTTTGCAAGATTATTGAATATAAGGATTAAAGTTACATTTCTGTATTCAAGAAAGAAATTTAAAAAAATTTTTTAGGCCAGGCGTGATGGCTCACGCCTGTAATCCCAGCACTTTGGGAGATTGAGGCGGGCAGATCAGGAGGTCGAGATTGAGAGCATCCTGGCCAACATGGTGAAACCCTGTCTCTACTAAAAATACAAAAATTAGCTGAGTGTGGTGGCGGGCACCTATAATCCCAGCTACTTGGGAGGCTGAGGCAGGAGAATTGCTTGAACCAGGGAGGTGGAGGTTGCAGTGAGTCGAGATCATGCTACTGCACTACAGCCTGGTGACAGAGCAAGACTTCATCTAAAAGAAAAAAAAATTTGGATATATAACTAAAGTAGCATCTAAAAATGTCAAATGGCCAGAAATAAATCTAACAAAAAGGCCTCTCCAGGTAAAGTTATGAAACTTCATGTGAGACATTGGAAAAGGCTGCAGATACAAAGCCACGAATGTTCATGGATTAGCAGGCGCCACGCAGACCCCACACAGGTGCCACACAGACCCCATGCAGGTGCCACACAGACCCCACGCAGGTGCCACGCAGACCCCATGCAGGTGCCACACAGACCCCACGCAGGTGCCACGCAGATGCCACGCAGGTGCCACGCAGACCCCACGCACGTGCCGTGCAGACGCCACACAGGTGCCACGTAGACCCCACACAGGTGCCACGCAGATGCCATGCCATCATCTGGGCCCTTCCCAAGTTGACTGTGCAATTTCATGTGGCCTCTGTCACACTTCCACAGGTTTTTCATTTGTTTGTTTAGTGACATTTTAAAGCCACCTCTAGAATGTATATGGAATTACAAAGTGCTATGGGTAGCCAAGACATCCCTGAACACCGTAGGAAGACCGGCTGTGTTGAATATGAAGTTGTGTTGTAGAGCTGGGTAACCAAAATGTGGTAATAGTAGGCGAGCCAGCCACAGGGGTAGAAGAGAAAACCCAGAAACAGAATTGTGTGCGTCTGATTTATGGCAGTGTGAGGACGCACTTCAGGTCAGTGCAGCAATGGTGGATTTTTTTTCAATAGACAGTGTTGGGAAAACTGACTAATCAAATAGTTAAAAACAAACAAAAAGGCTGGGCATGGTGGCTCACACCTGTAATCCCAGCACTTTGGGAGGCCGAGGCGGGTGGATCACCTGAGGTCAGGAGTTCAAGACCAGCCTGGCCAATACGGTGAAACTCCATCTCTACTAAAAATACAAAAAAATTAGCCCGGCGCGGTGGCACATGCCTGTAGTACCCACTACTCAGGAGGCCGAGGCAGGAGAATCACTTGAACTGGGAGGCGGAGGTTGCAGTGAGCAGAGATCGCACCACTGCACTGCAGCCTGGATGACAGAGCAAGACTCCATCTCAAAAAAAAAAAAAGAATAAATAAAAAGAAAGAACTCTTTTTACTATACAAACAAGAATGAATAAACAGAGTGAACACTGACATGTTGATTCCAGCATCCAGAACCACACTTGGAGCCGCACACAGCTGACTTCCCTTCTCTCAGGAACATGGTCTGCTCTCTTGGCTCCTCATGTGCTGGGTAATTTTGGCTCCTCACGTGCTGGGTAATTTTTCATTGCATTCTGGTCATAAAAACTGATCTGGGGAGTTCGTAATTGGTTATTTTCCTCCGTGATTATTGCTTCCTTTGCTTGGTAGGTAGTTTCTTTGGCTGGGCGTGAACTGAAAACTTGTTTCTTGAGTGGCAATTTCAGTCTGTTCATCTCCTCTGTCCTCAGCAGGGTGACTGCGTCTGTTGTATGTGTGGTTCAGGATCAATGGGTTATGAGGAAAGGTGGAGTCTGAGGACCCCTTCTCTGGCTTTTTCACTTATGGGATTTTCCTGTCTAGGCATTCATATCCTGTTCCCGGCCTTCCCCCTGGTTTCTCATCCCAACAAAGGCTGCAGGCTCTTCCCCATGGGTTCTCTACCTGCCTGTCCCTGTGCTCGCTGTGCAGACTGTGCTTGGTCTAAACTAAGAACCCAGACACGGGAACTCACTTGCATAGCTCCTATGCAGCTCCTCCAGAGGGTGGCCTGACCAGGATCCTGTCTGCTTGATTGTGCCACATTTGCTTCAGGTGGAGGCTGCTCACCTTCTGTGGTAGATGCAGGTGTTATTATTTTCTGCATGGGGTGAGGGGGTCACTTGGTAGAGTCTTAGTCCAGAACTAAGACCAGAGATAGAAAACATCAAGATCTAAACAAGGAAGCACAAGCTTTTGGAAGGGACTATTGGAGGATGTTGCCATGGCCTTGGGGAAGGGAAAGATTTCCCCAACAAGACACAGTATGTACCAACCACACATGAAAAAAGATTGCTTGATTTAACACACTAAAATGAAGAACCTTATCCATCAAAGCACACCATAAAAAGAATGAGAAGAGGCCAGGTGCAGTGGCTCACGCTTGTAATCCCAGCACTTTGGGAGGCTGAGGCAGGCGGATCACGAGGTCAGGAGATTGAGACCACGGTGAAACCCCGTCTCTACTAAAAATACAAAAAAAATTAGCCAGGCGTGGTGGTGGGCGCCTGTAGTCCCAGCTACTCAGAGAGGCTGAGGCAGGAGAATGGCGTGAACCCGGGAGGCGGAGCTTGCAGTGAGCCGAGATCGTGCCACTGCACTCCAGCCTGGGTGCCTGGGTGACAGAGCGAGACTCTGTCTCAAAAAAAAAAAAAAAAAAAAAAAGAGAAGTCAGACTGTTGGAAAAGATACTGGAAAAGGACTAGTATTTAGAATACATAAAGAACATCTATAAATCACAGTGAAAGGCCAGGATGATCAATAGAACATGAGCCAAAGACTTGAATGAGCAAATCACAAAAAGGCTGATGCAAAAACGGCCAATCCACCTGTCACTGTGTTTGATCTTATCAGCAAGCAGAGTCCCAAACCACAGAAATGCTCAGTGGCGCTGCCATCTCGCCATCATGTAAGTAAGGTTTACAGCTTGACACCATCACGTGTTAACTAGGATGTGGAGTGTCAGGGACCCTCAAATCCACTGAAGGGATTGCAAGTGGGTGCCATCACTGAGGAACGGCCTCACGTTATCCAGTGAAGTTGAAGACAATCACACCAGCTCTCCCCCTAGGAATATACCTCAGAGATATGAGTGTGAGTCTGTGTGTGTGTCTAAAGATCTATGTACCAGCATGCTCAAAGTGTCATATTATTACTGTTAATAATAGCCCCAAATTGCAAGCCACCCAAATGCCCATCAGTAATAGAAGCGATAAGTCAGCTGAAGTATATTTACTCTATGGGATTCTGTTCAACAATGAAGATAAGAGAATGGCAGTTACAGATAACAGTGTGGATGAATCTTACAAATATAATGACGAGAGGAAAAAGCAGTCCCAGAAGAGTGTATAGCATGGGTGGCTGGGCACCATGGCTCCCATCTGCAATCCCAGAGCTTTGGGAGGCCGAGGCAGGAGGATCACTTGAGGCCAGGAGTTTGAGACCAGCCTGGGCAGCATAGTGAAACCCCATCTCTACAAAAAAATCTTTTAAAAAATAATACAAAATGTGATTCAATTTACATAAAATTCAATAACATGCAAAACCAAACTGTATATTCTAGGGAGGTACACACATGTGTTGTAAAACTGTAAAGAAAAGCAAAGCAATGACCACTAAAAATGTCAGATACCTGTTTGGGGGGGTTGTGATTGGCAAGGGATGCATGGAGACTTGTAATGTTGTCTTTCTTGTTCTGGGTGGTGGCTACAAATTGTTAGATTTACCAACCTTGACTAAATTGCATATAAATGTCTGTACATATTTGTGAATGTCAGCGTTACAAATATGAGCAATGACTGTGTTGTAGTCTTTTTTTTTTTTTTTTGAGACGGAGTCTCGCTCTGTAGCCCAGGCTGGAGTGCAGTGGCGCAATCTCGGCTCACTGCAAGCTCCGCCTCCCGGGTTCACGCCATTCTCCTGCCTCAGCCTCTCCGAGTAGCTGGGACTACAGGCGCCCACCACCACGCCCGGCTAATTTTTTGTATTTTTAGTAGAGACGGGGTTTCACTGTGGTCTCGATCTCCTGACCTCGTGATCCGCCCGCCTCGTCCTCCCAAAGTGCTGGGATTACAAGCGTGAGCCACCGCGCCCGGCCGACTATGTTGTAGTCTTAAAATCAACAAAAGCAAACCCGTGAAGCATCTACCTTAAAGGGACGGCACAAGAAACGCATCTGGAAAGTCCTCTTTCTGACTCTTCTCTTCCTTGGATCCTGGAAAGCTAAAACTGACCATCAGACACTGCCTCAAGCATCCAGGTAGGGGTGGACGTCCCTGGCTCAGGCACTGCCTCAAGCATCCAGGTAGGGGTGGACGTCCCTGGCTCAGGCACTTCTTTGCAAGAGCAAGTCCAAGCTTCATAGGAAGATGTTTCTTTTCCTCTTTACGCTTCTCTTTCTGTAGCCACAAGGATGGTGCAGTGGGAAGAGGGGAGTGTCTGGTTCCCAATAGCAGGGCTGAGGTACCCTGTGGCTGCGTGCCCCTACCTCAGGGCTTCCTGCTAGGTCAGAGAAACGGTGTTGTTTGATGTTGTTGAGTTTTCTGTTAGAAGAAGCTGTTACTTAGACAATGGCCTGGAATGGAGAGGACACATCCCAGTTGAAGCTCTGCAATTTAACACTGCAGATTTAATGTGAGGGAAGTCACTTAACCTTGAGAATTCTTCTGTTTCTTTTAAAAAATCAATTGGTTGGTTCAGAAAATCTAAGGGTCCTTCCAGCATACGAGTCTCTGATTGTGTAACCGTGCTCACTTTTCCACATTTCCTGGGAAGAGTGCTATGCAGTAGCTTAGGAGATTTAGTGGTAAGCAATGCAGGAACTGTGCTGTCTAAACTTCTATTATCCTGATTCCATGAACTATTTAAAAACAGAGCAATAAAAGCGAACTAGGATCTGGAAGCCTATAAAACAATACTATTCAATTTTCTAAGAACATTTATTCAAGGAGAAGAATATATTTTAATAGCTATTGAACTGGATTCTTGCAGAGCCCAACCTAATCTCCTGGTAATGCTAGGCATTTTTAGAATCTGCATTAACTCCTCTGGTCCATAATCCAGAGAAAACTGAAGTAGTGACTCAGAACTTCGACCTCTTGTTTTGAGACAGAGTCTCACTCTGTCACCCAGAGAGAGTGGAATGCAGTGGTGCAATCACAACTCACTGTAACCTCTGCCTCCCAGGTGCAAGTGATCCTTCCACCTCAGCCTCCTGCAACCCCCGCCTCCCGGGTGCTATTGATCCTCCCATCTCAGCCTCCTGCAACCTCTACCTCTCGGGTGCAATTGATCCTCCCAACTCAGCCTCCTGCAACTCCCACCTCCTGGGTGCTATTGATCCTCCCACCTCAGCTTCCTGAGTAGTTGGGACTACAAGTGCACACTACCACACTATACTAGTCTGTTCTCACACTGCTAATAAAGAAATACATACCCAAGCCTGGGTAATTTATAAAGAAAAATAAGTTTAACGGATTCACAGTTCCACATGGTTGGGGAGGCCTCACAATCATGGTGGAAGGTGAAGGAGGAGCAAAGGCAGGTCTTATATGGTGGCAGGCAGCAGAGCGTGCGCAGGGGAACTGCCCTTTATAAATCCATCAGATCTCGTGAGACTTTTTCACTTTCATGAGAACAACACGGGAAAAACCCACCCCATGATTCAATTACCTCCCACCGGGTCCCTCCTGTGGGGATTATGGGAGCTGCAATTTAAGATGCGATTTGGGTGGGGACACAGCCAAACCACATCACACACCCAGCTAATTTTTATATTTTTTTTTGTAGAGATGGGGTCTCACTATGTTGCCCAAGCTGGTCTCAAACTCCCGGGCTCAGGTGATCCTCCTGCCTCAACCTCCCCAAGTGTTACAGGTGTGAGCCACTGTGCCTGGCCTATATTTTTTTCAAAAAACTTTAAAAATGTCAAAAATATGAAAAGGCAGTAGGAACCCAAATTACAGTATGAAAGTCTGTAGAGAATTTTCAAGCATGTGTGTATATTAAATGTATGAAAGGGTCTGTGACCATCAAACCAGGCTTATGCGCTGAGGGTGCCTGCTGGGCCCATACTAGGTCTTGGTTCCTCAGCCACTCGGGACGAGAGGAGGAGAAATCAGTTCCAGTACCCAGAGTCATAAAGAAGAGCCTGCTGGTGCGAGCTGGGACCCCAAAGGGAATCACACACACAGCAGTGGTGAGCCGTATCTAAACCTACACTCCACTCACCCATAGGGGATTTTAAAGAAAGCTGCTTTGGAAATGAATCGACAGGAAAGAAAATGGAGAAAAAATTTCCAGAGAATTTATCTGGGACCACAGGCCAGCTCCTGCATAGACTTGTACTGGGCACATGTCATCTGTGACTTGAAGGCCAAGGAAAATGAAGCCATGGAGTTGACTTGAGATGGTTGAGACTGTTGGTGCCCCTAACATTCCTAGAAGGAAACAGGAAACTTGTAAAGGAGGGTGTCTACATTCAGGACCTTGGGTAACCAACAGCAGTAACTTCCAAAATCAGTGGCCAGCAGGTAGTCATTTAATAACATCTATTGGACACTATAACCAATTGCTAAACACATATTTTCTGGTGGGGATTACAAGATACCCAAAGTAATGGTGGTGGGGTGGTGGGGAGACAACATGAATGAGAATCAGGAGAAACAAAAATAACAGAAGCAGAACTGGACAGATTTTAAAGAGTGAAATGATCAGATAGGCATTTTGAAACAACTAAACATAGCATGTTTAAAGAAATGAAATAAAAATTTGAAATTTATGCAGAGAAAGTTGAAACTATAAAAAATAATATGGTCCACTTAAGAACAGAACTTCTAGGCTGGGTGTGGTTGCTCACACCTGTAATCCCAGCATTTTGGGAGGCTGAGGTAGGAGGATCGCTTGAGGCCAGGAGGTCAAGAGCAGCCTAGGCAATAGAGTGAGACCCTATCTCTACAAAAAAATTTTAAAACTTAGCCAGGTATGGTGACACATGCCGGTGGTCCCAGGTACTCAGAAGGCTGAAGCTGGAGGATTGCTTGAGCCCAGGAGGTCGAAGCTACAGGGAGCCATGATTACACCACTGCGCTTCAGGCTGAGCAGTAGCAGACAGACAACAGAACTTCTAAAAATAAATATAATAACCAAAATTTAAAGCTCAGTGGATATACTCTAAGACAAGAAAAAAAATCTTAAGATCAGCCGATGAAAATAGATCATCTAGAAATGATTGGCAATTATGCACAACTTTTGTACTTGCAAAAGATATTTTGGTGTAACAGGTTAATGTCATGCAAAATAGGCTGCAAGGCAGAAAGCATTGGGTGGGATAAGGATGCTTCACAATAATGAAAATTTCAATTAGGAAGACACAATTATCTAAATGTGGATGTATCTCATAAAAATAACACCAAAATATATAATGCAAAAACTTGATAGCCGTATGACGAGAAATAGACAAATTCACAATTATAGAGGTAAATTGTGGTACACTACTCTCAGTGATTGATAGAAGTTATCAGATAAGACATAAAAGGATGAATAATATAAGTAACAAACTAGATTTAATAGCATCTATTGGACACCATAACCAATTGCAGAAAACACATATTTTCTAGTATACACAGAGCATTTGCAAATATGACTACAAAGCAAGATTTAAAGCATTTCAAATGATTTACATAATATCCAAATATTCTCTGATCATAATGTAATTAAGGGAGAACTCAATAACAAAAACATAAATGGAAAGATATCTTTGGAAATTAGAAACATTATAATAAATAAATCACGCTATATAATTAATTATAATGAAAATTGAATTTTGAATTGAATAATGAAAATGCTACATATTAAAACTGTGACTGAAGCCAAAGCTTTAACTAGAAGAAAAAGCTTCATATTCATATATTAGAAAAGAAGAAATGCTGAAAATAAGTTTAATATCCATCAAAGAAGTTTAAAAAAGCAAATGTAAAATTATCCAAAAAAGGAAAAAAAAATAATAAAGATAGGATCAGTAATCAAAGGAAACATAAACAAATATACAATAGGAAGGACTGAGATATATAAAAGTTTATTCTTCAATAACATGAATAAAATGGACAAAACATTGTGATATTTACCAAAAATAAAGAGAAGGTACAAATACCAATACTGGAATAAAACAGGGACTATCACTATAGCTGCCACACACAAACGTAATAGAAATAAGGCATTACTAACAACTTTAGGCCAATTAATTTGAAAAAAATAGGTGAAATGGGGAAATGTTTACGGAAGTATACCAAGACTGACTTAAGAGGAAAGGATTTTTTGTCCTTGCAATAGTTTGCTGAGAATGATAGTTTCCAGCTTCATCCATGTCCCTGCAAGGGACATGAACTCATCACTAAATGATGAGTTACTGGGTGCAGCACACCAACATGGCACATGTATACATATGTAACAAACCTGCACGTTGTGCACATGCACCCCAAAACTTCAAGTATAATAATAATTAAAAAAGAGGAAATGGAAGACTACAATAGACCAAAAACCTTCAAATCCTTACATCAGTAGTACATTTCTTTCCTTAAAACTCCAGGCCCTGCTGCCTCACAAGGCAGTTATTCCAAACACTCGAGGAAAAAACAACTCCATTCTTACACAAACTCTTCCAGACAACAGACAAGGAAGGAACATTTTGCAACTTATTTTAAGATATAACAAACCTTGATACCAAGGACAAATAAATAAGGAATATATCAGGCCAATTTCACTTATGAACATGAATGTAAAAACTTTTAAATATAGTAATACAGTAAGCCCCAGAATAATATCATGAAATCAAAATAAAAATCAATTGAATAAAAATACATGCCCCGTTATTCTGAAGTTCATGAATAGTCAGGTCAAACTGGCACATTTCACTCATTGCAGTTTTAGAGTGAGAGCTGCAGAATTCCAACTATGCCCCAGTTCCTGTAGTTGTTTTATATATATGGAGTTTTCCTTCTTTTATTTTCTTTTTCTCTCTTCATTCCTGTCTAATTTTTTTGTCAATTTTTGGCTTAAGTATATCAGTGGGGAAAATTCTTGTTCTTGTGGCTGACTTGGCTTTCAAAGACGCCGACATAGATTTCAGAAATCTGATTATTTGGAGTTCATTTATCAGCCTTACTGTGGCTTTTAGGTTGGGAAAATATTGGGATGCAGAGACCTATCCTTTACTTCATCACCTTTCAAGATATCCTTGACTAGTGCTGTGGTTTGAGTGTGTCCCCCAAGGTTCGTGTGTTAGAAACTTAACCCCCCATGCAACAGTGTGGGGAGGTGATGGGGTTATGAGGGCTCTTCCCTCATGAATGGATAAATGCCATTATTGCAGGAGTGGGTTAGTTATAAAAGCCAGTTCAGCCTTCTCGTGCTCTCTTGCATTCTCTGCCCTGAGATGACACAGTACAAAGGCCCTCACCAGACGCCAGCACCTTGATGTAGGAATTCCCAGCCTCCAGAACTGTGAGCCAAATAAATTTCTGTTCATTATAAATGATCCAGTCTATTCTAGAAACACAAAACAGACTAAGACAGAAAACTGGTAGTGAGAAATCAGGTCGTTGCTATAACAAATACCTGAAAATGTGGAAGTGGCTTTGGACTGGGAAATGGGTAGAGGCTGGAAGGATTTGGAGGTATGTGCTAGAAAAAGCCTGGATTGCTATGAATGGGGCATGAAGGGCAATTCTGGGGAGGGCTCAGAAGTAAAGGAGTGGGGAAAGCCTGAACCTTCTCGGAGATTCCTTAAGTGGTTGTGACTAGAATGTTGGTGGAGATATGGACAGGACATTCTGATAAGGTGTCAGGCAGAAATGAGGAACAAGGTTTGGAAACTAGAGGAAAGGCCATCCTTGTTATAAAGATTCAAAGAACTTATCTGAATTATATCCATGCCTCAGGCTTTATGGGAGGTGGACTATAAGAGTAGTGAACTAGTGCCTCGGGCTTTACGGAGGATATTTGGCAGAAGAAACGTCTATGCGAAATAACGAAGAAGTTGTGTGGCTGCTTTAAATCACACACAGTCAGATATGAGATAAATGACTTAAAGATGGAATTCATAATTAAAAGAGAAGCAAAATGGAAGGATTTTGAAATTTTTCAGCCTGACCATGTAAATAAAAAGGTGAGTTTGGGAGAGCAAACCAAGGGTGTGATCAAGTGACTGTTCACTGAGGAGATGACTGGGGAGAGAAGGAATCACCAGGACAGGGAGAATGACCCTGAAGGCACCTCTGAGATCTTCAAGGCTGCCCCCATCACCGACCGGGAGCTCCAGGGGACCCACATCCGGTGCAGTGCTCAGTCACCGCAGCTGTGGCTGGAGCCATGGCTCTGGAAAGTACAAGCCATAAACCTTGGTGGCATCCACGTGGTGCTAATTTTTAGGCAAGAAGAATGCTAGAGCTATGGGGCAGCCTCCACCTGGATTTCAAAAGATGCTGTGGACAGCCTGGGGCCCAGGCAGGGACTTGTCACAGGAGCAGAGCCACTGCAGAGAGCCTGTACTCAGGGAATGGCAAGCAGAAATTCGGGGTGAACCACTGCAGAGAGGCCTCACCTGGGCAATGCTGAGGAAAGGAAAATCTAAGCCATCATTTTTTGTAGATAAAACAATTTTATCTGTAGTAAGTTAAAAAATATTTTACAGATAAACTATTGGAATTAGTAAGAACGTTTATGAGGGGGTTACCAAAAACAATATCAGTATAAAAATTCAATTGTATTCTATATAAAAGCAACAAATAGAAAATATAATTAAAAATATACCATTTACAAATAGCATCACCAATAGCAATTATAAAGATAAAAAAGAATAGTGTGAAAAACTTTTATGAGAAAAATAATAAAACTTTACTTAAAGACTGAAAGGCATTGCTGAAAACCTAAACAAATGCAGAGATATGCCATGTTGTGGAGAATCAAAATGCAGAGAGGTGGTTAATCTCTCAATTGATTTCTAGATTCAGTTCAATCCCACTCAGAATCCCAGGAGGTATTTGGGGTGAGGTAGGGACACATGACGAGGTAATTCAAAATATGCAAAAATTCCAGGCACAGGAAGAGCCAAGGCATTGAAGAAGGAGAAGAAGAGGGGCGGGGAAGGAAGGCACAAGAGATATTCCACTATCAGATATGTAGATGTTATTGGCTGCATTAATACCATGTAGTATTTGTTGAGAATGAACAGATAGATAAGTGGAACAGAATAGAGAGTTCATAAATGCTTGGCAACCTCTGGCATAGAAAGCAATTCAGAATTCTGGGGGAAAAGTGCATTTATGTTTACCAGTGTATCATATATATGATCATATGTAACCATATATATTATACTACTTATGAAATTATAGTATATTTGTCCTATAATAGCCAAATCTGGAAACAACCCAAATGTCCATCAACAGTAGAATGATAGAATGGATCAATACACTCTAATATATTCATTCGAAAAATATTTAGTTAGAGGAAAAAAACGTAGGCTACATGACAGCATGGACCAACTTAAAGGAGAGTGGAAAAAAATACATAAACATTATACAAAGTTCAAAACTAAGCAAAATTAAACCATATTTTACAGGGATGCATGCAATGGTGGTAAAGAAAAGTATCACTGTGCAAGTCAGGAGAATGGTCTGTCTTGGTAGGAATGAGGGAATTGCAGTCAGGAAGTGATGCATGAAGGACTTTTAGGATGAAAATAACGTTCAATGTCTTGATTTGGCTCATGGTTAGTTGGATTTTCAATTATTTAAGTGCTACCTGTAACATTTATTCACATTTCCATATATTTTGGAAAAGAAATGAAAATCAATTTTATAACCTGGTTGAGAATTAGTTGGCTTTCTACTTATTTGTTAAGTATCAAAGTATTTATGCACATCTCTGTATATGTTATTTTTCCCAATAAAACATGTATACTTGCATAATTAGACTTCCAACGAAGCAATTTCCAGACTGATTCCACTTCCTACAGGCAAGTACACTGTGCTTTTCTGATGTTTCCTTTGGTGTTCACTTCACATTTCTTTTTTCTTTCTTTTTTGAGATGGAGTTTCGCTCTGTCACCCGGGCTGGAGTGCAGTGGCGCGATCTCCGCTCACTGCAAGCTCTGCCTCCCAGGTTCACACCATTCTCCAGCCTCAGCCCCCCGAGTAGCTGGAACTACAGGCACCCACCACCATGCCTGGCTGATTTTTTGTATTTTTAGTAGAGGTGGGGTTTCACCGTGTTAGCCAGGATGATCTTGATCTCCTGACCTTGTGATCCTCCTGCCTCAGCCTCCCAAAGTGCTGGGATTACAGGCGTGAGCCACCATGCCTGGCTTCACTTCATGTTTCTAAATAGTAAGCTCATAGTGCTGGGTCTTTATTTTTAAATTTGAGATACTACTTATTGACAGTCTACATCCCCCAGATGAGGGCTTGGCTGTCTTTTTTTTGAAACGGGGTCTCACTATGTTGCCCAGGCTGGTATTGAACTGAGCTCAAGTGATCCATCCACCTCAGCCTTCCAAAGTGCTGGGATTACAGGTATGAGCCACCTCGCCTGGCCCAGTCGGACTTGGCTTTCTAATTTTCCTCTTGCTCTCTTTCAACTGGGAGTTGAAAGTTCCCAGAAAGGCCAAACTTTAAGTGTAAGTCCCACACTCTAGAGTAAGGACCATATCATAAAAATACTTTCTAAACCAAAACAGACCCACTTTAGCAAAGAATAGACCTAAGGCTGAGAAGACCAAAAGTAAGTACCACTAATTCCACTGTCTGCCAGAACAAACACAACACCCTGTAAAGAAAGAAGACGCGATCTTCTCTGTCTGCAACGTATTGTACACAATGTGTAGCATACAACAAAAAATTACTAGATATGGATAACAGTATGGAGGTTCCTAAAAAAACTAAAAATACAACTATCATATGATCCAGCAATCCCACTGCTAGATATATACCCCAAAGAGAGGAAATCAGTACATAGAAGAGATATCTGCACTCCCACGTTATAGCTGCACTATTCAAAATAGCTAAGACTTGGAAGTATCCTAAGTGTCCATCAACAGATGAATGGATAAAGAGCATGTGGTACGAGTACACAGTGAGTACTATCCATCCATGAAAAAGAATGAGATCCTACCATTTGCAACAACACGGAAGGAACTGGAGGATATGGTGCTAAGTGAAATAAGGCAGGCACAGAAAGACAAACTTTGCATGTTCTTACTCATTTATGGGAGCTAAAAATTTATCAAACTCATGAAGATGGAGAGTCGAATAGTGGTTATCAGAGGCTGAGAAGAATAGTGGAGTGCAGGAGAAAGTGGGGATGGTTAATGGGTTCAAAATACAGTTCAAATGAATAAAATGTAGTAATTGATAGCAGACTGACTGCAGTCAACAATAATTTAGCACATTTAAAATAATTTTGAAACGGGTATGGTGGCTCACGCCTGAAATCCCAGCACTTTGGGAGGCTGAGGCAGGCAGATCTCCTGAGGTCAGAAGTTCAAGACCAGCCTGGCCAACATGGTGAAACCCCATCTCTACTAAAAACACAAAAATTAGCCCGGGTGTGATGGTGGGCACCTGTAATCCCAGCTACTCGGAGGCTGAGACAGGAGGATCGCTTGAACTTGGGAGGTGGAGGTTGCAGTAAGCCAAGACCGCGCCATAGCACTCCAGCCTGAGTGACAAGAGCAAAACTGCATCTCAAAAAACAAAAAAAAACAAACTTACAAAATATAGTTGGAATGTTCATAACGCAGAGAAATAAAAAATGTTTTAGGCAATGGATACCCCATTTACCTCAATGTGATTATTGCACATTGCATGCCGGTATCAAAATATTTCATGTACCCCATAAGTGTATACACATACTATGTACCCATAAAAATAAAGAGTTAAAAAATTTGAAAAATTACTAGATGTGCAAATAAATGAGAAAATATAAGCCATCATCGAGAGAATATGCAGTTGAAGGAGACTGGTCCCTAGATAACCTAGATGTTGGAATTAGCAAGCAGCCCTCTCCAGAAACGGTGACAAATTCACATCTTCGCCACAGCTGCTGGAGTGAGTGGGCAAATGGGGAATCTCAGCAGTGAATTCTAAACTACAAAAAAATGGGAAATTAGAAAACTGAAAAGCATAATCTATAAAATAAAAAATTAACAGGACAACTTTAACAGAGGGTTGCAAATGTTAGAAGAAAGGCTCAATGAACTGTTTAATCTGCAGAACAGAAAAATTATTAAAATAGAACATGATCAGAGTCTCATAATCTTTAGGACAACATCTATCTCTCCAACACAAGTGTGAGAGAAGTTTGGAAGGAAAAGAAAGAAAGGAAGGAGTAGAGAAAATATGTTGGAAGAAGAGCTGAGAATTATGCGAAGCTTTGAAAGACAGGAACCCACAGATCACAGAAGCGCAGCAAGCCCTACGTGGGATAAATATGAAGAAAACGGCACCCAGGCACATGAGGGTGAAACTGTTGAAACCAAAGAGAAAGAGAAGGTCTTGAAAGCAGCCAAAGAAAGATGACAATTCTATCCAAGTGGATGATAACACGAGTTAGGCTTGATATTTTCCAAAAACAATGCAGACCAGAATACAATGGGATAAGATTTTAGAGAGCAGAAAGAAGCAGCTGTCAACCCAGAATTCTAAATCCTGTGAAAATATCATTTAAAATTGAAGATGCAGTAAAGATATTTCACTCCAAGCATAATTGTATTACAAGAATTCTAAAGGAAGTTCTTCATGACCCTAGATAGAAATTCAGGTCTATAGGAATGGATGAGAAACTCTAAAATCGTAAATAGAAAAGACTTCATACTTCACATTTTTCTTCTACTTTTTCAAAAGTCCTATTACTGGTAACCCAAATATTATCTCACTGCTTTGTGAGGCTTATAATGTACATATATATAATATATATGACAACAACACAGAAAGCACTGCAAAGAGATGTAAGAAAAAGGGAGTTAAAATGAGTTACTAAAAAAATTTGACTAGTCCAAAAGAAGTCAGGAAAGGAGGAACAGAAAAACAAAATACTGAAAACAAATAGCAAAATGCTATCCCCAAGTCAGAGCACGTCAACATCACATTACAAGCAAGTGTTATCCAGAGCTTAGCACCTACTATCACCATGGATCCCTTCTTTTTGTTTTTCCTAAAGTTAATTGCCTTATTTGTCCTATTAGATTAGTTTGTTTGTGGCCATTTGTAATTTTCCCCATACCTTAAAAAAGGCTCTCACACAATTTTCAGCTAATCCCACCTGTTAATATGTCAATTCCAGTTTCTAATTATTTTACTTTTGCAGGGAAGACATCTTCCCATGCGTCGTATTTTCTTCCGTGTGGAGGGAGCTCTGTTCGTTCCTAGCCTTTCTTTACGGACACACACACACACAGGTGCACGCTCATGCGTGCACACACACCACACACAGTGAATGCTCATGCACACACACACACCACACAGTGAATGCTCATGCATGCACACACACCACACACAATGCACACATACCACACAGTGCACGCTCATGCACATACACCACACACAGTGCACACGCATGCATGCACACACAGCACACACAGGTGCACACTCGTGCATGCACACACACCACACACAGTGCACACTTATGCACACACACCACACAGTGCATGCTCATGCACATACACCCCATACAGTGCATGCACATGCATGCACACACAGCACACACAAGTGCACGCTCATGCACACACTGCCCAGGAGAGTGCAGGATTGACCCAACTGGTGAGAGTGAAGAAGAAATGGGTGTGCACGGCCCAGAGGTGGCTCCTCTTCTTCCTGGAAGGGGTGCCTGTGTGTGCAGGACACTCCCCCATCTGTTCTCCAGGGCAGTCTCTGCTTGACAGAGGAGACAGCCCCAGTGCAGAGGGGCTTCCTGTTACTGCAGCTCATTTTTATGGGCCAGTACTAGGAAGTGCACTTCTCTGAAGAGCTAAGACACATTCATTAGTGGAAGTTTTATGATAATAAAAGGGAATATTTTGGTCTCAGAAAATTATAACCAGAGGCACTGTCTGTCGGAGTAGCCATCCATTTACTAAGGTGACCTGAAATGTGTGACGTCAAATGAAACTGTCTGGCAGCCCATCAGTTAATCAGCAGATGAGATGAGCATGATCTGTTTCTCACGTTTTAGAAATAAAACCAGTCTCTTTTGTAATTGCCTATTCATGGCCTTTTAGTTCCTTTGTTATTCAAAAATTGTAGAAGTTGTATACCATATGTTACTAATAACTTCTTCCACTGCTTCCACTGCACTCCATGGCTTCGGTTCATTCATTTGCCATGTGAGAGAGAGTTAACCCTCTGTAGTTTCCGATGCTGAGGATGCAAAGTCTCTGCCTAAATTTGTTTTCCCCCATATTAACATCTGCTATGGGGTGAACTGTGTCCCCCAAAAGAAGATAGATGGAAGTCCTAACCCTTAGCACCTCAGAGTGTAGCTATTTTGGAAATAGGGTGTTTGCAGATTTAGCCATGTCAAGATCAGGTCGTTACCGGGGGTCCTAATCCAATATGACTGATGTCCTCATAAAAAGGGGACATTTGGAGCCGGCACAGTTGAGGGAAGACGGCAGTGCGGTCGTGGAGTCAGAGGCTGGAGGGATGCGGTGAGGAGCTGCCAAATGCCAAGCGCTGCAGAGCTCTCAGGAGCTGGAAGGGTGGGAAGGATCTGTCCCTCCAGGGGTCAGGGAGAGCATGGCCCTGCTGACAGCTGGATCTCAGACGTCCAGCCCCAGGACTGAGACAAAACCTTTCTGGGGTTTTGTTTTTCCTTTTATTGATTAATTGACTGATTGACAGGGTCTCCTTCTGTCACCAAAACTGGAGCGCAGTGGCACAATCATAGATCACTGCAGTCTCAAACTCCGGGGCCAAGGTGTTCTTCAGTCTCCCGAGTAGCTGGGACCACAGGCGTGCCACCACACCTGGCTAATTGTTTTTATTTTAATCTTTTGCAGAGATGAGATCTTTCTATGTTGCCCAGGCTGGTCTCGAACTCCTGGGCTCAAGGGATCTGCCGTCCTTGGCCTCCCAAAGGGCTGGGATTACAGGCATGAGCCAGCGTGCCTGGCTGATGTCTGTTGCTTAAAGTCACCCAGTTTGTGGCACTTAGTTATGGCCACCCCAGGAACCTGATACAATGTCTAATTTCCAGTTTATAGTATATACGCTGCCGAAGCCAGCCCAATATCTAATTTCCACAGCAATGTTTAAAAACAGCATTTTGGGCTGGGCGCAGTGGCTCACGCCTGTAATCCCAGCACTTTGGGAGGCCAAGGCGGGCACATCGCTTGAGGTCAGGAGTTTGAGACCAGCCTGGCCAAAGTGGTGAAACCCCGTTTCTACTAAAAAATACAAAAATTAGCCGGGCATGGTGGCACACGCCTGTAGTCCCAGCTACTCGGGAGGCTGAGGCAAAAGAATCGCTTGAACCCAGGAGGCGAAGGTTGCAGTGAGCCAAGATTGTGCTATTGCACTCCAGCCTGGGTGACAGAGCGGGACGCTGTCTCAAAAACAAAACAACAAAAAAACCTACAATATTTTGCATCCCTATTGTTTAAAAAAAAATCCGATTTATCATATCTTAAAAATCATGAGTTCAACTCTATTTCTGCCTGCATTTGTGTTTTGCTTCACCCATCTCTTCCCTGTTGCTAACATGGATCTTCCTCCGTGACAGCACACCCTCTGTGTTCCTATCCCTTCTCTGTCCTTCCCTCCATTCCTGACCTCATTCTTTCCACCCTCGAATCTCTTTCTTTCTCACTTTCCTGTGCTTCAGAGTATTTTCATCTAAGTTTCTGCGGAGGCCCATGGTCGGAGGGAGTGACAGCCGTGCCTCCCCATGAAGGGAATGGAATAGGCGCCACACAATGGGCGTGGCCACGGGAGACCCCAGCAGGAGTGAATGATTTTCAAATTAACCTCCTCATTCTGCACCTTCCTCAGGAACACGCTACTCATGGCACTTGCTAAATTCTGCTTTGCTCTCCTGTGGGTTTTTTGCACAACTACTTCTTCCTGGGCTCTAAACTCCTTGAGAAACCACGTGCAGCCCTTGGTGAGGCTGGAAAGGAGGATGCTAGGGGGCTGCAGGAAGGGGTGCGTGCGTCTGAGTCTGCGGGGCTGGGGCAAGCTGCTTTGGGACAGGCGGTCTCCTCAGTGCCCTCCCCCGTAGCTGTAGGGCGTCGGGGGGTGTCTGGTGCAGTGCTTTGGGCAAGACTCTGTGACTGTCTGCCTGGCCACGCTTTCCCGTCTGGGGTCAGATTCCTGAGGAGCCTGTGTGTGGGGAAACCTTGGCTTTGGCGTTGTGTGAAGGCCCCGCGGGGAGCTGCCCTCAGTGAGCATACAGGGAGGCATGCCAGGAACGGGGGATCCAGGGCCCTGGTGTGTCCGCTTCTCTCCGAGCTGGGGCAGGGTGAGGAGCTGGGAAGGAAACCGGAGCCTGGCCAGGCTCACGGGAGCCACACGCAGAGCGTGACAACCTGCCAAGATCCCCCGCGCCCACACCGGAGGTCTGACCGTCAGAGGGAAACGGCCAGCCGGGCAGTACCTGGGGCGGGGGAGATGAGCAGCTGGTCCGGGAGAAGCCCTGGCCATGCCCTTCGAGGGCTGAGTGACACAAGGTCCCCAAGGGCGGGGGAAGGGTTTTGAATCAGATCTTTTGGACAATCCGTGTTTCCTTATAAACTAACCTCTCCTGGCTAAAAGGGCCTGACTTTCCAGGGGTGTCCACCGGCTTCTGTTTCCTTTTGTGTCTGTCACTGGGACTACAGGCCCTGCATGCATGTAAGCTCCTGACCCACGTCCTAGGACTACAGGCCCTACACGTGTAAGCTCCTGACCCACGTCCTATACGGCATCCAGCACATGGCTTGGCAAAGGACGCTGTCTAAAATTCTTCATGAGTCCACACGAAGCAAATGAGTCATAAAAATAAAACACAAAAAAGAATAACATAGAAAATAAACCAAAAAACACTGAATCACGTACTTCTGATGTTCTCCTCGGAGATCACACAGGACCCTCAGAGACGCTGTCTGCCCGGACGCACCACTTGGTGGATATGAGGAACTGCGGGTCCCCAGAGATCACACAGGACCCTCAGAGACACCGTCTGCCCGGAGACAATGCTCGCTGGATATGAGGAACTGCGGGTCCCCGGAGATCACACAGGACCCTCACCCTCTGAGATGCTGTCCACCCAGACGCACCGCTTGGTGGATGTGAGTGGCTGCGGGTCCCCAGAGATCACACAGGATCCTCACCTGTGGGTCCCCAGAGATCATGGGGGATCCTCAGCCTCTGACACGCCGTCTGCCCGGACACACTACTCGGTGGATGTGAGCCTGCGGGTTCCTGGTTTCTGCCGAGCTGACGTGGTGGTTCGCAGCGAGCCTGCTCGGGCGCTGTAGGCTGGGTGCCCCATCCTCCAGCGGCTGTCACGTGGCCGTGGGTGGGTCACAGCCACGCGTGTTTCCGGTGTGATGAGCCCATGGGTGGGCTGCTTCCTGCCCACACTCGGCTGGCCCAGGCCGTCGTCTTGCCCTGAGGACTGGCCCTGTGGTGTCCTGAGTGGCAGGGCCAAGGGCTCTGCTTCTTCCTGTGCTGAGGTGGCCACCCCGTGACAGGTTCTGTCTGCAGCGCACACCCTCCATGAGGCACCTGCCCCCCAGCCCCTGCCTCAGGCCCTGCTTCCTGGAGCCCAGCCTAAGACATTGGTGGCCAGGACGGCAAGGACCTGAGACACAGTGCCAGCCACAGCAGCACTCCCGCCTGACTGGGGTCTGGATGTTCCGGGAGGCCCCTTGTCTCAGGCTCCCCCAGACCTTTCTCAACAAATGAAGCTTCAACCTCTGGTTTGCAAGGTGATGGTTAGGGAGCCTGGTCTCACAGCTGTTGGACTCCCTGGATCACTGTGGCCTCAGTGTGGACAGCGGAGCCTCAAGACCCTCTCTGTTTTTCTTTGCTTTTGTCGGATGTGGGTGTGATTTTAGTCTCCAGCCTCTCCTTTCCACTTCAGAAGCTTGTGTGTCGCTTGTCTCAGCTGTTAGTGGATATGGGTTCTGAGAATGGTAATTAATTTTAACAATAGCTGAAGTAAGCCAAACATTAATCATAATTGGCAAAGGAAATATGCTGTAAAGTATATAATCTAAGATCAAACAGGAGCAATTTTTGCATAATTTGTTATTTTGTACTGCCCGTGTTATCATTAGCACAGTGATTAAGAATTAACTGAAATTATTCAAATTACCAGAAATAATTCAATTATCGATAATTGTATATTGATGTATAATAACATATACGACCAAATACTTAGGTGATTTGCTCAGGATAAATTTCACAACTTGTTTTTCCATCAAAATATCTTTGACTCACAGTTGAATTCTCAGTACTTCCATCAATTAAATGGAAAAGCAAATTAATTGTAGCGTGGGATTCTCTGGGAGTATTTCTTGCTTTTTCTCTTTTACTAGTGTACTTGTTCTTCAGTAAATAGATTGGATAGTTTGTTACTTCCAGAGGAAGACAGTAATCACTAATAGACAGGAAAATGTACCTCTGGTTTACCAAACTTAGTCAGTCACATTACAGAGTTAATTCTATAATGTTGTAAAAAACGTCTGTGTCATGAAAATGTTAATGATCTCTTGACTGCATAGACGAGTTGCATTCCGGAGTCTTAAGTTGCTTTCTAAATACTAATTAATGAAACCCAAGCTTTCTGTGTCAGGTAATTACTCTCTTTTTGTCCTTTCTTTAGTCTACCCAAGCTGAATTTCTGATAATATGGTAAGACAAGAATGAAACATAACCCAGAACATAAGCTGGCAGCCATGCTTCTGTGTGGAAATTGCAGCTTAGGAAGATTTTGTCACAATGAGATGGTAACCCCTGCTTTCCCCGGTCATACAGAGGATTGAAGATGTAAGTACCTGGGGGACGCCAACCGCAGTGTTTTACAACCTACTCTTCAGTAGCTTTGGAAAAGGAAAAAAAAAGTCACAGAATTGGGGCACATAGGGGAGAGTGCAGCATGAACAATTTTCCATTAATCTGATAAAGAGGGAGGTAGTCCAGGTGCAGCTCTGAGATGCATTTCTGCAGGGGAGCCATTCCCTGAGAGCTTTGTGTTTCCTTCCTGTTAGCGATCTCATGAATAAATAAACTCTCTGCCTGGCACCGATACCTCCAGCCTGCTCTGATTCAACACATTCCTTTGCTACTCTTTCCCACCCCAATCAGATTTCCTGAAATCTCGAGCCCATTACATCTAAGTAATTAATTTTTCACTCATTAGAATTGGCTTGGAATTCAGTGAAACAGAAAAAAATAGGTAAGGTCCTGGAAGTTAGGGTAAATAATGGTGACGAATTACCCGTCAGCAGACAGTAAAGCAAGACATAGAAACAGGTCCTCAAATACTAGCTGGCATGGTAATTAATTAATTGTTTAATTAGATACATGTAGCTGTCCCTCTGTGGGGCTCACAACACTGTTTTCGAGACTCGTCTAGGCAAAACTGTGGAGTAGCTCAAAAACGTGACTGTAATCCCTGATGGAAATTTCAGGGGTTTGGCAGTGCTTTTGAAGCCAACAGCCCCGGGAGTCTATTTGCTTCATTCTAATAAACATCTACTGGGCACCTTCATTCCTGCCTGGGCACACATTTGAACCAGATTTTTACACTTATGAACACAGAAGATGGCAAGGCTTTCACCAACCACACATTCTGCAAGGCTGCTTCCAGGTGGAGCAGAATGAGACCAAGGAAGGGGCTGCTCCTCCCCGCTCCTGTGCTGGTCTGCGCTTCCAGACAGAGGCACTATGCTGTTTGTGGTGTCAGTCAACACAATGGGAGAATTATAGATAAGCCAGCCACCAGATAAAACACACACATAAATGACCAATCCCAGGGAGAGCAGGTGGATAAAGAGGTGTGTAATTCCACAGGTGGGAGAGAATCTTTATAACCAGGAGATTCGGGAAGGCTGCACGGAAGAAGTGGCATTTGAACTTGGACTGGACTGGGTGAAATTCCATGTGCGGCTATGACTCAGGTTGTGGGGAAGGGGAGACAACAGGAGGGAGCATGTCCGAAAAACAGACACCACAGGTGGGGACTCTCCACGGACAGCTGGGAATTCTGCAGCTGAACCTCAGAGCTTGAAAGAGATGGGAGGAACAGAAAGCAGGGGAAATGTTTAGTGCAGGGCTCGTGAGACCATTGAGGTCAATTAAGGATTTCTTCAGTTTGCAGGCATAGAATCATGGGTTGTACAGCAAGGGGCCTGTGGTCTGTGCTAAGAGGGACTTTTTAGGAAGAGTGATCTGGCAGCCGTGGTAGGAAGACTGGATGGAGGCTCTGAAGGCCTGACCTGGGCCATAGCCAGACGCCTGGACAGGAGCAGGTGGCACACAAGAGAAATGCTGTGGGTAGAAGTTCTTGAGGGGATTCAAGGTGAAAGGGAGGCTGCTCTCAGAAATAATGTACATGGGGGAGAGGATCGGTAGGTAGCATGAGTTTGATTGTGGACAGCATGAACTTCAAGGAGATGGAAGGAGTTCCAGATAAAGATGATATCTATCAGCCTCCTGGAAGTGTCAGTCTAAGGCCGAGAGCCCACGCTCACACGTGTAATGTGTAGATGCACAAAGTCCTGCTGAAAGGAACCATCAGCTCAAAATCTGAGTTTACAATCGATGTGTTTAATGCAAATTACAAGTTTTCTTTGCAACCAACATCAGTCATAGGATCATATGCAAGTGATTAAGGCCCATCTGCCCATTAAAAAGGGAATATATATATATATATATTTTTTTTTTTTTTGAGACTGAATCTTGCTCTGTCACCCAGGCTGGAGTGCAGTGGTGAGCTCTCAGTTCACTGAAACCTCCACCTCCTGGGTTCAAGTGATCCTCCTGCCTCAGCCTCCTGAGTAGCTGGGACTACAGGCGCATGCCACCATGCCCAGCTAATTTTTTGTTGTTTTTAGTAGAGATGGGGTTTCACCATATTGGCTAGGCTGGTCTTGAAATCCCGACCTCATGATCCACCTGCCTCGGCCTCCCAAAGTGTTGGGATTACAGGTGTGAGCCACCGTGCCCGGCCAGGGAATATATATTTTTTATTCCGACATTATACTGCCCTAAATGGACTTGACGCCATTTATTGCTTGGAATGCACAGTGCATCTTTGCTATAATGAAATGAACCCAGGGCTTTGCTTTGGAGACTGGCGTTTGAATCCTTGTTCTGCTCCCGTTTCTGTCTCTAAGGACTTTTATCTGTGACGTGTAGGGGCTGTGTGGGATCTTCCCCACGGCCCCTGCATTGCTGGTCGGTCTCTTTATCATGCAAAGGGGAGAGATGATGGTGGGGCCACATGCTTGTGCCACCCGTGTCTGTTGCATTGAACGCAGTCTTGAGCGAAGGACGAACCCACGGCGCACACCAGGCGGAGGCACACGGCTCGGCGCAGGGAGCACACGGATTTTGGGGTTCCTGTTTCCCAGCTCATCGTCGAATGTCATTCTCACAATTCCCCACTGAAAGGACCGATCCCTACAGGAAATGCACACACCTCTGGCGGTTGCCGCCACTGCCAGATCCATGGGAAGGGCAAAGGTGGGTGAGGCTTGGGCTCTGTCCTCCAGGCGCTTACACTCACAAAGAATACAGAGAAGATAAAAAACGTCAAACGTGATGAGGGCGGGAAGTGGCCGGTGCAGGAAGAGAAAGGAGAGAGATTGTTCTGGACCTGGGGTCAGGGATGGCTGTGGGTGGCAGGGGCAGAGAAGGGGCAGGCTCTCCGGGGTGGAGGCCGGGAGCAGAGGTCCTGAGGGTCAGCCGTGTTGTCTGCAGGAGCCGGAGTGTGGAGGCCCCAAGGCTGCCATGCAGGTGGGCCCCGGCTGGTGGGGGCTCCGGTCGAAGCGGGGTGGGGGGGTGGGGGGGAGGTGGTAGAGGGTAGGGGGGTGGGGGGAGGGACCTGCGTTCCTGCGGCCCACTCTGAAAGGGGAGTGAGTGCAGCTGGGCCTCAGGGAGCCAGCGCTGGCCCATGTCCAGTGGAGGGCGGGGAGGCGAGGAGGTCTTTAGGAAGCCCTGGCCTGAGGGAGTGGCCGGGCTGGGAAGAGGGGGTACGAGGATGAAAAGGAGGCCAGGTGGTCGGGGCTTTGTGCAACAGACTGGGGAGGATGTGTGGAGACAGAGGAAGATGATGATGAAGACAACGGGGTCGGTTCTGAGAAGCAGGTAGATACCAAGAGTCACTGGACGCAGCTGGCTTCGTTTAGGGTTTGTGGCATTTGGGGTGTCTAGAGGCTTCCAGGGAAGTTGCTCAGTGGACAGCTGGAGATGCGAGGGCCTCCCCAGATGGTCAGGACTAGAGGCACAGACGGGGCTTCAGCCTCGCCGAGGTGGCACTGAGGCTGGGAGCTGATGACCCCACAAGGAGAAGGGTGGGAACCCTGAGGCCTGCAGCCTGTCCCGGGAGGGCTGGAGCCAGGCTTTTGGGGCCCACCTGACGTTTGGAGATTAGGTGACCCAACCTTGTCCTCCCATCCCCTTTTCACAGATGGGGACACTGACCCTCCAGGCGAAGGCTCAGAGTCGCTCAAGGTCATCTGCTGGTCGCTGCTTTCGAAACTTCCAGCCTAGCTCTCCGTCTCCGCCTCTTAGAATGTTCATTAGCAAAAAACCAGCCCTCCAAGACCCGGGGCACTGCGAGTTTTCGCGCAGACGTCAAGCTGCGGCTCCAGGACGTGATTTTCGCAGAGAGCCGGGTGGACCAGGCTCTGGGGCCGGGCCCGCAGGCTCCGCTGGACGCGCAGAGCCCAGGACAGACAAGACCGCCCCGCCCCGCCCCGCCCCGCGGGCCCCGCGCCCCCAATCCGCCCCCGAGCGCGCCCCCGGGAGCGCGCGCTTCGCCGACACGGCCGCGCGCCCACTCCCCTGCGCGCCCCCGCACGCTCCCGCTACTGCGCGTCCTCGCGGCCCCCGCGCGCGCCCCGCCCCCGCTTCCCCGTGACGCGCGCGCGCGCAGAGACGCTCCCGCCGGGCCGGGGCCGAGAGCAGCAGGGCCGGGGCCGGGTCCGCAGCGCCTGCGGGGAGGGGCCGAGCACGCGCGGGGCGGGCCGGGGCCCGTGGGGCGCGGGGGCGCGCGAGGCGGCCGTGGCGGGGCCGCGCTGAGGAGGCGCCGAGGGGAGGGAGGTCCCTGCGCGCCCGCCGCCCGCCTCCCGCGCCCGCGCCGCCGCCTCCTCCTCGGTGCGGTTCCGCCGGGCGCGAGGAGCCGCCGAGACCTCCGCCTGCGAACAAAGAGGAGGCCGTGCGGGGCGCGGCGCCCGCGGAGCATGGCGGACCGCAGCCTGGAGGGCATGGCGCTGCCCCTGGAGGTGCGGGCGCGCCTGGCCGAGCTGGAGCTGGAGCTGTCGGAAGGTAACCGGGCCCCCGCCCCGGGCCGGGCCGCGCTGTCACCGGGGAGGGCCGCGCGCGGAGGGCTGGGGGCGCGGGGCCTGCGGCGGGGCGGGGGCAGGGCCCAGAGGGGGAGGCGCGACCCCAGCCCGGAGCGTGCGCGTCCCCTGGACCCCCAGACCCCGCGCCCTGGGGACGTTTGTGGGGCCGCGATCCCCCGCTCTCTGGGGACGTTTGTGGGGCCGCGATCCCCTGCGCCCTGGGGAGGTTTGTGGGGCCGCGATTACCCCGCGCTCTGGGGGTGTCTGTGGGGCCTGGGATCTCCCCGCGCTCTGGGGGTGTTTGTGGGGCCGCGATTCCCCGCGCCCTGGGATGTTTGTGGGGCCACGATCCCCCCCTGCCCTGGGGGTGTCTGTGGGGCCTGGGCGCCGCGCAGGGACGCAGGATGCAGCGGGATCGGCCTTCCCGTGCGCTCTGCGCTGGAGCCGCGGCGTCCTTGGTGCAGCAGCGCGGTGCGCGCCACCTCCTCGCTGGGGGGTTCGGCCTGGAACGCCCGGCCTGATTTCAATGCGAAACTTGTCGTTGGACCCCGGGTTCGATCTCTGGTGGCTCAGGCCGTGCAGCGGTCCTGGTGCGGCCCGGGGGATCCCACCCCCATTGTTCGCGGGCGCTGCGCGGGGAGGGCTGGGCGGAATCGTCAACCTCCTCCCGGGCCGGGCTCCGGCCTTGCTGTCCTGGTCCTGTCGTAGGAGGGTTTGTGGCAGATCGGCCACCGCGGTCTCATGGAGGGTTGTGTACGCCTCATATCTGCTCTTCATGGCGGAGATCATGTGCTCAACTGTCATAAGTTTCAGATCGGGCTTTGCCAGGTCTTTTCCCCCAAACCACTGAAGTTCCCAAATCTGAAATGTTTGATGTGTACTTAGCCGTCTCCGGGCTCATCCTGGTCAGGCCATTCCTGTAACGTGGGGTGGGGTAGGGGTGGGCCGGCGCGTCTCACATTTATATTTGGAGCAGTTTAGCATGGTGAACTTTTTTTGGGTAACGGTTTTGTGAGGGCCGGCAGCCAGAAAGTAAATTCATTCGTGCCAATTTTCACCAGCAGGGAGGAGCTGGTGTTGACTTTATGTTTTCCTTTTTAACACTTTCAGGGCAAAGAAGGGAGTGAGCAGGGGCCATGGTGTGCAGCCAACTGCCTTTCCAGACTTCCAGGGACGGGAAATGGTCCTGTTTTTCAGTTTCAGATGTGGCGTTCCGCGAGGTGTGTCAGTGTCCTGTAACGTGACACAGTGGGGGGGTGGGGGGGAAGGACAGAGTCTTCCAGGACTATGGGCTTGGCTGCTGCCGTCCTGAGGAGCTGAGGATGAGGAGAGCATGGCTAGGAGGCGGGAGATGCCATGTGCAGGGTTCGGATGTAAACTGGTAAGTAGATTGTGCAGTGCAGACAGCTCGTTTGGTGGGTAAGGAGAGTATCATTTGCAAAAGGTCCACCCTGGTTATCTGATTGTGTCAGCCTTGGATAGGTTTCCTGGCTCGCGTCTCGGCCCAGGTGCACCCCTGCCTGCAGCGCCCGCCGTGTATGCTGTCTCAGGACGGGACTTCTGTGCTGCCTGCATCACACTGACGTGAAGTGTCAGTGCCCCATCCATGTCAGCAGAGCGTAGCACCCCTGAGCTCAGCAAGGCGAGCCCCATCTGGGGGTCCCCCACCCACTGCCAGCCGAGAAGTTGGACCCACATTTGTTCCCAGAGTCTAGGATGTCGCTGGGAACGGGTGTCCTGTGTTGGGCATTGTGGCCTTTCGAGGTGATGACACTTGCCTGTCAGTTGCTCTTGGAGGGTGAGTGATACAGTTTTGCTGCCCAGACGATGGCAAAGCCACTTTCGACGACGGTGTGCTCAGCCGAATTCCCCATGAACACCTTGCGTCTGTACAGGTTTTTTAAAAAGGGCTAAATGAGTTTCTTACTGAGAGACCAGGCGGAGAAAGGGGTGTGTGTGTTTGCATGCAGGAAGCCTAATTATGTTTTTTCCTTCCACATGAATCTTGCTGAGATCTGAGCTACACATTTAAGAAGAAAGGGTGAGAGGGTTGCTCCGTGGCTCTGTTCAGCCTCTCTGCACCCTCTGGCCTGTGCTGGCCCCACTGCCTCATCTGTTCGCTGGATGGTCTTTAACTTTGCTGTGAAGTGTGGGTTTGCCCAGGTTGAGTTTATGGGGGTAGTGCTGTAAGGTCATTTGGAATACTCTGTCTCATAACCACATAAAACAGTTTTACGGGCTTAAATTAGATGAATCAACTTGTTTTCCAGTATTGCTTAATAGAAACCCAAGAATTGAAGGATCAAAAATCGGTGTTTCTTTATGTTATTGGACTTCAAAAATTCCTCAACATATCTGCTTTCAGAGTGAAGGCTGAAAACAGCTGTTAATGCTGAATTATTTCCCATCTTCAATCAAAATTCAAGTGGACAGAATTCTTTAAGTTGGTTGTCATCATTTTATTAAAATATCAGAAAATATTATAGAAACATGTGGAATTTCCAGTGCTCATTTCCTACAGAGGAGGATGGAAAAAGTTCCGTTTTAAGCACATAACATAGACTGAAGGAAAGAGCAGAGCATTCCCCTGAGGTTCCTGTGTGGGCTGCCAGCCTGCGTGGGTCACGCATTGTCTAGGTTTCTAGACCCTGGTCCAGTTCTGCTGTGCCCACCTGCCGGGCGCCGTTACACGCACTGCTGGTGTCCTGCTTTGCGGGGCTGAAGGGCACTTCCTGCTGCAGGGCCGAGGGCTCCATCCTTCTTCCACTGCCCGTCTCTGCCCCGTGCCACCTGATGCCCCTCACAGGGGAAGGCGAGGCCAGCTCACACCACAGAGCACACGGCCAGCAAAACACAAGGGCTCTCTGTGGGGAGAAGTGCTGGGCAGCCCTCCTGTGGGAGCTGATGACCTCGAATCCACGTGGGGATACATTCGGGGTGTGGGGCCAGGGGGGTCATCTCCTCACATACTTGGGTCTGAGTGTGAGCCAGGGAGGAGGCCACGCGGGTAAGGAGGCCACACGGGTTGGGAGGCTGTGCAGGTGGGGAGGCTGTGCGGGTGGGGAGGCTGTGCGGGTGGGGAGGCTGTGCGGGTGGGGAGGCTGTGCGGGTGGGGAGGCTGTGCGGGTAGGGAGGCTGTGCGGGTGGGGAGGCTGTGCGGGTAGGGAGGCTGTACGGGTGGGGAGGCTGTATGGGTGGGGAGGCCATGAGGGTGCGGAGGCCCCTCAGGTGAGGAGGCTGTGCAGGTGGGGAAGCCACATGGGGGAAAGGCTGTGCTAGTGGAAAGGCCCCGCAGGTGGAGAAGCCGCAAGAATGCAGAGGCCCGGCGGCTGAGGAGGCCCTGCAGGTGAGGAGGCCTTGAGGGTGGGGAGGCCTCCAGGTGATCTGGAGCTCCATTCTGGGGAGTGTCAAGGAATGAGAGGGCTGTGGCGGCTGCTTTCTCATACTCCTTTCCCCAGAATATTTTCTTCTCCCTTCTCTTCCCTACACTTTTGCCCTTTATAATTGGGTATTCTTTTTTGTGGCTTTAAAGGGCCTAAAAATAATTTCATTAATAACTGATACTTTACATGGAATTGCCAAACAAATTGGAGCGGAAGCAGAAAACTTCCCCATAAAGACAAACTCATGTGTTATTTATTTTTTATTTTTTGAGACAGGGTCTCACTCTGTCTCCCAGGCTGGAGTGCAGTGGTATGAGCTCAACTCACTGCAACCTCTGCCTCCTGAGTTCAAGTGGTTCTTGTGCCTCAGCCTCTTGAGTAGCTGGGATTACAGGTGCCGGCCACAATACCTGGCTAATTTTTGTACCTTTGTAGAGATGGGGTTTCATCATGTTGGCCAGGCTGGTCTCAAACTCTTTACCTCAGGTGATCTGCCCACCTCGACCTCCCAAAGTGCTGAGATTATAGGCATGAGCCACTGTGCCCGGCCTCGTGTCTTATTATTATTTTAAAAAAGATTGCATTTAGCTGTTGATTGAAATTAGGAAGTAAGTTTCTCTGTTGACTGGTCACTGATCTTTTTGGGCAGTGCATGCTTCAGAAGGAGCTCTTTCCCATTTGTTTAGGAGGCGCTGAATTATTTTGATAGAACTCATGATATAGCCTGCAAACATTGTTGGTTTTTGGTGGAAGAGAAGTTTTGAAAAATAGGTGCCATGTTTTGCACTCTGTGGCTTTGGTAATTGTCAGTGTGTTCCATGCCCACTGACTCCATCCTCCATGCTCTGCTCTGCTAATTAATGTAGCCGATTCCTTTAGCGATCAGTTATGCTCCACAGTAGTGCAGCCTAATGTTTTCTTAGCAGGGGAGAATCTGCTCACGGAGGGACGTGAAGGCTTGCTCATGTGCCAGGTCTCCCTGTGTTGGCTGAGGGACCTGTGTGCGTGTGTTAATATATATATACATATTTTTTTTGAGACAAAGTTTCACTCTTGTTGCCCAGGCTGGAGTACAGTGGTGCAATCTCAGCTAACTGCAACCTCCGCCTCCCGAGTTCAAGTGATTCTCCTGCCTCAGCCTCTCAAGTAGCTGGGACTACAGGTGCCCGCCACCACGCTTGGCTATTTTTTTGTATTTTTAGTAGAGATGGGGTTTCACTATGTTGGCCAGGCTGGTCTCGTACTCCTGACCTCAGGTGATCCCCCTGCCTCGGCCTCCTAAAGTGTTGGGATTACAGGCATTAGCCACCGCGCCTGGCTGCGTGTGTTACTATTAGCACATATGAATACGTGTCAAGTACAGAGGCATGGTCTTCACACAGCCTGCACATTGCTGTCGTCAAAGAGGGGATCCTAAAATGACGGCCCAGTGGGAGGTTTGTAGGTTTGGGGGTGGCTTTTTCAGGGCACTTGGCACAAGGTCACAGACATTTGTGGCTTTCGAATGGAGTTCTGCCCCCAGCACCCCCAGCCCTGTGCATTTCTTGGAGGTTCCACCCTGTACAGTGAGGAAGTCACACGCCTGTGTAAGAGCTGACCTGGGGGCTGCCTTCCAGAGCCTAAGAGAAGGCCCTGAGGACTCTGTACACATTATCTTCATTGAAAAGAAAATAGTTTACTCTGAAAAACAAATGTGCGAAAGCCGAGCCTCATTGAGCCTCATGGACAGTTTGTTGTAATTGGGAATCGGATTGCGGGAGGGTCAGTGGGTTCAGGAGGGTGAGGCCTTCTTGGCCAGGTAGCATTGTTACATCTATCTGAAAGTCACAGATAACTAAGTATCAAGTCGTCACAGATATTTAAGTATCCTGAATGAGGTGGCTACCTACATGATGCATTGAAAACATCATTACTGGTTACGTGCAATATGCATTGAAAACGTTGTTACCTGCACACTGGCAGCACTGATATATGTGGGCTTTTGAACGTGTGGACTGGAATGTTAAGAGTCCTTCAGAGTTATGACAATAGTTTGATTTCAATGTTCTTTTCTTGGCGAATAAATGCTATACATCAAATTTAGCCAGGAAGCTAGGAAAGTGAACCCACATGAAGGGTACAGGCCCGTAGGCTGCTCCAGGCGCCGTTAGGGGCCCGAGCCACGCGCTTCCCGCTCAGCCTCCTGAGAGCCATGACGGCGTCTCTGTTCTGCCTCACACTGGACTTGCTAGCTTCATATTGTTATGGTTCCGAGGCTACAAGCGGTTGGATTCTGTGAGTCACTCTCTGTCTTCCTCCTCCCAGCTGCTTTCAAATGGGTCGTCTCTTTTTTTAGAACTGATTTTTTTACGCAGTGATTTATAGGGTGAGTTGTAGCGCTCTCCTGAACTGCAGAGGGAGCGCATTGAGGAACCTGGGTTTTGATGCTGTGCACATTGGCTGAGTCACCAGCCCACGGCCCCGTCAGTCCCATTATTAAGCTCATTTCTTGCTCTTCTCCTCGTTATTCAGACGCCTTAAAAAAAGCAAACTCCTGCTTGCCGTCACCGGCTGAGTTTGGCAAATGGGTGTTTACCCTGCAAAGAGAGGCATTTTGTCCTCTGGAACGTCTACGGCGCCCTTTGGTGACGTGGTTGGTTTCTGACCACTCTATCCCGTGGGCGTTCTTCCTGCTTCCACCTTCCCTTTCCGAACGCCTCCACCTCCAGGGCTTTAATCTTCCGTGTGTGTGCCATGCAGAGGTTACCACTGTTGTGCCAGTGCCGTTTTTTTTCTGCTGAGGGCCAAAAACGTGCTACATCTCAAAAGAAGTAATTGCATCCATTTGTTCGTGCTGATCATAAACAGTGCCCTTTAAGGGAGACTAATTGGTAAACCCGGCTGCTGTGGGTAGAAAACAGTGGTGGCCGCGGAACGAGGGCTCCGCCTCTTCACAGCCTGCACAACCGTCCTGCTTTCTTTCTTCAATATCCAGTAGGGGAGTTAATTTTAATAAGCCCTTGAAACCAACCAGGCAGGAAAGTGCTAAGACACTGAGTTGTGAGATTTACAATTACAACCAGCAGCTTCTCATTTTCCCTTCGCTGGGGGTTGCTGCTTCGTTTTTGGGCTGCAGGATATGTTGGTAGCGACATCGGCCCTTTGTGCTGCGCGACTCACGAATTGAGATAATTTTTTTACTAAGTGCTTTGTGCAGTAGGTATGAAAATGGGGAAAGAAGGAACACTGTCCAGGGTAGAGAGGCGTGGAGAGATGCTGTGATTGATGGTGGGTCTTTTCTTCTGGGCTCCTGGTTTTAAATCATTTATTGTTTTGCTAATAGCTTGGAAGATGGTTTTTGTGTCTTAATTAAAAGATTGAAGACTGTGGGCCAGACCCAGACTAATTCCATTGGCATCAGAGAGAGGGATTCTTTACATATTTATCTATAGGCATAATTGATTTTTTTTTTGGCTGAATTATCTGGTTAGTCAAATCATATATTAGAGAAGTAATATACCATTAAAAATTAAAAAATAAAAAATTTATCTGTAAACATATCCCCCTTCCATTGCAGTCTTTGTCTCTGTGTAATTTTAGAACCCTTGAGTCACGACGTACGTAGAGTTTGTGTTCTTTTAATATCTTGCTACTTCTTCGTTCTAATGTTTAATCTTTGGGTTGATGTATCACAGTGTACTTGACCATTTCTTACAGGTGTTTGGTTTAGTTTTTTTTTTTTTTCCTTTAACTCTAATGTAAATTTGGGTGTTTGGCTGGTAGTTTTAGCAGGATTTAAGGCAGAGCCTCAGTTAAGGCCTCGTATCGATTTATGGTCCCTATTTTGAGGAGGGAGGTGGCAATCTGCCCTTCCTTCTAAAACTGATACGTTAAATCACAGTGGACATTTATTTCATTTTGAGCACTTGGGACTCCCCTGGGGTTCACTGGTATTGCAAGGTCAGTGCTGAGGATCTGCTGGAGAGGCCCCAGCGTGCCCAGCGCAGGGTCCTGAGTGCGTTGCTGCAGGAAGAAGCCCTGGCCTTTGTCCTCCAGTGGCCGTTGCTCTGGGAAGAGCTGGTTGCTCCAGGAATGAGGTCTATGCTGTGAAGCCCACAGTCAGCAAACCAGCAAAGGTCAGCACAGAAGACCTTATTATGTGAATCATTCATTTAACAAGCATTCATGGAATATGTACTCCGTGCAGTTGGAACTTACAGTGGAAGGCCACCAGCTCACTGTTGCCTGAGCAGAGGCTTGGTCTCTGGGTCCCTGTTGCAGCCTCCGCTCCTAGGAGGTACACGGTGAGTGTTGGGGGACCCTCCACAGGCACAGTTGCCCAACAGGGACCTCTCCCAAGGGCGTCAGCCCTGGGCCCTGAACTCTGAAGAGGAGGAAGGCGTTCCTGGGGCTGACTTCCCTTCTGGATGCTGAGCTCTGCACAGAGAGAAACTCTTCCACAATCACTGCAGTGAAGTTCATAAAACAAATAACACTTTAGAGACTGGGGCCTGTGTTCCCTGGAATTTCTGTGGCTGCAGGTGGTGGCTGTACCATGTGACAGAGGGTCTGTGTTCCCTGGAATTTCTGTGGCCGCACATGGTGGCTGTACCATGTGACAGAGGGTCTGTGTTCCCTGGAATTTCCGTGGCCATAGATGGTGGTTGTACCATGTGACAGAGGGTCTGTGTTCCCTGGAATTTCTGTGGCTGCAGGTGGTGGCTGCACCATGCACCTGGGGTCTGCATTCCCTGGAATTTCTGTGGCCACAGGCAGTGGCTGCACCATGTGTCAGGTCCTCTGTCTCAGGAGTTGGCGCCATTGTCTCTATTACTCCCTCGCCTGACACAGAGCGGCAGTTCCTGACTTTATCACTCCCAGGAAGCACACAGGCAAAACAATTCAAAACAATCTGTTTTGAATCTTTGTTTTACTTCCCCATTCCCTTTCTCATCAAATGAAAATTCACATCCCTATAAAGCTGAAAATGGTGTGGATCTCTCCTGATGGTCTTTCCAAGGAATTATCAGCAGGTAAACTAGACCGTGTAGGCCAGTTGACCTGAAATGAAAACAGAAAGGTAAGTCGTGTCACTAGGCTTTGCTGGGAGATTCAGGGTCTTTGTCAGTGCTAGAATCATCCTAAGCAGGTTGTTTGTTGCACTGCAGATTGACACGGTTAGCTGTGTTGGGATTAAACTTACCCAGTGCGGACAGTGTAGCTTAATCCTCATGGAAGGGTGTCAAGTACATTGAAGAGCAGCTGCCGAGCCGGCCATTGTCGGGAGAGGGGCAGGTGCATCTCTCGCTTGGCCCAGTGCTGCAGGAGGCCGGGCTCACGTCAGGCCGTGCGTGTGAGCGGGTTGGATTTTTAGCATGCTGGGAGGGTAAAGCACAAACATCTATTTTTAACTTGCGGGTGACCTTCTTCTATGCTGCTTCAGTCTCTGTGGGCCTTTCTCTGTTTCCTTCCTGAGGAGTCTGTGCCAGGGTCCCAAGCGTTCTCTGGGCTGCACCTCTGGGCCTGCCTGCTCAGGAGCCTCCTCCTGGTGGCTGTGGGACCGGGCTGGGCCCACACTATCAGCATCGTCCAGGGTAAGCAAGCCCATCCCTCCCCACCTCAGTGTCCCCAGCTGTTGAACGGGGCTAATAAACCGACTGTCAGGATTAATGTGGATCAGATGCGCTCATCTCACAGCCCTGCTTGGTAAATAGCCGCTTCCACTCTGCCCTCCAATGTGCTCCTCCATTTATTTTCTTTACCTCCATTTATCCAGGCGATTCGAGGTGACAGTGACAATCAAGAAGGGCGTACAGAGGAAATCTGTGCAAGAGAGCTTGAGGAGCAGACATGGGCGCAGGGAACGCAGTGCGGGGAGCATGGGTGTGGGGAGCATGGGATGGGGAGCACAGATGGGTACCGGGAGGACGGATGCAGGGAGCATGGGCATGGGTAGCACAGATGGGTGTGGGGAGCACAGAAGGGCATGGGGAGCACAGATGGGTGTGGGGAGCATGGGCACGGGGAGGACAGGTGCGGGGAGCATGGGTGTGAGGAGGAAGAGTGCGGGGAGCATGGGTGTGGGGAGCAGAGATGGGCGTGGGGATCACGGGTGTGGGGAGCATGGGTGCGGGGAGGACGAGTGCGGGGAGCATGGGCGTGGGGAGCAGAGATGGGCATGGGGAGCACAGATGGGTGTGGGGAGCATGGGCACGGGGAGGACAGGTGCGGGGAGCATGGGCATGGGGAGGATGGGTATGGGGAGCATGGGCGTGGGGAGCAGAGATGGGCGTGGGGATCACGGGTGTGGGGAGCATGGGTGCGGGGATCATGGGCGTGGGGAGCACAGATGGGCGTGGGGAGCACAGATGGGCGTGGGGAGCATGGTGCAGGGAGCATGGGCATGGGGAGCAGAGATGGGCGCGGGGAGCACGGGTGTGGGGAGCTTGGGTGCGGGGAGGCCGGCTGCCGGGAGCACAGGGTATGGAGAGCACGTGTGTGCTTCCTCTGCTCTGACAGATGCTGCCGAGCACATACTCTGTGCTCAGATGGGTCAGAGCCTCAGTGCGTCTTTTTAAAAAAAATCTTTCTTTTTTTAAAGATAGGACTTCTGTCTTCCTGGTGGCCCCTTTTAGTCGATACTCTTTTAAGCCTGCTTTTCCAGAGGAAAGCTGGGAAGGATGGCCTGGATAGGTTCCAGTCTGGGCATATCTGGAAGAATGGCCCATTTTAGGTTTGAGTCTGGTGTATCTGGGGACATCTTTGAACTTCCACTCAGAGTTCCAGAGCCACCTGTAGGGGCTCCCCAAACGTCTGCTGGGACGTTCCCCTCTGCTCAGGGATGATGGAGAGAAGGACCTCACCCTGCCATGACCTCTGAGGTCCTCCTTCCTGGAGGGCAGTGCCTTGGTGGCCATTGTGTGCAGGAGGCTGGGCTGGCACCTTCGGGCTATGCTCTGCAGCGGGGGCTCGTGACATGGGCGTTCTTGTTCTCTGCACTGGGACTGGTGATGTGGGGCATCCTCGTGCACTGTGGACCACGGGGTGCACATGAACCAGGCAGCTCCTGGAATTTGGAGCCTGGCTCTGTCTCAGGCCACCCACCTGTCTGTGGCACTTCTGGGGGATTGTGGGGACTGTATGAGTCTGTGTCTCCACCCTCACTGGCCGGACACCTGTGCCAGGCTGGGGCTTTATGAGATTTCACCATCCCCTGTTCTGAGTTGTGTGAATATTTATTTTCATTACCTACTCTCATAAGCTTTCCTTTTTAAATAAAAAAATCAGAGACAGACTTTGAAGTCCCCTGGCCCCACCCTTTGTGGACCTAATGGTATTGCAGAAATTATGGCTTCAATTATGTATAATAACTGGGACTACTTTAAAAGTAACATAAACGAGCAAGGTGGAGTGGCCATTTCAAGCGATACATCATGCTGGATTCTTAAGTGAACATTATCAGGCTTTCAACGCATTTTCTCTTTTTATTTACTTTGGAGAATATAATGGATGCTCAGAAGCTGTTGGGATTTAGTAACAGGAAGTCATCCTTAAGGAGCTGTTTAAGCGAGGGGGCAGTTGGAGTAAATGTAAGTCATGAACACACACCTATTCCAAAGCAGACAAATAAAGGCTTCAATTGTGCTGGGGTTGAAACTTGGTGGCTAGTGTGTCTTTCCTGCCCACAGTGACTGTGGCAGTGCTGTGGGCAGGAAATTCTGGAAACAAGACTTGGTGCCAGTGGTAGTTTTGTGGTGATTCATTTGCTTTCAGCTCAAGTGACTATAGTCTTATTTGCAAATGGCTAGGTCTCCACCAATGGACCACAACATTGACATAGGACAAATGAGAAATAGCACTTGGGTTTTTAACAATTATTCTTTTTAATGGACACATTATAGTACATATCTGTGGGATACAGCGTGATATTTCAATACATGTTTATCATATGTAATTAGCAAATCAGGGTAATTAGCATGTCCATCATCTCAAACATTTGTTATTTCTTAATGCTGGGAATCTTCAAAATCCTCTCTTCTAGCTGCTTGAAAATATACAATAAATTGTAAACTATAGTCACCCTACAAGGCTATAGAACACTAAACCTTATTTTTCCTAACTAGGTGTAATTTTGTATCCATTAGCCAACCTCTCCCTTTCTCCCTGCCACGCTTTCCTGTCTCTGGAATCCACTATTCTACCCTCAGAGGGTAGAATATCATTTTCCTCATAGAGATCTTTAACCCTCTTGGTTAGATTTCTTCTGAGGTATTTTTATTTTTATATTTTTGTAGCTAAATGGGATTGCTTTCTTGATTTCTTTTTCCACTGGCTCATTGTTGGTCTGTAGAAATGCTACTGATTTTTATATGTTGATTTTGTATTCTGTAAGTTTACTGAATTTGTTTATCAGTTCAAAGAGATTTTTGCTGGAGTCTTTTTTTTTTTTAATATATAAGCGCATATTGTCTGAAAACAGACAATTAGAGTTCCTCCTTTCCACTTTGGGTGCCCTTGATTTCTTTCTCTTGCCTGATTGCTCTTGGCTAGGACTTTCAGTACTGTGTTGAATAGGAGTGGTACAAGTGGGCATCCTTGTCTTGTTACAGATCTCAGAGAAAAAGCTTAGTGTTTCCCCGTTCAGTATCATGTTAGCTGTGGGTTTGTCACATATGGCCTTTACTGTGTTGAGGTATGTTTCCTTCAGTGCCTAGTTTGTTGAGAGTTTTTATCATGAAGCAGCGTTGAATTTTATCAAATGCTTTTTCTGTATCTATTGAAATGATCCTATGGTTTTTGTCCTTAATTCTGTTGATGTGATGTAGCGTGTTTATTGGTTTGTGTTTGTTGAGCCATCCTTGCATCCTGGGATAAATCCCACTTGATCATGGTGTATAATCTTTTTGATTTGCTGTTGGATTCAGTTTGTTAGTATTTCGTTGAGGATTTTTGCATCCGTGTTCATCAGGCATATTGACCTATAGTTTCCTCTTTTTATTGTGTCCTTGTCTTATTTTGGTATCAGGGTAATGCTGGCCTTGAAGAATGAACTTGACAGAATTCCCTCCTCTTCAATATTTTTGGAATAGTTTGAGAAGAATTGAAATAAAAATTTGTACAGTTCAGCTGTGAAGCCACCTAGTCCTGGGGTTTTCTTTGTTGGGAGACTTTTTATTATTACTTAGTCATACATGTTACTCATTATTGGTCTGTTTAGGATTTTCATTTCTTCTTGGCTCCATCTTGGTAGGTTGTACGTGTCCAGGGATCTATCTGTTTCCTCTAGGTTTTCCAATCTGTTGACATACAGTTGTTCATAATAGTCTCTAGTGAGTCCTTGTATTTCTGTGGTATCAATTGTAATTCTCCTTTTCTGTTTCTAATTTTACTTATTTGGGATTTCTTTTTTTTTTCTTAGTGTAGCTAATGGTTTGTCTATTTTATGTATCTTTTCAAAAAACCAACATTTTTTCCCATCTTTTTTTTTTTTAGTTTAATTTTATTTAGTTCTTCTTTGATCTTTGTTATTTCTTTTCTCCTACCACTTTTGGATTTGATTTGTTCTTGCTCTTCTAGCTCGTTGCAGTTCATTGCCAGGTTGTTTATTTTAAATCTATTTTTTTAATGTAGGAGTTTATTGCTATAAACTTTCCTATTAATACTGCTTTTGCTCTATACCACAGGCTTTGATATGTGATGTTTCTGTTTTCATTTGTTTCAATAAATTTTTAAATTTCCTTCTTAAATTTCTTCATTGATCCATTGGCTATTCAAGGGCATATTGTTTAATTTCTATGTATTTATACAGTTTTGAAAGTTCTCCTTGTGGATTTATAGCTTTATTCTGTTACAGTCTGAGAATATCCTAGATGTGATTTCAATTTTAAAAAAATATATTGAGGCTTATTTTGTAGCCTAGCATGTGGTTGATTCTAGAGAATATTCTGTGTGCCGAGGAGAAGAATGTGCATTTTGTAGCTGTTGGATGAAATGTTCTGTAAATGTCTGTTAGGTCCATTTGGTCTATACTGTACTTTAAATTCGATATTTTGTTGTTATTTTCTGTCTAGATGATCTCCAGTGCTGAGAGTGGGGTTTTGAAGCCCCTACTATTATTGTGTTAGTGTCTCTCTCTCTATATATAAATAAATAAATAAATAAATAAATAAATAAATATATATATATATGTATGTATTTGAGATGGAGTTTTGCTCTTGTTGCCTAGGCTGGAGTGCTGTGGTGCAATCTTGACTCATTGCAACCTCCACCTCCTGCGTTCAAGTGATTCTCCTGCCTCAGCCTCCCAAGTAGCTGGGATTACAGGCATGTGCCACCATGCTCAGCTAATTTTTTGTATTTAATAGAGACAGGGTTTCGCCATGTTGGCCAGGCTGGTCTTGAACTCCTGACCTCAGGTGATCCACCTGCCTCCACCCCCCAAAGTGCTGGGATTACAGGTGTGAGGCACTGCGCCCGGCCTCTCTCTCTATTTAGATCTAATATTTGCTTTATATATCTGGGTGCTTTGTTGTTGGGTGCACATATATTAATAATTGTTATGTCCTCTTGCTGTGTTGATCTCTTTATCATTATATAATTACCTTTTTGTCTCCTTTTTACAGTTTTTGACTTAAATTGTGATTGATCTGAAATAAATATAGCTGCTCTTGCTCACTTTTGATTTCCATTAACGTGGAACATGTTTTTCCATCCTTCATGTTTAGTCTATGTGTGTCTTTACAGCTGAAGTGAGTTTTTTGTAGGCAGCATATAGTTGGTTTTTCTTTTTTTAAATCCACTCAGCCAGTCTATATCTTTTAATTGGGGTGCTTGGGGTTATTTTGCTGTTGATATCACAGTCCAGACATTAAGATTTTCTCACTTAGTTACTTGTACACAAATTAATATGAAAAGGAAGTAGAGTTTTTCTTTTGTCTCTTTGAAGATAGTGGTGGATTATTATTTTGATTTCCATACAAGCGAGGGACTCACCATGCCTGTTGGAATTTTAGAATTTCTTTCCTGTTATTAGGAACAGCAATGATCTGTAATGGGTTCCTGGAATCCTCCAGTGATGGTCTGAATATCTTAAAAGCTTCCTTTCATGTCTCATTTTCTATTTCTCCCCTAGTAGCCATGCACCGGGGGCAGGAGATGGCCTTGCATTTCGTTGTTTTCTTGACGATTTGTTAGGTTTATTGTTTGACACAGTTAGGATTCTGGATAAAATCAGCCCTTCTGGGAAGTGTGTAAGTCAAACAGGGACGTTCTGGTGGCGTTATACAGGTTTCCCATGCCCCATGAGTACAGGAGTGGCTCCCTGGGGAAGGAGTATGGGCACATGATGGCTGGGAGCCATTCTTGGATGGCCTCATCTTCTGCAGGAATTCTCATGCAGGGAGAAGAAGCACACGGCAACTGAGCTGGTAGGGATTCTGCTGATAGTTTTGATTCTTATGATTTGCTCCTGAAAGGTGATTTGGGATGAAGAGCAATATTTAGAATGCTGACATTCCTTGAAACAAAGATATAGAAAAAATCTTATAATTGCAGGGTGCCTTGTAGTTTTCAGCTGCTCTCATGTGGATCCTTTTTCATCCTTCTGAAATGCTTTCCCAGGAGACAGCATTGTTCTCTTTGTACAGATGAGGAGACTGGGTTTCAAATGGTTAGGAATTCATCGCATGCATTGGAATCTCTGGATTCCTGGAACATTTTCTATTCAAGTATAGACCACGTGGCCTCTAAAGGCTGGCTCACTCTTAACACCAAGATTGGGGATCCAGCCTCACCTCTGGGGTGGGTGGCAGGAGCTCCACAGCCATCCTGGGTGCTCTGGGGTGGGGTGGCTGAGCTGTGGCAGCCCCTCCCAGCTGAGCAGCAAGGCCGGGGAAAGCTCATTCCATTCCCCTTGGTTCTAACCAGGTAGAGGCTTACACTGCACATTTCCTTAGCTGGGAACCTTTAGAACTTTATATTTAACATCTAATCTGTGATCCAGGGGGTAGATACATGGGTATTCACTGTACAATTCCTACATTTTTTTGTACATTTAAATTTTTTTTATGTGTGTCATGGATGACAAAAGAAATGCAACCCCTCTGAGTTAGCTTTTCTGTATAGCACCTTCTAGAATCAGGAGGCTGGATAGGGTTTAGTTTCATCAGAAATCTTACTCTTTCTGGTCAAGAGACGGCACTATTAAATTCTTGGTTGTGTGGTTTCTGGGAAAGAAATATTCTAAATGAGTTCCAGGAATCACCTCTGTGGTGTTTCTACAAGAAAAGTGACCACTCTTGAAGCTTCGCTGTCACTCACAAGAATGATTGTGACGGTTTCTAGGCGGTCACCAGCCAATCTTTAGTTCTTTTATGCAGACTGCTTTTATTCCAAGTGAAGTGCCCTTCTGTTTAATGGTGACCTCCAGTTATTACAGGGATTGCAGCCACATTTGATGGACGTGATCCTGCTCATCTCTGGCTCCCCAGCTTCGCCTCTGGGGCGGGTGGCGGGAGCTCCACAGCCATCCTGGGTGCTGTGGGGTCGGAGTCCCTAGTGGGAGTGGACGGTGCATGGCCGGGACGTTCCTGTCCGATGTTCCACACTGGCGTGCGCGCGTCTCTGGCCTGTTTCCTCCATCCGTGCGTCTGTGGCCTGTTTTCTCCGTGCGTGCCTCTGTGGCGCGTTTCCTCCTTCCATGCTTCTGTGGCGTTTCTTCCGTCCGTGCATCTGTGGCATTTCCTCCGTCCGTGCGTCTGTGACGTTTCTTCCGTCCGTGCATCTGTGGCCTGTTTCCTCCATCCGTGCGTCTGTGGCGCGTTTCCTCTTTCCATGTGTCTGTGGCGTTTCTTCCGTCCGTGCATCTGTGGCATTTCCTCCGTCCGTGCGTCTGTGGCGTTTCTTCCGTCCGTGCGTCTGTGGCCTGTTTCCTCCATCCGTGCGTCTGTGGCGCGTTTCCTCTTTCCATGCGTCTGTGGCGTTTCTTCCGTCCGTGCGTCGGTGGCATTTCTTTCATCTGTGTGTCTGTGGCATTTCCTCCGTCCGTGCGTCTGTGACGTTTCCTCTGTCCGTGCGTCTGTGGCCTGTTTCCTCTGTCCGTGCGTCTGTGGCGTTTTCTCCATCTGTGGATCTGTGGCGTTTCCTCTGTCTGTGAGTCTGTGGCCTGTTTTCTCCGTCCACGCTGGAGGCCGTCGCTTCTCTCTAGTCATCACTTACTGATCGCTCCTTGTGTGGTGAACCTGTGTCAGGCGTGTGGCATGTGTCCCCTGTGTGGCAGGGGTTTGCGTGACACACAGGGACACACGCTCAGGGAGCCGCAGGGATGGGGTCATAGCCATGTAGCGGAGCCCTCGGTCTGAGGGGCTTGGTGCCCACCCAGTTCTTCCCGAAGCGGCCTCGGGGCAGATCCCAGCTCTGCTTCCTCTCCTCGAGGCACCTCATGAAGTAAATTAAGCAAATCCAAGGTAGGAAACAGTTTTGAAATGAGACCTGGTTTCAGGTGTGTGTGGTCATTTCTCTTTACATGTTTACTTCATATACCCTAAATGATATACTTTTCCACCTGGTATAACAATTAATTACCAGCCATCACTGGTACAAAATTCCATGAAGGATATTTGAGGAGGGCATAGTCTCAAAAACATGCTTTATTTTCACAGCTGTGATTTGCATGATAAAGCTGTCAGGACTGTGACCTTCTTTTGTTATCTTATTTTTATTTTTAGACCCTTGAGAGGAAGTTATTTAGTGATTACTTAAAATTGTGAAAATAATCTAATGATTAGAGAATCTCATTAGAACAAGTATTATATTTTCTGTTCCTTATGTAAATGAAATCATCTTAATCCAGGCCGATGTTGGCAGGAATGGTCACGTTTAAAATGGGTAAGATGTTTATGTGATGTGCAGCCCTCCCCCTGTATCGTCCCTGGAACATTCCAGAACATCCATCTCAATTCTCACTTGTTGACACCCTACCCTGTTTTGTGATTATTCTTGTTTGCATCAGAATTTTGAATCCACGTACTTGAGATGATACTTACATATGCGTGTACAATGCATGCATGTGCATGTGTGTATGCGTGTGTATGTGCATGTACGCACGTGCATGTGCACGTGTATATGCATGCGTGTATGTGTGTGCATGTGCATGTGTATGTGTATGTGTGTACATGTGTGCATGTGTGCATGCATGCATGTGTGTATGTGTGCATGCATGTGCATATGTGTGTACATATGTACGCACATGTACACGTGCATGTGTGCACATGCATATGTGTTCATGTGCATGTGTGCACATGTATGAGCATATGTACACGTGTGTACACGTGTATGCATGTGTATGCGTGTGTGTGTGCACAGATATACCTTTTCCTTTCATACAGGCTGTTTTGAGTATTGCTGTTAGGCAGTGACAACTTTCCATTTCCTTAGTCAGAAAATGGGTAGCTCATCATTAATAAAGATGAGCATTTGATATCAGGAATCCCTAAAAACAATGGAAATTGTCATATTAAATAAATAAATTCCAAAACAAAGATAGTGTTCTGTACTATGTGTTTACATTGAACTTTCTTATAAACATTGGTATGAATGTTTCCCACTTATTGGAAATCACATGACTAGTTTAAGCCAAAACGTGGAATATTAATTCTGTCTTCAGATCACTTTTGCATATTTATGATTGCTCTGTTCTGCTGTTCTGGAAGCTCTGAAAACCACTCGGTCTTACCCTAGCTGGTGCCACGGTTGTGAGAATTCAGGGAAACAAGGTGTGTGCCAGTTTAAGTATTTTAGATCTTAAGCTGCCTCTTTATCTGCATCATAAACCAGTCTTAAAGAAAGACACAGTGTGACTTGTAGTGGATTATATCAGTTTTATTTTCTGTGGCTGAATCATCACTCTACATTGTGAATTAATATTTTTCAGCTCATCTTCATAATACAGGGAGGTTCTCCAGTGTTGAGTGCAGGTTCAGTGAAAGCCCTAACACTGTTACCACGGACTTAAACGGACTTGTTTTCTGAGGTGATAACCCTGGAGTCAGGCATTCAGTGTCCGCCCATCACTTGGTTGCGAGTTCTCGGTCCCCTCTTGCTCTCCTCCCCCCTGCACCCTTGCTTCTGTCTTGTCTTCTTCGTGACTCATAGGCCCTCTGTAGATGGTGTGTTGGGGGCCGGGGTCTGCTGTGAATCTTTGATAACCTTGGGAAAGAACTTTTTCTTTGGAGCAAGACCCCTCTCAATAAACTTTCAATAGCCCAAGTATCATCTGTTGTGTGAACTATTTGTGGAAAATGTTCAGCATTTTTCCTTGGATTCTGGCTGATCTTTCTCCACCTGCCAATTTCTCCTCAGTTTGCGGTGTCTGTACCGTCACCAACCCCGTTCCAGCTGCGGTTACTTGTAAAGTAATTGAAGCAGAGCTCTGCAGACGAGAGAGCGTGTGTCGCCCCCCGAGTTCCCTTCCTGGCCTCTGAGTGTGAGTTGTGTTTTGTTCCGAGGGATGACTCTGAGGCTCCTGGCCCGTTTTGGAGCACCCCACACCAAAGTGGGTGTAAAATGAAAAAAGGGTTTATACTGTATTATTGTAATTGATGGAGCGGATGATAAAGATGCTTGAATCTGAACAGCAGCTGAAAATGAGGACATGTTACCAGTTTGGATGTTGGATGACCTTCTTGAAAAAAGCTTTCGTCATACTTTAGAAACTGTGCGTGTGCTGTTTTCTATTTCGTACTTAGAATCTGTACAGTGTGTGTTGTATGAATGTGTTGTATGAGCGTGTTGTGTTGCATGTGAGTGGCATGGGTTGTGTGTTGTATGTGCATGTTGTGTTGAGTTGCATGTATTGTATGTTTGAGTGTTATGTGTTGTATGAGGTGTTGTACATATATTTGTGAGTTGTATGTTTTGTATGTTGTATGAGTGTTGTGTTGTATGAGTTGTGTGTTGTAGGAGTGTTGTATGTGTATATGATATGTGTGCTGTATGACTGCATTGTACATGTGTGTTGTGTTGTATGTGTTATGTGTGCTGTATGCATGTATGTGTTGTACACATGTTGTATTGTGAGTTGCATGTATTGGGTATGTGTTGTATGAATGTGTTATAAATGCATATTGTTTTGTGAGTTGCATATATTGGGTATATGTTGTATAGGTTGCATGTGTTGTGTGTCTGTGCGTTGTGTGTCAGTGTTGTATGTGTTGTATGAGTACGTTGTACGTGCGTGTTGTGTTGTATGTGAGTTGCATGTTGTCAGTGTGTGCGTTGTGAGAGGCGGGGCATCCACATGACTGCTCCTTAGCGAGTCCTGCCTTGCAGCCCCTTCTGAGCGTGCGTGCTCCCGAGTAGTCTAGAAACAGCAGCATGTTTGCCTCTGCCCCTCCCCAGGAGGCCTCAGCCAGGTCCTGCGCTCAGCCCGCCGTGGGCTGTCTGCCTCTCTTGTCTCTCTCTCATGGTCCTCCTGCGCCTCCTCCCAGTCCTGAGTAGCTGGGATTACAGGTACCCACCACGTCCGGCTAATTTTTGTATTTTTAGTAGGGATGGGGTTTCACCATGCTGGCCAGGCTGGTCTTGAACTCCTGACCTCAAGTCCTCCGCCTGCCTCAGCCTTCCAAGGTGTTGGGATTACAGGCATGGACCACCGCACCGGTCCGTCTGCCTTTTAGTTAGAACCTGTATGTTTTAGGTTTTAAGTTTCACTTTTCCAGGTCAGAGCAGTAGTGTTTCTTTTTCGTGGTGTTGCTGTGAATGTCCGTTATGATTAGGAGACTGGGTGGGTGCCCTCTCCCTGGCGCTCGGCTCTTTCAGATGAGGCGGGGGTCAGCTTGGCTGCTTATGATTTTGGGGGGCACTGCTTCTTGGGGCAGCTTGCCGGCCGGGGGCTGCCTGTGGTATTTCCTGGGGAGCTACATCTGTCCCTGTAGGCCTGGGGAAGTAGGCGGGCCGTGACTACACGCCTCAACACACGTGCCTTCCACCGGCCCCCAGGCCCACGTCCAGACCCCAGCTGTGTCCTGTGGTAGCCTGTTCAGCTGCTGCCACCACGGCTATTGGACTTTTAATACCTGTGCACAGACAGGCCACGGGCAGACAGGTCACGGGCCGACCTCGTTGGCTTTGCTTATCCCCAGTTCCATGTTACCTGTGTGCAGAAACCGGCCGCTCCCGCAGTCCTGCAGGCTTGGTTTCCCCGGCCCCAACTCAGGCCGCAGGACCTCAGTCTTGGGTGATTCTGCTGCAGCGGGCCGGGCTCTGGGAGCCTGCGGCTTCCCCACGCGCTGTTACTCCCGTGTTCCCATCAGTGCAGGAGGGCGGCGAGGGAGGGAGGCGGGGATGCTCTGGATTCTTCTCCCTGCTCCTCACCAGCTCTGAACACAGACCAGCCGTTCGCCTGGTTTGCTTTTCCAGGGATGTTGTGAGTCTTTCGTGGGTAGGGAGTGATGCCCTTTGCTTTCTTCTCACTTTCCCGGCAGGTGCTGAAGGAATAATTAATAATAATAAGGCCAGTTCGGAGAAAACAAAAACTCACAATTGCACATGTTACGCGAACTCGTATTATTCCAAATAGCCCTTCTTTCCCGCGAACTCACAGCCGCTCTTCCTTCCTCCAGCGCAGCCAGGCGTCCAGGGAGCAGCTGCGGGGCCTCTGCCTTTCCCGGGTGCTGCCGGCCAGCGCTGAAAAGTTAGGGCACCCCATGAGCGCCACGGCAAAGGCTTCGGCCTCTGTTGGGGGAGGAAAAGCGCTTCTTTGAGTGATTTCCACTTGATTATTTACCGCTTATCAGCAGATTGTGTGGAAGGATGAGTGAATTCAGTGTAAGATTTATGGAGGTTCCTGTAAGACGTAAGCCTGGCTGTTGTTTTCCTTTCGATCTCATGTATTCGGGTTCGTTCGATGGGTGTGTTTCGTTTTGGGAAAGCTGCTGAGGAGGAAAGTCACGTGAGTCTTTGCTGAGGGATTTTCCAGTGTGGGAATCTGGCGCTGTGGTTTCGAGTAGCGTTTGGTTGGGAGGATGGAGGACGGTGCCCCAGGCCGCGTGTGCCTCCTCACGTGGCGGCGAAAGCGTGGATTCCACGAGTCTTTTGCTAGAGAAAATCCAGGCGCTCCCAACCAACCGTGTGTGCTTTTCTTTTGGAAATGTCTCTAACTCATATACTGGACTTAGAGTTTATTTAGTGTTTCTTATGTGAAGTGTCCTGGAACTGCTGAAAATACTTTCCATGCTAGATGATCGCGTTACTGGACTCATACAATTAAAACTTTTTCTTTAGATTACATAATTATTTATTACCTATCCCCCATTTTTCTTTTCAGTTAAAAAAGCACTACCTAGAACAATGTCCTAATGATGCCACCATGATTAGTATTAGAATTTAGCTGTAGAGTGAGGTGAATAATGAATTAACAGTCACTAGTATATAATATAAAGCACGGTTAAGGTATCTGTGTATATTTTATGAACCATCCAAAGTAAAAAATAAATTAGGGTCAAGAGAACTCACAGGTGCAGAAGTGTTACTTTTATTTTCTGTTTTATTCAGGAAATTTAAATCTTTAAAGCTTTTTTTTTTTTTTTTTTTTTAATTTCAAGGTCAACTTCAACAGAATTGATCTGTTCCTCAGCAGACCTAGGGTAGCGTACAGGTGCTGAACACACTCGGGGATCTGCTAGTCGCGATTCAGTAGATATTTTCTTGTTAGCTAGTAATTAAAACGTTTTATAGTTACAAAGGTTTTAATGTACTTTTTGAGCTTTATTACTATATATTCCTTCAGGAATGTGTGAGAACTCTCTACTTTGTTTTTTCCCATCTATTTAGTATTAAGTTAGGAGTTTTAATTCCTTCTACCCTGATATTTATTTAAAAATTCCTTGTATATTTGTAGATATATATTTGGTGCATTTTAAAATGCTTGATACATTAACATTTTAAAATATCAAAAATATTTTAGAATATACTTTTTTTAAATGTAAAAAGTAGCAGTATAAAAAATTGAGATACATAAATTTTAAAAAATCATCCTTAGAACTCTTAGTACCAATGATTTCTCCATAGCATTGTAAAGTTGATTAACCCGGACGTATAACAATGATCAATAGTGTTAATGTGTCAAGTGTATAACTAGGCTTACGCTTGCATTTTATTGGATGATTTATTAACCACATGAAACAGCCAGTGTTACGAAAAGGGACATTTGAGGTTTAAAGCCTTGCCTGGGTCCCGCTAGGGTGAGGTGGGTCTGGGCCTACCCAGGACTGCTGATAACAGAACACAGCGGACTTGGTGACTTTTAGTCAAGAACTCACGGAATTTTGGTGCATCTCCCCAAACCATTCCTTCTTTTCTCTCTCCTGGAGCAAAATAGAATTGTTAGGTTCACGTGTTGTGCCTTGTGAAGGTTTATCGGTTGCAAGGCCCCAGACTTTGCACAAAAGGCAGATGGGAGTTTCTCTGTGGAGATGCCCTGAGCTATGTTGAAAACACTTGATCCTTTGTGTCCGGGCTTTTCCCCTTGGCACTACGGATGCTCTGGCCCACAGGAGCCTTTGTGGGGAGGAGGCCGTCCTCGGTGCCTGCGATGCTGAGTGTCACCCCTGCCTCCCACCCTCTGGTGTGGCCCCCCGGAGCCCTTGTGAGGAGCATTTGTGGGAGGAGGCTGTTCTCAATGCCTGCAGTGCTGTCACCCCTGCCTCCCACCCTCTGGTGTGGCCCACAGGAGCCTTTGTGGGGAGGGGGCCGTCCTCGGTGCCTGCGATGCTGAGCGTCAGACCCCTGCTTCCCACCCTCTGGTGCCATCAGCATCCCTCCTCCCAGCAGAATCGCCCCTGCTTGAGAACCGCTGCTTTAGGTGGTAGCGTGAGACGTGCAGGTTTGCATTTCTTCATTAGGAGTTTTAAATTTCTGAAAATCTAGTTGTGATGACTGTGAAACATACCTGAATGTGGACCTTCGAGTAGACAAGCTTCCGGAACTGTCGTGGCACACGCATTTCAACCTGCCCAGGCATAAATCCGCGTACAACTTTATTTCTCAGACATCTCAGCCTTTTTGAGGTACGGATCCTGCCATCTTTGCATAGCTGCTTATGCCTCTAAATGCTTCTGTGTGCTGGAAGCTGCTGTCCTGTCCCTGCTTCCTGGGATGCAGGGCTGTGGAATTTCTGCTGTGTTCCATGAAGGGAAATTCTGAGATCTCCCTTTTTAAAGACACTTTTAGTTAGGGAAGTGCTTTCCAGCCGAGTCCGTCTGTTCTCTCCTGGGATGGATGGGGCGGCTACCGTCCCTGTTCTCGAGCCTCAAAAGCCGTTACGAAGTTCCAGCCAGGCCTTTACTTTCCCAAGCCTATTTCAGCCGATCTCAGCCGTCCCTTGTAGATCTTTCTATTCATTTAGTTGGTGTCCTTGCCTTCTTGTACCATCTCCCAGTTTTCCACAGTTTATTTACACTGGACATAGAATTACAACAGAAACTCACCCATGCTGGGGTAGGGCTGCCCCAGGGATCTCCCCCTCTGTAGACCAGGCTGCCCACTGGAGAGTGGTATCACTGGGTCACGGTCACCATCTGCCCCAGCAGGGTCCAGAGTGTTTAGAGTCTTTCCTGGACATAGAAACCCTTTTGTCTGACATTCAGATAAAACCAGTCACCATGTTCTGTTAATCAAAGAGGTTGGAGCTGGGAACCATTAGTGTACATCCACCTCTCCTGAGAGTGTTCACGCCTCTTCCACATGGGGCTAGGCTGCTGCTGAGTGTGGTTCTGCTGGCTGTGGGTGTGGCCCCTTTCCTCAACCACAGCCATCGCAGGCCTGCCACAGTTTTGGTTCTTCTAGAAGAGAATAGGCAACACGAGAGAAATAAGATAAGTTAGATTTGAAACCTTTAAAAATTATTTCCTCAAACATTGTATATATTTTCTGCCCATACCTAATTTGATAACAATTTTAAAAAGAAAAAAATTCCCCTATATCAAGTCTTTGAAAGGCATCCAACTTAGTTTTCATACAATCAATTACTCTCTCTTTGGAGTCATATTTTATTGGTTTAAGTAATGCGTAACAAGTACACGGGCATAAACAGATTTAGGAGCAAACACAGCTGCTTCATGATTAGCGTCAGCTTGCAGGGCCCAGCTGTGGGGGTGCAGCCTGTGCCTGCCTGTGCGCCAATAGGGCTGGTCACCTTGAGCATCCAGGAGTGTCTGGGTGAGTGGGGTCGGGGCAAGGCAGCATCCATACACCTGCGTAGTTCTCACTTTGTCCACGTTATCTGGCAATGCCACAAAATTATCAAGTAAGTGTTCTCCAAGTGCGTATTCACTTAGTGTTTGGAAAGTGCATAGGTACCTCATACAGCACCTTCAGGAGGAGCTAGGAGCCCAGGAATGAGAGCAGGTGTGAGGCCTGTACTCTTTGTGTATAGATAAAATATGCATGTGCATATCTGAGGCCAGGAAGTTAGATTGGGGCCAGAATGTGGAAGTTCTTACCTGTCGGATACTAGGGAGCCACTGAGGGCTTCGGAGAGAATCGTGCCTCTGATGTGCGGTATGCTGTGGAGCTACAGGGGACAGGGCAGGCTCTTGCGGGGCACTCGCCGTGGCGAGAGGAGGAGAGAAGGCAGCCAGTGAGCTGAGCGGTTCACTGCCTGGGTCAGGAGGGGAAGAGGGGGTGCAGGAAGGCAGATGAAGCTGTGAGTCTGCATCCCGAGGTCGGCGTTGTGCTTTGCTGGAAATCAGGAGGAGAAGCAAGTGTGGACCTGACTCAGATACTTAGAGACACCACTGCAAGCTGCGAGTTTGGAAATACGGAAGGAGGCTTGGGGAAAATCCGGACCAGGGTGGATTTGGGAGCCTCCTACGTAGAAGTGCAGGTCAAGGAACCAGAGTGTGAGGCATGCATGTTGGGAGAGAGGAGGCCAAAGGAAAGCCCTCATGTGGAAATGGAGGAAGGGTCGGAAGACCCAGAAAAGGCCCTGCTTAGAGTCCAGAGAAGAGCTGGACGGTGCAGTTCACTAAAGCCCAGAGCCGAGTTTCCAGGACGAAGTCCCAAGTGTTGCTGAAAACCAGGGGGTGGGACTCCAACTGGAGCCTGCCAGGGGAGCCTGGCAGCCCTGATTCCTGAGATCAGCCAGAGCCTGGGGGTCATGGCAGAAGTGGGTGAGAAGTGCAGGGAGCAGGTGGAGATGGTTCTTCAAGGCCTGGAGCTTCACACGGGCAGCCAGCCGTGGACTAAGACACAGCTGGATAGGGGCCTGAACCCACAGCGTCTCCAGGTGGAGGAGGGAGCCAGAAAGGGCAAAGGTACGTGGAAGAAAGGGGGCGGGCATGGAGCCAGGTACCCAGGGAGGCTGCAGTCTTCTCTCTCCGTTCATGGACTGGTTGTTGGTTATTCTGAGTTCTCAAAGTCATCCACTCGATGTGGTCCAGAGAAAGTTCCCAGGGGCCTCAAGCCTGGAGCAGGCCTTGTGCTTTTCCGAACACTGCGTGTTGACTCAGGGTTACTGTCAATGGCTATTTCTAGCGTGTCTTTTGTTGAAGTCTGCAGAAGAGCCTCAACCAGCACCAGCTTTTGAAGGACTTACAAAACTTGTGTTCTTCTGATTCTGGGATTTTTGCCTGAAATGCCTCGTATATTTTTGGCTAGGTGTTGTTAGCACTTGTGTTACGGCATTTGGAGCTCTGTATTTTTGTGATGTGCTAGCTGTGAGGATGTTTAAAATTAGATTCCTAGAAATCAGGTTATAGGAGCTCTCGGCCACGCTTCATGGGTTATGTTTTGACACCTCATAGTGGATCCTGTTGTGGTGGCTATTCTTAGTATTTGTGGAACACCTGACTCGTGATGCTAGGGGAATGTTATTTGTTTTCTTTGTAAGCCTAAAGTCTAATGACCTTGTAGAGTCTTTATACCCGTCTCTTATAAATCACCTTTAATATGCTTGAAAATGTCCTCATTGTGCCCTTGAAAAGCAGGTGCACATTTTAAAAATCATCCTTTTAAAATCCTTTTCTCCAGCCTGTGCCCTTTGTCTGTTTCATTTCCTTCACTGCAACGTCATGAAACAGGGACAAGGGCTAGAATCTCTGTTTCATACACAGAGCTTGAAACAGGGACAAGGGCTAGAATCTCTGTTTCATACACAGAGCTTGAAACAGGGACAAGGGCTAGAATCTCTGTTTCATACACAGAGCTGAACTGGGCTGAGTGACCTGCTCTGCCGACGTCTGTTTCTGTCATGAGAGGGAACCTAGGCCTCTTGACTTTTCCTTTTGTACATTTTCAAAAAGAATATTTTTTCCTCTCTCTGGTCCGTTCCGCTGTGGGATTCTCTCCTAAGGCTGTTTCTTTGCCTTCCATTTTGACAACTATGATTTAGTTTCCGAGATGATGAAAGGGTAGTGAAAAGGCCTGGGAAAGAGAAAGCAGGAAGGGAAGGAATTATCTCATGATTTTAGTCAGAAGGAAATCACTCAGACAGAAACGCTTTTACAAGTGGGTCAGATCCCAGGAAGTGGGATTGAATAAGTGGCATCGTATCACACAACACTGTTTTACATTCTTGCTGTTGCCGGGGGTAACGAAAAGAATGAGTATATTCATTCTGAGGTCAAATATATATCTTTGCTGACTCTGACTATAATTAGCAGAATTCGTTCAATTCAAGTTTGAGAATACCTTTACAGAAGAGGGTCTTCAGGCACGTGTGCCTATTTCTATTTGTATGTTCACATGTATTTGAGTATGAATGTGTGTATGTGTGCTGTGTGTGAGACCTCATTATTTGAAATCAAGAAATGTGCAGTAGAGTTTATTAATTACAGGAAGTTACATTTGGGGGATAAACCACTTTGTATAGAATTGAATAATGGGGTCTTTGAGGGGTGTATACATGTATGTGTGTTTGCATTTATGTGTATGAAAGTGTGTATTGCATGTATATGTGTTGTGCATGTGTGTGTGCTTTTGTGTGTAATGTACACATGCATGCATGTGTATATCTGTGCGTGTGTATTTGTGTTGCATGTATGTGTGTGCATGTGTTACATGTTTAGGCATGACATTGCACACATGTGCAAGTATGCATGCATGGATGCTCATGTGTGTATAGTTATAAATGTATATTTGTGCATGTTATGTGTATGCATTTACATATGTTTATGTGCGCCAGAATGTATATGCATGTGTGTTTGAGTGTTGTGTGTATGCATGTATGTGTTACGTGTTGGTATTATGAATGTGATTATGTGAATGTGTGTGCATGTGTGAATGTGTGTATTGCATGTATGCATGCGTGTGTGTGTGTGTGTGTGAGATATGTGTCTGTGCATGCATGCATGCATGTGCACATTTGATTTGTGAGTCCTCTCTGGGAGGGGCATGTTCCTGGAGAAATTGCATGGGATCCTCCGCTGTCCTCTCAGGGAGAGAGATATTGTAAAGGTTCGAGCCATTAGGTAAACATGCCTGATGTTCTATAAAATATATATTTACACATACCATTGGGGTTAAATATATGTTAAATGGGTGCCAAGCAGTTATATTGCATTAAAAGTCATGTTAATACTTCCTTGTTAAAGGTTTTGAGAATGATTTCCTGTTCATGGGACATAATACACCACACAGAATTACAGTGGGTCAGTGGTGATATTTGCCAGGAGGTCTGGCTAATGATTGGTATTTCTAGTTGCAGACATGCAGTTGGAGCTTTTCTGGACTTAGAGGAGGGTCACTGGCTCTGCCCACTGAATGATGCCAGCATCTCTGCTGCTTCCTTGTTCTGCTGGCTTCATCCAGAGCTGGGACAGCCGCTCTCAGATGCATTGTACTTTTCTCTCCATAAATATCTGCAGCATTTGTTAGCAGTCCAGTAGCAGACCCAGCGTCAGGTCCAGGGTCAGGTCCAGCGTCAGGTCCAGGGTCAGGTCCAGCGTCAGGTCCAGCGTCAGGTCCAGGGTCAGGTCCAGCGTCAGGTCCAGGGTCAGGTCCAGCGTCAGGTCCAGGGACAGGTCCAGCGTCAGGTCCAGTGTCAGGTCCAGGGGCAGGTCCAGCGTCAGGTCCAGGGACAGGTCCAGCGTCAGGTCCAGGGGCAGGTCCAGGGGCAGGTCCAGGGGCAGGTCCAGCCAACTTTCCACATGGCCCATGTGAAAATGTACCCTCTCCCTTCCATTTTTTAAAGCAGTAGTTATTAGTAGAGCCTACTGCCATTTCTCCTTGAGTTCCTCACAGTAGATGTTAAGCATTTGCTTTATTAAAGCAAAGTTCCATGCTCTTTGTGCTAAGTCACCTCTGCCTTTCTGTGAGAGGCTAGAATTGGGAGCGACCCTCAGCTGTGCAAGAGCCCTGGTACCTGTCTCAGTTCTGGAATCTACTCTGTCCTTGTTGCCTTCCATTCACCGACAGCCGTCTGTCTTCCTGTCACTCCTTCAACACGGAGTCCAGCAGTGTGCACACAGATGAGCCTGCGTGGATGCTGGTTTCGTAGGATCTTATCGGGACCTCACTCATCTTTTCACTAGGAAATCAGACACTGCAAAGAACTTACAGAAAAGCCCAAAGAAGCCGTATCAATAGAATCATAGAGACAGAATTCTATAACCATAGGAAACAGCATCAATTATCATGAAATGTGCATTTATGTGGGGCATAGTAAAACATCACATTTGAATACTGCACTGGGTAAGAGCTTGGAAAAGAGATTATGAAAGTATAACTGGCTCTACTCTTGTATAGCGGGGCATGGTAAAGCGATATATGATATTGTATAGAATGGAACAAACAGGATAGAATTATACAGAGCAGTGCAGAATAGAACAAATAGTATAGTGTTATATAGGGTAGCATAGAGTAGAAGAAACAGTGTAACATTATATAGTATAGTATACAATAGGACAAAAGAAACAGTGTAACATTATATAGTATAGTATACAATAGGACAAATAATATAGTGCTATATAGGGTAGCATAGAATAGAAAAAACAGTGTAACATATAGTATACAACAGGACAAATAGTATTACATGGTCTAGAATAGAACAAGTGGGATAGTATTGTAGAGTATACAGTTGAACTAAAGACGTAGTATGGCATAGAATAACGTAGTCTAGATTAGAACACACAGCATGGCATTAATATTACATAGCGTAGTGTGGGATAGTAGAGTCGCATAGCACAGAACAGAGGACGGTGACTATTACATAGCATGGTGTGGGATAGTAGAGTCGCATAGCACGGAACAGAGGACGGTGACTATTACATAGCGTAGTGTGGGATAGTAGAGTCGCATAGCACGGAACAGAGAGGATGGTGTTCTGTAGCGCTGATGCAGGATTTTTGCTCTTTAGCTCAGCTGGGTCCGGGTTCTTGTCTCACAACCAGAAAGAAATAGGCACGCGGACTTTGAAGAGTGAGTGCAGCAGAATTTATTAAGTGAAAAGGAAAGCTCTCAGTGAAAAGAGGGGTCCTGAGAGCAGGTTGCTGGTTGCCCTCTTCCCAGTTGACTACAAGGGCTTTTATATAGAAGCTGATGGGGCTAGGCTTCCTGTTTGTGTAAGGAGCGAATTTCTGGTGGCTCCACCCCATTCCCCCACACGCATGGGGGCCCTTAGTCTGCTGTGAGCATGTTTAGGCAAGCCCCCCATGCAAGTTCCCCTATCTGCACAAAACATGGGCTGGAGGCTCTCTGGGAACCTTCCCTTACTGTCTGCCTAAAGCAAGCTGGCTACTCCTTTCAGGAGAGAAGAAAACAGTATAGAATAGAACAGATAGTATCATGTAGTGCAGAATGAAACAGTATGATATTGTGTCGTAGAGAATGGAATAGTATAGAATAGAACAAACCGATCGTACTAGCGTAGTATAGAATGGTAGCCTCGTGCAGCACAGAGCAGTGTCGTGCTCCGTACTACAGAGTATAACCACCAGGAGAGCGTTCTTCACTGGGGTGTCACTGGCCCTTCATATTTCTTTGGTTCTGTGAAAATGAGGACAGGGAGATAAGAGGGGAGGAAGTTGGCTTTCTTACTTTTAAGGCGCTCATTACTTCTTGGGGATCATGTGATGGTCCCCTTTGGTAGTGTTCTGTGAAGCAGTCTGTGTATTCTGTGTAGGATGAAATGAGATGTTTTCTGTAAACAGTTGTCTCAGGCCTGGCACATGGCAGAGCCTCCGTGGATCTTGCTGTTGTGAATACACTGATGACTTCTCTACAGTGCCCTCCACACTACAAATACTGTGCATTGTGGGAAGTCCAGGCCTTTTCAAAGGCTGGGTTTCATTTTAACAAAATTGGAAAGCCACGCATATTTGGAATGGCCAGATCATCCTGCACCTAAATGACTTCACCTGTCCAGCTGGGTGCAGAAACGGGCTTCTGTCTTTTCTGTCTTTTCTCCCTTTCTTTCATCTGGCAGTCTCTTCAGAGAAACCTTGACTTTGTTGTCAGGAAAACACTGATTAGCATGAGATCAGATAGCAGCTGTGAAGAATGAAAGCACCACTAGCAAATCTTCGGCAGCCTCTGATAAGGATGCACCTCCCTGCGAGCTGCCAAGGTTTATGGAGCGGAATTCCCTGACGCCACTGCCCTCACTGCCGGCGCGTGCATCTGCTGTGGGGTCATTTCCTTATTGGACTTGGCTGGGGACCTCCCGAGGGGTGGATGAGTTAGGACTGGGTAATTTGGGGAAGGTATGCGTGGTGTTCCTGTTTGCAGTCTGTGTCCCTGTTGGAAGAGATGCTTTTAGTGCATCCATTAATCCAGACATGATTAGCAAGGGTGTCTCTCCCAGGTAAGAGTTGGTGCATCTCTTCTGAGCGTCTTTCTCAAGTCTGTTACAAAGAGAACTTTGGTTTCTCAAGGTTTAAGAATTAATGTCAAAGAGCAATTTAGTGTTCTTTTTGAGTCACCAGCCTTGCTGTGGGTGATTCCTGAGTCCTCGGAGGTTAGGGCCACAGCACAATCGGTGGGCCGTCTGTTCCCCACCCTGGTGGAGACTTTCTCACCCAAAGAAATGTATTCTGTTAGCATGTCTCAGTTAGAATATTTTAGTACGAGACAGAATTATGGCTCTTGCTTTAATTTGTAATGGATGATTACTGTAGCAGGATTAAGGTTGAGACTTGCAGCGTAGCTCATGTAAAACATTGATTATAAACAACCAAAATATATTGCCAGCTTTGTTGCCGCAGCTCCAAGGGACTAGGAATGCCTGTGTTGTTTTTTGTTATTATTTTTTATTTTTATTTTTGAAACAGAGTCTCGCTCTGTCACCCAGGCTGGAGTGCAGTGGTGTGATCTCAGCTCACTGCAACTTCCACTTCCAGGGTTCAAGCAATTCTTGTGTCTCAGCCTCCTGAGTAGCTGGGATTACAGCACCCGCCACCATGCCCAGCTAATTTTGTATTTTTAGTAGAGACAGGGTCTCGCCATGTTGGCCAGGCTGGTCTTGAATTCCTGACCTCGAGTGATCTGCCCACCTTGGCCTCCCAAAGTGCTAGCATTACAGGCATGAGCCACTGTGCCTGGCCGCCATGACCATTTTAAATGTGGCACTGAATATCTGCCTTTTTTTAAAGGAAGTACAGACGTCACCCCTCACACCTCTGTTCTGGGGCTGGTCTGGGCTGGCCAGTAGGGCTCCCAGGCTCGAGGCTGCGTCTGAAGTGTTGTTGGACAATGTGAAGCTGTGACCCCTTGGTCTTTGGGGACGTGGGTCACCTCGAGATGCCCACAGTCTTGTGAGGGTTTACGGCTCGGTGTGTGGCTGCTGCGAGGCAGCTGTAGGCGGGGAGGGAGAGCAGGGTCCATCTGTCCTGGTGTGGAAAATGCCCAAGAAAGTCAAGAAATGGTACAAAAAATCATCATCTGCCCTGGTGCCATTTCTGTTTAAAAAAAAAAAAAATCACTCTGAGTGTGGTTCTGTGCTTGAGGAGGATAGAAAATACCTAGAAAGAGGCACAAAGTGTTCTTATGGGGTCAGCGCTGGGAAGCGGGATGGGAGGCTTGGGAGTGTGTGGAAAGGAGGACGTGGTGTTATTTCATTCTGTTTTATTGGGTAGAGCAAGTGATCAAAGTGAAGCTTGAGTGATTGGCGCAGCTCGGCCTGGTCATGGGTAGATCCCAGCGTGTCCCGCCTCCCACTGCAGCTCCGTTTCTCTGTCACGGATGAGACAGGTGGCCTGGGGCTGTGGGCAGAGGAGGGGCAGCCCAGTGTCCCCAGCAGGTGACTGTCCAGGCTGCTCTTGGGCCAGCCTGAGGGAAGGGGCGGAGGAGAGCTGGGAGGGTGCACAGTGAGCTCCCCCTCCCTGACCCTGGGACTGGAACTCAGTTCTCAGGCTTGGGCTGGGAGGTGAGCCCAGGCTGCTGTCGATGGAGGAAGATGCCCTCAGGACGGAGGAAGATGCCGGTGGAGTTTGGTCAGCAGCCAGCGTGGTCTTTCCCGCGGGGGATACGCAGTGCACCAAGTCGCAGGAAAAATGCCGCTTTAGTTTTTGCATTTTGCTCATTCTGTTTATCGTGCTGCTCATGCTGGGATTTTGATATTGTTGGTAGGAATCAGTGTCAATTGCATACAGTTGACTCTTGTCCAACACAAGCTTGAGCTTTGCGGGTCAACTTATATGTGGATTTTTCCAGCCAAACTCAGGGAGAAAATACAGTGTTCCTGCCATGTGAAGCGCGTGTCGGAGGGCTGACTCTTTGTACACACAGGTTCGGCAGGTCCACCTGTGGGGCTTGAATGTGCCTGGATTTGGTGTCCATGGGGTCCTGGAACCAACTCCCTGAGTACAGCGAGGCCGTTTCCAGTAGCAGGTGGTTTCTTTTGTGGTTTCCCCATTGGTTTCGCCCCACACCGTCTCTCTCATGCCGCAGCTGCTGCTGCTGATGACTGATGACCTGGGCGGGCGATGCCAGGCCCCCTCTCAGCTCAGGCGACTTCCTTGGAGAGACTCCTGTCCTAAGGACACCGTTTAGCAAAAGTCCAGATTTTGGGATACAGAAAATTTGGGGAATGTGAATTCACTCGAATACATGTTCAAAGTTGGCCTCAGAGCCTTGTGTTCTTGTTTTATAAAAGACGCACCTTTTGGGGGAAATACTGCTTAACAACATTTAATTGGAAAGGCACTGAAACAAAGTTAAGCTTTTTTTTGCATAATACCTTCCACATGGATACTGATTTTCATACAATCATAATTGTTACTCATGCATTCTACTAAGTCTTCTGCTATTTTCTACTTAACAACTTAACATACTTGTTCATTCAGTCACTAGTTTGGTTGTTCCACAGTTTGCTGGGGCCTCCCTGGGACCTGAGCACGGTGCTGGGGACACAAAAGTCGGTGGTTCCTGATGGGATCGCATCCACGTTGGTGGCCCTGCTTGTAAGGAGTCCACATTGGTGGGGGAGGCCAACTGGTGACCGGAACTCACACCGTGATACCCTCATTGGTGTGACGCAGGTGACGACAGGGTCTGTAGATATGCGTGGAGGATGGTGGCCCCAGACCTGGGCAGGTGGAGGTGCCCCCGAGGCCCCCAGTGGACATTGACTGAGTGTGGCGAGAGCTGGCCAGGAGAGAGTGTGGGAAGTGTGGGAGAGACGAGCAGGAGGGTGGCAGGGGCTAGGATGGAAAGGGGCTTCTGCAGAAACGGGGGCCGGGGCCTGAGCCCTGGTACCGGGAGAGATGGAGAGAGGGCAGTGCCAGGCTCTGGCAGAGAAACAGCCAGAGCTGTGCAGCCTCCAGGTCCTGCATGGACACACCCGTGGCTTCCCCCGTGAGGCCCAGGAATCCCAGGGGGAGTTTGTGTTATGCCACGGGCCTCTCACAAGTGGGGGCCGAGGCAGAACTGAGGACATCTGAGTTCTGTGGTGGATCAGCCAGGATTCTGGTTGCAAATTATAGAAAACAACTTAAACTGTATTATACAGGGAAGTGAGCATGAGGAGGGTCAGCCCAGAGCACCCTGGCCAGAAGCCATCTGGGCTCTAAGGCTGGGAGGCCCCTTGCCTGCTCATGTGCTGTGGAATGGCTTCCCCGCCTCCGGCCCTCGGCAGGTGGAAGGTGCTGCCTGGCAGCCTCTGCAAACTGAATGGACCCATGCCCCTCCTGGCTCTCCATCCCATTCTCAGGGACATGGCTGTCAAGGGGGGGCCAGCTGGGGCCGGGGAAGAGTGGAGGGCACCCAGTAGAAGTGGCTGTGGACTCTGTTAGGAACAATAACCATGGCACCTACCATAGACGAAGATGTTGTCAGCCTGCGTTCTTCTCGTGTTGGTCTGGGGCATGCGGCTGCCGTGGGCTGGCGTGATCCACAGCCCCGGTCTGGGGCTTGCAGTGGCTGTCGGCTGGCGTGGTCCACAGCCCCGGGCACCATGGTCTCTGGCCCTGAAATCGCATCCGGTGCTGTGTCACCTCGGGCCAGCTGTCTCCTGAGGGGAAGGGAACAGGGAACAGCCCTCCCCGCGTGGCCTCCCAAGCACCACCCACTCCCCAGGACCTCCAGTGTTGACTCTGCTGGGGGCTCCTCTCTCCTGGGGGGTCCTTGTCCCAACAAGAGGACTCCATGGGCTGCAGGAGGTGTCAAGCTATTTTCTCTCCTGGAACTGGGTTGCTGGCAGCTCCCAGATGCCGGAGGAAAGGCTCAGAAGTGCCTTCCTAATAAGGAATTGTTGATGTGAACTTTGGACGGCAAACACTGCTTACATTTCCTTTTCCATTTTGATGTGTTAATGGCGTGCGGCAACGCCGTGACGCACGGGGACGCGGGTGACGGGCTCCCCCCCGCAAGGGGACCATGCACCTGTTTGATAATAAGAAGGCATGCTTCTCTTACTGCAAATAAAAACTTCAATGGTTTTCTGCCAGAAAGAGCCTGTCCTTTATGTAGGATACATAGAGGATCATTTGGCAAGTGATTGGGGATTTTGGGTTAAACTAAAAATAAATTAATTTCATTTTATAGCACTCTGAACACATTTGAGTTAATTATTCATTGAGAATTTGAATAGCACACACTGTTCTGACTTCCGACTTCCCCCTAATGAATGGCATTTGCTGTAACGTGACAAAACCCTGAGTCTTAGAATTATTGGGTAATGTGAAAAAAGGAAAAGTTGGTTCTCTTGTTTTGCTGTAAGGAAATTATATTATTTTACAGTCACTTCGTTTTCTCCTTTCCAATAAGAAAAATTGCCTTCTTACTACCCGAAAATTCGTGAAGGTCAAGGGGACACACCCTGCATTGCATTAAAAGCCACCATCAAATGTGGACGTGGACTCAGTTTCCCTCTATTCTCACCCACCATCAAATGTGGACGTGGACTCAGTTTCCCTGTGTTTTCGCCCACTGTCAAATGTGGACGTGGACTCAGTTTCCTGTTCTCTCCCGCCGTCAAATGTGGACGTGGACTCAGTTTCCCTCTGTTCTCTCCCGCCGTCAAATGTGGACGTGGACTCAGTTTCCCTCTGTTCTCGCCCACCATCAAATGTGGACGTGGACTCAGTTTCCCTCTGTTCTCGCCCACCTTGCCACCATGGCTCATTTCACATTCACTCAGGAAAGGAAGAAACGTTGTTTTTAATAGGTATGAAGGCAGTTGTTTTTAACCTAAGGAACAGGACATAATTCTAGCAATGGAAATTACCAACCGAGTGGGTCTGTGTGAGGTTTGGAAGAAAAAAAAGGATTTTAACTTCCCCCCTCTGTGTGTGCCCACCTCCCCCAGTTGAGAGTCACAGATTTAATTACTTTAATTTTGAGCTTTAAATAATTTGACAGCCTAACAAAAACTACTACAGTCCTATAAAATTCTGCTTGAGTGTTTGGTTTTTCAGTTGCTTGGCTTAATATGGTAAATGAATGCATTATGAGTTGTTATTTTAGTAATTGCTGTAAAAATTAATGTATGTTATAGCCAAGTGTTATAAAGTTAATTTAACAGCAAAGTAAAACTAAAGCTGCATTGATTTCTCGCTGTACTTGTGCTTAAAGACGGCTCCATGAGGCAGGCCCTGTGACCCTGCAGGCCGGTGGGAGCAGGTGCTACCTGGCTGGTGCGGTCGCCGCCCGTCTCCTCTTGCTGGCAGGCAGCTTTGCAGTTTCCAGGCTATGGGGGAGTCGAGGCGGGTGGTCAGTAAGAGACAGTGGGGAGTTGGGTGGTGCAGGTAGGTGTGGGGTGGAAGGAGGCATGGAGTGTGGGTGTGGAGAGCCTGGGGGAGGCTGGACAACAGCCCCAGTACCTGCACAGGGGGACAGGGTGCGGGGGGCACGGGGCAGAGAGTAGCTCCTGGAAACAGCCCTTGGGGTTTTTATAGACGGGCCTGTCTTCAGCTCTGCACCACATTCCTGCTGGGGCCGGGTGGAGGGTGGAGGCGTCGAGCGCTCGTTTCTCCAGGTGAGGGCCCAGCTGACACAGCCAGTGTTTCCTGGAGGCTCCTCACCTGGGAACGTGCCCCTGCTCTTCTCAGAACAAAACAAATCTTAGTTAAGCTCTACACATCACCTTTCCAGAAAGTGTTTAAGTCTGTGTGCCTGTTAAGTCACCTCAATTAAAAGAGTAATGATACAATATGCTTCTTTTTAGGGGAGAAAACCTAGCTGATTTAAAAGATAAAATCAGAGGTCGGGGGACGCAGCATTTTGGAGGAGATGGGGTTTATGTCCCAGTGGGCAGCAGTGTTTCCTGAACTATTGTGTTTGCTCTATTATTACATTACAGAAGTGACACATCAAACCTAGGGAAATGGAAAGCAAAATAGCCTCCCCCATTCAGAGTAAACATTATCAACATATTCATGCACTCCTTCTGTTTTTGCTGTTCACTTTTTATTTTAAGAACACGTTCATAGGATGGGTATATAATTGTTTATGGTGACTTTAAAAGCACCTTTCTTGTTAAAAAGAGTATTTTTTCATTCTGGAAAATTTAGACAACATGTTTTGTTTAAAAATTAGTTATAATACCACCATCAAGTCATCAATGTTTTTATACATTTTCTTGGTCTCTTTATTGACTTAATATATACAACTTAACAAATTGGAAATAACATAATTTTATGAGTAAAATGTTTCTTGGCGTTAGAGATGGAGCAGAGAGGAGGCACAGGGCTTCCTGCTGGCTGAGGTCCTCCCAGGGTGTGACCAGTGGCTTCCCAAGTTTAGAGTCTGCATGGAGAAGGATTTCTAAATCCCCTTACATCACACCCCCTGCAGCTGTGTGCCACTTTGATAAGGGGGTGTACTCTGCTAGATTTTTCAAGACAAGACTTTGCTGGATCTGAGGCTGTTTCGGCTGCTTCTGGAGATGGCAGCTCCAGGATGTTTGTGCCAGCTCTCCCTCAAGACCCCACGGATGCCACGTCCTCATCTTTTGGAATCCATTGTTGTAGAGGAGAAGTCTGAGGCCAGTTTGATTTTTGCTTCATGGTAGGAAACTGACGTTTTCAGGCTTTTCCTCTTTATTTCCATAATGAAGATGATGTCCCACCTCATCCAGAGGCATCTTTCTTGTCTTGCTGGGAACGTCCAGCCTTCAGGTGCCTCTTCAGGTCCTCAGTCCCCTTCTCATCTTCCTCACAGTCCTCCCTGTCTCATCGATCTTCACTGTAATTCTGTTATTTTTTCATTTTTATGCTCACTTTCCCATGCGACTTTTGTTCTTGTTTCACAGATGACGGTGCCAAACTGTATATCTGAGGCTTGGGGGCTGTGTTTCATTCTGTCTACCTCTGCATGTACTTTTGAGAAGTAGGGGCGGGGTTGCCCCCCAGGTGCTGTTTCAGCTGGACCTGCCCAGACTCCCTGAAGTGGGGGCATCGGGCAGAGCCCATGTGGCTCTATGGTGGGCCATGTTGCTGAACCCTACATCTGAGGTTTGGGGGCTGTCTTTCATTCTGTCTGCCTCTGTGTGTACTTTTGAGAAGTGGGGGTGGGGGTTGCCCCCTGGACATTGTTTCAGCTGCACCTGCCCAGACTCCCTGAAGTGGGGGCATCGGGCAGAACCCATGTGGCTCTACGGCGGGCCGTGTCGCTGACAGAGCAAGAAGCTGCACTCCCAGTATGCGCCTGCAGCTGTGGGCAAGTCTGGGATTGTGACGGGATCATTTCCTTCTCTAAAATACATCTCAACTATTATCCAGAGGGTTGGCTGTAGGCTTTCAACAGCTTCACTCTTCTTAGTGACCAGGAGACAATTCACTAAACAGAGCTGCTGTCAGGGTTTAATTAGTCAGGAGTTTCTGCCAGAGGCTGGCGGGACAGCTCCCTCTGCAAGCCTCCTGCAGCCTCCCCATCCCCACTCTTGGGCCCGGCCACCTGCCTTGGTCTGCAGAAGGTGCACATTCTCTCTTCTCCTGAGGGGCTCCTGGACTTCAGGACAGCCTTGGTAAGCTGATGTGTAACTCCCAGTCTCTTCTCTTTTGAAGTAAGGAATACGCTCACGGAATCCTGATCTTCTAAATTGTTTCATCTTTCTAAAACAGCCATAGCTTCCTAAGCCACCTTGTGTCTGAGTGTGAATCATTTGTTATTTTTCACTGCAAAATGAACAGAACTGGAATTGTAGGATTTAGAGGGTGATGAAAAGACAGAGGTTAGGATATTCCATTTTCTCACCTCTTCCATACACTTTTTCCTTAAATGCACCCCTCGTATGTCTGTGAAGTTCTTCCCAATTCTGTAACTTCACTCCACCCTCAAGTGGAACATTTGTAAACCGTAACAAGTATTGATGTGTGCAGCTGTGCAACCCAGCTGGAATTAATGCTTTTTATTTATCAATGGATGGTCATCGGATGGCCAGAGGGATTCCCTGTGCATTGCGGGGGGCCCAGTGCCTGCTTGAGAGTGACATGGACATAATGAGGGTTAGGGAATCTCAGCCTCTGTGATGCGAGTAGTGACGTTGTTTATGCAAGGCAGGTGGACGACTCTTGGAGCTTGGCATGCTCCTGGGTGGCACAGCACAGCTGATATGGAGCGGGGCAAGGGCTTGTTCCACGGGCTTCTGTGTTTTTTTTGTTTTTGTTTTTTTTTGAGATGGAGTCTCACTCTGTCACCCAGGCTGGAGTGCAGTGGTGCGACCTCGGCTCGCTGCAAGCTCTGCCTCCCAGGTTCGTGCCATTCTCCTGCCTCAGCCTCCCCAGTAGCTGGGACTACAGGTGCCTGCCACCACGCCCGGCTAATTTTTTTGTATTTTTATTAGAGACGAGGTTTCACTATGTTAGCCAGGATGGTCTTGATCTTGTGACATCGTGATCCACCCACCTCGGCCTCCCAAAATGCTGGGATTACAGGCATCAGCCACCGTGCCTGACCTGTTTTTGTTTTTTTTTTTGAGATGGAGTCTCACTCTGTCGCCCAGGCTGGAGTGCAGTGGCGCGATCTTGGCTCACTGCAACCTCCACTCACTGCAACCTCTACCTCCCGGTTCAAGCAAGTGTCCTGCCTCAGCCCCCCAAGTAGCTGGGATTACAGGCATGTGCCACCATGCCTGGCTGATTTTTGTATTTTTAGTAGAGACGGGATTTTACTGTGTTGGTCTGGCTGGTCTTAAACTGTTGGCCTCAAGTGATCTGCCCGCCTTGGCCTCCCAAAGTGCTGAGATTACAGGCATGGGCCACCGTGCCCGGCCCTGTGTTTGATTCTTAAATCTTCTTTTTCTTTTTAATCTTTGTCTTTCTGGAGGACCACTCAGTGGCTATGAGGAAGAGTTCACAGATGTCCATATTACATTCCTTTCTTAAATTAGCCTCCCTTGAACACTGCTGTAGGGTACAGACGCATGAAGGGCTGAAAGGGTGGTTGTGTCCCAGTAAGTGTGAGCGTGGAGCTGGTCTATTAGACCCCAGTGCTGGTGAGGGGACCCGTATGCGATGGCCTGGGATGGGGGTGTGTGGAGCCCTGACTGTGGCACACACCCTTCAGCTTTGATGTTTCAGGCCGTCGCTCTGGTCATCAGTGAGCAGAAGGTCAAACAGCGGTGATATTTATCACTAGTCGTGTTGGCCAACGTATTAGGAGAGCGAACCTGTTTGACTTAAGCTGCTTGATTGGTTTGCATTTAAATAGACACCTGGTGGCCTGGTGCCTGGACACTTGCTCTGTGACCTGCCCCATGTGGCTCCTCCCTCCGGTATGCATTAGATGAGATGGGCGTGTTTAGGGTGGTGTGGCCCCAGACTGGAATGCATTAGAAGTGCAAACCCTGCCCCACCCCAGACCTGCCCCACCCCAGACCTGCCCCACCCCAGTGTGACGTTCGTTCGGAGGCGGAGGCCCAGCATCCTTCACCTGCCCTCCAGGTGGGTCTGAGGACACTGAGGTTTCAGAGCGCTGCTTGTACACCAGCAAGTCCTGCTTAAAGAGGCCAGGGTCTGAAATGGCAGGTTACCAAATTGTGTAGCAGAAAAATAGAAATGTTTCCTTAGAATGGGTGTAGGAAGAAAAATGATTTCCTTCATCATGTCTGGAAAAGATTTCAAATTAGTAGGCACTATTTGGAATTACTAGTGATCTCTCTTTCTCTCTCTCTCTCTCCTTTCTTTCTTTCTTTCTCTCTTTCTTTCTTTTCTTTCTTTCTTTCTTTCTGTCTCTCTCTCTCTTCTTTTTTTTTTTTGATACAGGGTCTCGCCTTGTTGCCCAGGCTAGAGTGCAGTGGTGCAATCTTGGCTCCCTGCAACCACCGCCTCCTGGGCTCAGGTGATCGTCCCACCTCAGCCCCCTGAGTAGCTGGGACTACAGGCGCACTACCACACCTGGCTAATTTTTGTATTTTTTTTTGTAGAGACGGGGTCTTGCTATGTTGCCCAGGCTGGTCTCGAATTCAAGCATTTCTCCTGCCTCAGCCTCCCAAAATGCTTTTGTACCCCTGCCCCAACAAGGAAGGACAAGAGGTGTGAGCCACACGCCCGGCCTCCTGTCTTTCCTTGTTGGAGCAGGGATATAGAAGCACTTGCCGCAGCCGACTTGAGTACCTCTCATTTTACTTTGCTTTCCTCACGGGTAACCTGGCAGTGCTGTGCACCAGTGCTGCTGGCCGGCTGTGTTTTCGATGGACTGGCAGAAAATCAACCTGAGATCCGGGTTCCTTTCTCCCTGGGTACTGACCAGGTGGGAGAGGACGGGCGTTGTGTGAGTATCATCTTCATGAGGGCTGGTGGGGGAACGTCAACTTTAAGGTGCCTGGGATCTAAGGCATGGGACCCAGCAGTGCAGAGGAATGTAGGGGATGTAACCTCAGGAGCAGAGACGTGCGGGCCGGCGCCCTCGTTCCTGGCGAGGTCTGAGTGCAGGAATAGGTTGGTGACCCAGCCGAGGTCACAAGACCTGCCTGGAAGCATGGCTGGCATCCCTGCTGGCCCCCAAAACTGCTGATTTGGGGATTCCCCACAGTCGCAGATTCACCTAGGGGTCCGGAGAGCGTCCCGACCATGACCTCAAAGAAGGAGGTGTTGCCTTGAGACCTTCCAAGGTGAGGGTAGGATTTTTTTTTTTTTTGCAATTAGCAATAATTTGTTGTGAATCATCTCGGACCTATTTTCCACTTCTTTGTATAGGAAGAGAGACAGAATAAAAAGTCTCAATGTGCCAGATGCCATGTAATGAAGCTATGGGGTTAACGTTGTTGATTATTACATAGCATCACGTTAACTGGAACATATTCACACGTGTCCACAATGTGTGCATGTGCCCAGTCCGATGAGCACATTGGGTTGGGGTCGCTGCTGGTTCATGCAGCGCCTCTGGGTGGGGCTTTCTCAGTGGCTTGCCCAACATCATTGCTGCTGCCGCTGTTGGAGTCCAGCCTTGAACGGCCTTGCTGCCACCACGTTCTCGGGGCCTGCACACCCTCTTCCCGGCACGCACCCTCTTCCCCGCGTGCAGCCTCTTCCCCGCACGCACCCTCCTCCCGGCGCACACCCTCTTCCCGGCGCGCACCCTCTTCCCCCTTCACGTCCACCCAGGGTCTGTTGTGTGTTTCTGCTCCGGCCATGTCCGCCTCTTGCTGTGAGCTAAGTTTATTGAGGTGCGGTGAGAAACCAACAGAGGGGAGCAGTGTCCGAGGCTGTCAGGGCGGGGGGGAGCCTTGGGCATCTCCTCCCCAGCTCTGGCTACCCACCTTTCGGGATGTAGTGCAGGGGAGAGGTGAGTTCTAAAGGTAAAAATCTCGGTGATTTCCTGAGCCTTAATTATCTAACACTTGGCCATCTGCCGTGTCGCCCCATCGAAAGGCACCTCTGGGGACAAAGCAAAGCCTCTGGTGGCCGTGGGTTTGTAGCAATGGCTTTTTGCAAAAGGGCCCGGAGGCGGAATCAGAGCCTGTCCGGGAATGGATGATGCCTTCGCAGGCACCTCTTTCCACTACTCCAGTGCTCCTGTGATTTTTTTTTTTTTTTGAGACAGAGTCTCGCTCTGTCTCCTAGGCTGGAGTGCAGTGGCGCGATCTTGGCTCACTGCAAGCTCCGCCTCCCGAGTTCACGCCATTCTCCTGCCTCAGCCTCTCCAAGTAGCTGGGACTACAGGCGCCCACCACCACGCCCAGCTAATTTTTTTTGTATTTTTAGTAGAGACGGGGTTTCACCGTGGTCTCGATCTCCTGACCTTGTGATACGCCCGCCTCTGCCTCCCAAAGTGCTGGGATTACAAGCGTGAGCCACCGCGCCTGGCTGCTCCTGTGATTTTTAAATATGTGCACCCTGTAGACTTCAGCCTTCTAGTGTCCTGGGTGAATAAATGCCAGGATTGGTCCAATGCCTGCAAACCTGAAACAGGAATTTCTCTGCATTAAGTTTGTCACCAAAATGGGAGGTAAGGGAAGAGGGGAAGGAACTTGGCCTCGTCAGCCCTTTTCTTGAAACTCACAGTCAAACTTTGTCCAGTTCTAGGTGATAGTGCTTGAGGCGATGCAGTTATTTATGTTATTTCTTGTTTTCTGAGTACGGTGCTTCGAGAATTTAAATATTTAGGTGAAATTGCCATGCACAGTTGAATTGGCACCATAATTTGACTCTCTGTAAAACCTTTTGGTTTCCTGTTAGAGTGACCATTTTTTGAATCAACTGAAGCAAACTCTGCTGTCAGCACGAAGGAGCCACTGTATAGTTAGGAGGTCAAATTAAATAGAATTCTCCTAAATAGAGCATGCTCTTTCCATAAATTTTAGAAATTCATTTATTCATCAAACACATACCGAGTACTTATCACCCTGGTTGCTAGTTACTGTTCATATATATTTTTAAGGAATTACTTCCACCTAGCTCTGAAATAACATTTAGAATTCAGCCCAGAGGTGATTAGGCATGAGCTTTTCACAGCAGTCCTGTTTCCATTTTTACTTGAGAACATGTTCTCAGACTCGGTTCCCAGCTCGGTTGCCCGAGGCACACACCTGGCCGGGGCTGTGTCTGGGGCTTCAGAGGAGGAAGGAAGGGCTGCCAGGCGTCTGGCCCTTCCACGTGTCCCTGGTGGAGGGATTAGGCCTTGGGCAGGAGTCTTGGCTTGTCTTACTGGATTAGCTTGTGTCTCTCCGTCAGCTCTGCGTTGGTGTTAAGCTCTGGACTGGCTGACCTCTGAGTGGCAGAGGAGAGGACGGCGATTTAGAATCAGTCATGCAGACCGGGGCACTCAGCGGGTCTCAGGTAAAAAGTGGTGGCAATCGATTGCTTGCCCTTTTGGGAGAACTGTGTGGATTGACTCCTCTGAAGACCTCCTTGTTTTGATTTTATCTTGAGACTTTGTAGAAGCAAAAATGCCTTTTAACAAAGTTAAATGATGGGCTTTTGTAACGTTTGTGTCTCCCCAAGATTCACAAGTTGGAATCCTCACCTCTGAGGAGATGGTGCTAGGAGGGGGAGCTTTGGGCGGTGAGGAGGTCGTCAGGGTCTCATAAATGGGATTTGTGCCCTCATAAAAGGGACTACAGAGAGCTCCCTCGCTCCTTCCACTGTGTGCAGACCCAGTGAGAAGGTGCCGTCTGTGAACCAGGAAGCCCTCATCAGACAAACCTGTCAGGCCTTGACTATGGACTTCCCAGCCTGAGAGCTGTGAGAGATGAACTTGTGCTGTTTGTCAGCCCCCGCCCAGCCTATGGTGTGTTGTTACAGCAGCCTGGGTGGACGAAGGCAGGTCGTGAATTTTCTGTCATATTTTCTGGCTTCAGATACTTGGTAGGGAGATGTCACCGTCTTACACAGGTGGGACCATCTGGAATCAGACATTATGTTATGATTTGACCCTGTTCTTGCCCCGTGCCTGTGCAGTTCGCACCTCCAGGTGTCTCGGCTGCCCGCAGTTCCTCCAGGTGTTTCTGATTTGGGGGTGTGGGTGCTGGTGCACACGAGTCCCATGTGGTGCCAGTCGCGGCTATGCCGTCAGTGAGCGCGAGTAGGAGCTGCTGCCCCTCGTGAACCAGCAGCCTCACCGGGAAGCTGCCAAGAAGCATTTGACGGAAGGTGATCACACCTCGAGATTGAAACTTCCTGTTTACAGGGAACTGAGGTGCATAGGAGGGAATTTAATGATGCCCCGAGAAACAGATGCATCTGGGGGACGTTCTGCAGGACGATGGCTCTGGACTCTCGAAAAGTGATCACAGATAAAGGGTGCAAGGCCGTCCCTGACGAAGACGGGGAAGGAGAGTCACTCGGCACAGTGTGTGGCCCGGATAGAAAAGACATTTTCGGGAGAATTGTGCTAATTGAATATAAACTGGACAGCGATGCTCTGAAATGGTTCTTGTCTGCCGATGATGGTTCTATGGTTGCAGAGGGGCCCTTATTCTTAGGGAACGTGTGCCTGAGGACTCGGCGAGGTGGCAGGAGCCTGTCACCTTCAAGTGGCTCCAGAGGAGAAACGAATCTGTCTCTCTGTATGATCTACAGAGAGAGAGAGCGCGAGAGAGAGTGAGAAAGCAAATCTAACGAAATGTTAGCAGTTGTTGGAGCTCCATGGGGAGAAAACTTGGCCACTCATTGTACTGTTCTTCCACTTTTTAAATGTTTGAACATTTTCAGAATGAAAATGTGGGAAAGTAAACATAAATCTGGAAATTAGGACGGAAGTGAGTCAAGCCAAGCACTCTTGGGTTCAGCAGGGAAGGGCCGACGGCCCGTTGGTGTTCTGTCGACTTGTCGCGGGGATTTCCTCCTCCTGGGTTCACCACCTAGTTTTCCTTGTGATAAAGTTATTTTATACATAGCTGTGAGCACAGGTTGATGCTGAAAACACATGTTTAGTGTGGACTGTCATTAAGAATGTGGAGAACTGGCTAAAGAAACCACTTGTACAGTTTTGAGATGAGTACTGCCTGCCTCAGCATCTGTGGTAACAGCTTCACTTGGGTGCAGAGCTTGGCAGAAGTTTGAGTGACTCTGTCTCGATGGTTGTCTGTCGGAGGACGAGGTTAAGTGTCACCACCGAGGACCCCGTTGAGCCTCTGGGCCAGAAGTAACTTCCCCTGGGCTGGTGAGGCAGCCTCTGGGGGCTTTTCCTGACAAGGCCCTTCACTGAGCTGCAGTTTGGCCACCTCTGCCCTCACCTCCCCGACTGCAGGGCCTTGAGGTCTCACCACCTCCAGCCTGAGCGCCCAGTGCCCAGGGGCAATTTCCTGCCTTCCCCGGGGGCTCAGGACGCCCGCTCCCGGGGCAGTGCCTGCAGCTGGTCCCCTCCTCCAGGGCTGGCCACAGCCTCCTGTTGTGTCATACCGGCCGCTTTACTGCAGCTGCAGCCCACACTGGGCGGCCGCTCCTGCTTCTGTTGGATGAGGAGACGGAGGCCCTCACCCAGGCCCCCATGGGCCCTCAACACCCCAGAGACCCAGCTTCCCGGCCTTGCCCTTGCTGGCCCTAAGGCTGTGCCACTTTCCCCTGCCCAGCCCCTGGTCTCTGTACAGTGTCTGTCCAGGACGTCTGTCCATCCATCCTTGACATCCTGTCCAGACGCAGCCACTATCATCCCAGTCTGTGAGGGGCGATTAGAGCCCAGGTGCCGGCCGATGTGGAGACCCTGCTGGACTTCAGTGTACAGGAAAGTGAGTTCCTTCATATCCACAGCCAGCTGGGAGCTTACCCCATTCACAGGTGGATTTGCCTTGTTTTTGGCCCAGTCGCCTACATTAAATCAGAAGAATCACAGTTCCCTTCTCTTCCAGCTTTCGTGACTGTCTGCCTCCCTCCTCTGTCTTGGTTGGAGGGTGGGGTGTGTTGTGGATTTGTGGAATCCTCTTTTTGTTCTTGTGTGGCCACCAGGGACTGTTATCCAGGCTGATCCCACAGGAGGAGTTTGGGGTGAGTTCCTGAGTGAGAGCTGGGAAGACTGACGTCTGCGTAAACTTTACTCGTTCGTGGTTGTTCCTCTCAGTCTTCTTAAATTCTGAAAAATTGGGGGCCTATTAGAAATAAGGATTTAGGTATGGATCGGTGAGGACAGAATGTTGATCTAATTGGCTTTACGTTGTGTGTGATAATTTTACACTACCCTCCGGAAGAACTTAAGATGTTGACGGTGTTGTGACAATCATTTCCTTTTTCTTTTTCTTTCTTTCTTTTTTTTTTTTTTTGAGATGGAGTCTCGCCCTTGTTGCCCAGGCTGGAGTGAAATGGTGCAATCTAGGCTCACTGCAATCTCTGCCTCCTGGGTTCAAACAATTCTCCTGCCTCAGCCCCCCAATAGCTGAGATTATAGGCACTTACCAACACGCCCAGCTAAATTTTTGTATTTTTAGTAGAGATGGGGTTGCACTCTTAAGTACTTAAGTACTTAATGAACAACTTAAGTTGTTCATTAAGTACTAATTGGTGGCCTGCCATTGAACTAATGTTAGTGTAGTACTGACATCATCAGCCACAGCAGAAACATACTTGGCATCCCTGGAAGAGAGGGCAGGGAAGCATAGCGCCCTGAAACCGCCTCATTCTCCAGCGCTACTTCCAACTCTGAGCTGATGGTCATTATGCGTGGATGTGCCCAGGACAAGCAGTTTAGTGTAGCTGCCTTGGACAGGCAGGTTAAAAGTAACAAACCACCACAAAACTCACCTAATAAAATGTTAGGAGAGACTTGGGGCGCCAGGAAGGGGTGAGGCCTGTCTGTGTGCCATCTGTGTGGAGCCTCAGTACCTAGGGGACAGCGTTGACGCCGAGCCCCAGGTTTTTATTAGCATTTCCCTGAATAAAATGCCGCTCGTGAGCTGTGGACTGGGAGGCTTTCTGATGATTAGGCTTCATAATGCAGGATCACTAGGCAAGGTGGACGTGAGGGCCGTAGGATCTGGAGACTGTCCAGGGCTGCTTTCTGGAAGGCGGCCAGCCTGCTGGAGGGGGACAACAGACTTGTCCCTTCAGCAGTGAAGCCACCAAAGAGAGTCTTTTTGAGAATAAAAGAGAGAAGCTTTTAAGGAAAAAAGCAGTTTCTGTCTCTGTTTGGGAGTTGAGTGCATTTTCCCACATTTATTTGGAGATGTCCCTCAGTTCCCACTGTGTGCCGTGGCCCCGCTATGGGGTAGGGTCACCCCACCGTGTACCTAACCCAGGAAAACTCCTCTGCAGTTATTTCAGAGGCGGTTTGCATTTCTTGTGCCTCAACGGGTGGAGTGAGTTTTTCCTCCTACTGTTTTTAGTCAGTTTGCTTAATCTAGCCTGTTACTGGGATGAGTTCCAGAGCTGAGCAGTTTTAAAAACAATCTTTGCACCTTGCACAGAGAGCAGTCCACCTGTGGGTGGTTTGTTCCTGGAGGTGCTGCAGTGGCCTTAGGTGACGCGAGGGCCCCCTGGCTCAGGATGGGCTGAGGAGGAGTGCGTGAGCAGTGGGCACCGGTCGGAGGCAGGGAGGCCTGGCCACCTGTGGCTCGAACTCCCCCCTATCCACTCTAGGGCATTGCCTCGGACTCCCCCCGTCCGCTCTACGGCGCCGCCTCGGACTCCCCCCGTCCACTCTAGGGCACCGCCTCGGACTCCCCCCGTCCGCTCTGCGGCGCCGCTTCAAAGTCCCCACGTCTGCTCTATGGCACCGCTTCGAAGTCCCCACGTCCGCTCTAGGGCACTGCTGGAACGTGAACGCTGTCGCCCTGGACGTTTTCTCTGCTCAGTGCCCAGGCTCTTGGGTACACAGCCACCCCGGGTTTTATTTGGAAAGGGTGCAGTGAACAATGAAGTAACCCACCTGCCTAACCTTTGATTGACATGAAGAAATGTAGAGGCTGCTGAAATCCTGGTCATTTTAGAACGAAGTATTTTATTAACAGTTTTCTAAAAGAAATCATTAAAAAATTGATCCTTGCTGAGGTAGAAGGATCTCGTCTTCATCCTCCTCAGTTCCTTCCAGAATCTGCTTCGAGTTCAGCTGCAGAACGGGTTCTGGTGGTGGCTGGAGCAGCCCAAGCAGGTGCCATCGGGTCTGAGTTCACACTGGTGCCCACGTGGTCTCTAGTTACGGTGCTGGCCGTGGAGTCTGGGTTCACACCGGTGCCCACGTGGTCTCTAGTTACGGTGCTGGCTGTGGAGTCTGGGTTCACACCGGTGCCCACGTGGTCTCCAGTTACTGTGCTGGCCATCGGGCCTGGTTCTCCACACCGTGCCGAGCGGTAAGTCTCTAGAAGCCACGCGTGCTGGCCGTCGGGTCTGAGTTCACACCGGTGCCCGCGTGGTCTCCAGTTACGGTGCTGGCTGTGGAGTCTGGGTTCACACCAGTGCCCGCGTGGTCTCCAGTTACTGTGCTGGCCATCGGGTCTGGGTTCACACCGGTGCCCATGTGGTCTCTAGTTACGGTGCTGGCCGCTTGTATCTTTCTGGAAAGTTAGAAGGAGGATCATTTCGTCACCTCTCTGTCCTCCCACACCTGACTTACGCTGGGCCACCACGAATTCTTCCTTCTAACTGTTTCTTCACAGGCAACACTGGCATTTTGTGGTCCACGTTTGCCTTTTCTGAAAACGGATTCTGTGTTGCTTTATAGAATCACATGGTCTCTTTTACGAATTTCGCTTTTCTTTCATAAAATAATCATGCTTTTATCTCTTCAATCTCAACTCTGTTCCCTGACACAGGCTCTTCTTCCCAGCTCAAAAATTAAAAGTCATCTTTGATTATACTTAATACTTTCTAAAGTTTTCAAGTTTATCAGCATGAGGGTTACTGAACATTGACTATTTATTTAATGGAAAATTACATTCTGAGTAGAGTATTAAAGTGAAAATGATCTTTTGATTTTATTAAAACATTCAGGTAAAAATATTAAAATGCCTTCGCCAAACTTCATGCTTGTATATCGTGAAAACATTAAGCTGCTAATCTCTCTCTGCTCCCGGGAATGCATTACTAGAGTATGTGTTTGAAAGTGTCATTCCAGTCTGAAGTTTTAGGTATTTTTAAAGGGGTTGGCTGGAGAAGTGACATTTAGCATTGAGTGAATGTTTGATAAAGATTCGTCTCAATATAAAAATAGTTAAAAACAATCCTTAGCGTTTCCTCTCAGAGTTCACCCATTAAAGAATGGTCTTGTAAAAAAAGCACGTTGAGCGCGCTGGCGCCCAGGGGTGCTGCCCACAGTTTCATCATCCGCTGTCGCCGGGCGACACGTCCAGTGTTTAGCTGCACGTCAGATGTGGCCACAGGGCCACAGGACATCCCTGCGGACAGATGTTCTTATGCAGATTAATTAGGATGGAGACTACCGCAGAACTGTAAGCCCCCCAGGGGCTGACGGAAGCCTGGGAACCCCTGAGACAACAGAATCCACTGCTACACTGGGTGGAAGGAAACCTCCCTGGAAGATGGGAAACGCAATAAGGAGAAAGTACCAAGGCACATGGTGCTTTGAAAACCGAGATGTTTTAATTAAATTAACAATTAAAATAATTTAATTATGTGAATTATTTGAACTCATTTTAGTTCTTTTTAGGAAATTAATACTTTAAGCAAGTTTGTTTTTGTGAATCGTTTGAATTAATTGAGTCAGCACAAGAGTTAGCATTGATATCTGACCCCCTTCCAGGGTTGGGGCAGAGGAGATGGGGGCGGAGGAGCCAGGCCTCCCACCCGCCTACCCCTGGATGACGCTTTCCCCACGACGCTTTCCCCACGACGACGGACGTTGGCCGCGGTGCTTCACTTTGGGGACACGTTTAAGTACAAAACTAATTTTAAAATTTTACCATTATTTCAAGACAGCTGAGAGCATATTAGCACAGAATCCTTGGTCTGAATGAAATCAAAGAGTTCTTATTAATTATTCATGATGCCATGAATATGTTACCTTATTTTTTATAATTGCCAGTCTGTGTAATTAACCTTTCATTTAGTTAAATTGCTTAACATTAAATAGAGCTATAATTACAACTGTTTTTAAAAGTATATGGAAGCATGTTTAAATGTTTGATTAGAACCACTTTTTTTAGTTTCATAGAGAATTTTTTTTACTTGTCCATAACGATCTTTAATTATTTAAACCAAAGGAGAAAAACAGACCAGAAAAGAAAAAGAACTAGTCAAGCTGGGAGCTGGGACGGCGGCGTCGTTCCGCCAGTCTCGGGTTTTGCTTCTTGGGTTTGTGAACTGGTCAGAGTCCTTATCTTTGATTTCCTAACACAAGTTGTTAGAGTTGGAAGTGAGTGTGGAGATGAGTTAGTCCAACTTTATTCTTTCACAGATGAGAAAGCGAATTATCTTCAGCAAGGTGGGTGCAGGCGTGGCCCTCGGGGGACACTGTGGGGAACAGGCCCCAAGTTCGTCGTCACTGGGACAGAGCCCAGGACACTTCCCCGGCTGGCTGGCCTCTTCCTAGAACCCCACACATTGCACAGGATGGAGTCCAGATCTATACCATAAAGAAGCGAGGGCGGTTACAGAAAGCACCATGATCTCGGCTGAGTGGCTCCGGGCACCCCGACGTTGGTACACCTCAGCATCATGTACGGCGACTCTCAGGCTGTGCCCAGCAGTGAGGCTGGGCCCGATCAAGGCTGCAGTCTCCACCCTGAGAGCGAGGGCCTCCTTCTCTCAGTGCGGGTTAAAGCAGTGAGGCCGGGCCTGCTGGAGGCTGCCATCTCCACCCTGAGAGCGAGGGCTTCCTTCCCCCAGTGTGGGTTAAAGCAGTGAGGCCAGGCCTGCTGGAGGTCTGTGCCATGTCCCCGCCGTCCGCCTGTGCCCCGTGGTCTGTGCCATGTCCCTGCCGTCCGCCTGTGCCCCGCGGTCTGTGCCATGTCCCCGTGGGCCCATCAGAGCGAGGCTCCCAGGGACGCAGCGGTTCCTGTTTGTGTCTCTGTCCCACCCTCTCTGGACCTGGCACCGTCCCCGTTGCTGACAGAGGTCTTGGGTTGATTGTCAGCAAAGCAGACAATCTGTATGGCTCTAAGTGGCTGTAAACATGCTTGATTGGGGTATTTTTAAAATAATTGGATATATAAACATTTGAGTGTGACACAGGTGGATTTTTGGGCCAATGGTCTTGTTCTCCAGGGAATAACCACGGGCCCATCCACAAGGACCATTTCTGGCTGATTTATGGAACACTGTTCTACCTGGTTAATTTTGGACGTTATCTCAGCCTGAGAGGTAGGTCAGCATGTGACAAAGATCACTGGTTTGAATCCTAATCTGCTACTTAGAAGCTGCATGTTTTCCTGCCACGTTCTGTGCCTCAGTTTCTTCCTTGGTTAGGTAGGAAGAATATTTTGGACACAGATGTTTTCATCCTGCCTGACGATCGGCGTGACCGTGGGCTGTTCCATGCTTCCTGGGCAACAGTGAGAGGGTCTCAGGCCTTTCGGGCCCCATGCTGGCGTTTCCCCAGGGTGTGTGTCCCATCCCGAATAGGCTGGAATGCCTCTGGGTGCAGCTGAGCCTCTTGAAAAAGGAAGAGTCATGTGACATGCTCTGGATGAACAAGAAAATGAGGACAGGGAGAGGGGCCTGGAGGTGAGGGGGATGGTGAGCAACACCAGGGACAGGGGACGGAGGGTAACACCGGGGACGGGGGGACGGAGGGTAACACGGGGACGGGGGGACGGAGGGTGACACCGGGGACGGGGGGACGGAGGGTAACACCGGGGATGGGGGAGATGGAGGGTAACATGGGTACGGGGGGACGGAGGGTAACACTGGGGATGGGGGACGGAGGGTAACATTGGGGACGTGGTACAGAGGGTAACACCAGGGATGGGGGATGGAGGGTAACACCGGGGACAGGGTACAGAGGGTAACACCACTTCTCCAGGTGCCTTTGGGGGATGCTGCCACCCCTCCCACCCCAAAGTGAAGTCAACAGGATTCTGTCCCCAGGAGCCCTAGAGCCTGGCAGCTGGGATTGGCCCAGTATGAACCACCGTTCACTGGCTCTGCACCCTGGGACAGGCTCCCTGGTATTTCCGCCCCAGTTTCCCATCTGGAAGTGGGACCCTGACTGTCCCCATCACAGGTGCACACGGAGCCCTGGACTCCAGCGCGTCATCGGCACTCGTTAGTATCAGCCCTTGCTAGCGTTTCTTTTGTCGTGTCCACGGATGAAGTAGATCTTTCTTTGTGTATTCACAGACCTCCTGCTCACTTTACCTTCTGGGAACACCTTTTAAATAGCTTCGTATGTGGGGAGGACTGAAGTCATTAATTGAATATTTCATCAGGTGCAGTTCTTCTGTTTCCCAGCTTGCAAAACGCTCTTTTGACACAACATTTGGTGAAATTTCCAGGGACTCCTGTGGTCAGCCTCATGGTTTCACTCTGTCACTTTCTAATGCAGTGTTCTTTGGGAGTCTTTTAAATTAAGCGCCATCATTTAAAAATAAGTTTTATAATATGCAGTTTCAGGTTACTTCTTTATCTTTGTGTCTCAGGCAGTGGCCCTCCACCTGTGAGTAGTCAGAAAGGTTCACGCAGTTTTCCAGGGCGGCCTTTGCATTTACCGGAACTTTTAAGAGCTTGTTCCTGCTTCTGCCATGATTGAAGCGCAGTGCGCGTGAGGCCGTGCATGGCTTAGCATCTTCTGCAGGCTTAGAGGTCACTTTCTGTCCTTCCCCGAGCCTGCTGTGCTGTGCCGAGTGTTCACTGTGGGCGACGGTCGCACTGTCTGGCACAGGCCACCGAGGCCACAGGGCAGGCTCCACGTAGCGGAGCCTGCAGAATGGCAGAGCCTGGTCTCCCTGCCGCCCTTCACAGGGAGCAGAAAGCGTAGGCCTGTTATTAGAGCCGTGCTAGCCCAGAAAGCCTCCGAACAGTGTTTAATTTAGGAATCGGCTCCTACCAACTGCCCATTTTTAGGATGTATTTGAGTTTTTGTGATTTTTTTTCAGCACTGAAGCTACTGTGCTGGCTCTGAGTCACTGTCATGGGACTTCACATTGCCCCGAGGGAAGCGGCGGGGGAGGAGGGCCGCGCAGAGGCTTGCGGCCGGGCCGGCCGTGATAATGAAGGGCTTGTTGCTTCTTGGGACAGCGAGTTCAAGCTGTTTGTAATTGTCAGCATAAACAGTGACCCGCTGAGGACACGGCTGTAATTCAGGGTGGCATGGTTGATTGTCATCGTTGATATCAGGCACCTGCGTCTAAAATGACGGTACCCATAGTGCGGCTCCAGGAGGGCTGGGCAGCTTCTGCCCAACACACGTGCTCCTGGGCCCTGGCAGCCAAGGTTGCGCTGCCAGCCAGGCCTGCAGCTGTGGGTGCAGCGGGGTCTTCAGGGCACTGAGCGCCTCCCTGGTTTGCTCATGGGGCCCAGCCCTCCGTCCCCAGTGCGGCTCCTCCCCG